>NC_058523.1:533059647-533367247 GCF_904849725.1 Hordeum vulgare subsp. vulgare | reverse complement strand
TCTTAAGATGATAAATGATCACGCTACTTATGGTTTGAGCACCAAAGATGACTATACGTGATTCCATCACTTTTTGCCTAGCTAAGGGGGTTAAACAAAAGCGCTCGTTGGGAGGCAACCCAACGAATGTATCTTTTTTCTTTTTGTTTTGTGTTTTCCACACTTTCATAATTCTGTTATGATTGTGTTTTTGTGTTTCTTTTTGCGTTTGTGCCAAGCAAAACCGTTATGGTTAGTCTTGGGATGATCGTTTGGTCATGCTAGAAAAGACAGAAACTTTCTGCTCACGAAAAGAATTTTCATTTTTTTTTTCTGTAAGAGCTTTTGAGTTGATTCTTTCTGATGCTGATTGCTACACAAATTCTTCAGACTTTCGTAATTTTTCTGAATTTTTGAAGTACGAGAGGCATACGAAATATACATATTTCTACAGACTGGTCTGGTGTTAACAGATTCTGTTTTTGTTGTGTTGGTTGCTTATTTTGATGAAACTATGGATAGTATCGGGGGGTATTAGCCATGGAAGATTAAAAATACAGTAACCCAACATCAGTAGAAGTAGAATTTAAGTTTGCTACAGTATGTAAGGAAGTGGTGGTTTGCTTTCTCATACTAATGTTATCACGAGTTTCTGTTTAAGTTTCGTGTTGTGAAATTTTCAAGTTTTGGGTGAAGTTCTTATGCACAAAAAGATAAAAGTGTGAAGATCTCAAGCTTGGGGATGCCCAAGGCACCCCAAGAGATTCAAGGATGCCGTAAAAGCCTAAGCTTTGGGATGCCCCGGGAAGGCATCCCCTCTTTCGTCTTCAATCCATCGGTAACGTTACTTGGGGCTATATTTTTATTCACCACGTGTTATGTGTTTTTGCTTGGAGCGTCTTGTATCGTAGGAGTCTTTTATTTTTGTTGTGTCACAATCATCCTTGCTGCACACCTAGAGAGAGAGGCATGCACTCACCGTGATTTTGTCGAGCTTCACTTATATCTTTTGATAGACAATTCAGCTCACATGTGCTTCACTTATATCTTTTGAGCTAGATACTTTTGCTCTGTGTGCTTCACTTATATCTTTTAGAGCACAGCGGTACGTGGCTTGGTAGTTGATCTATGCTTTCAAAGTAGTCTCAAAAGGGGTAGTTATCCAAATGGATACGAAAACTTCCACCTTCATGTGCATTGAATAGTTAGAGAAGTTTGATTCATCTCAATTAGTTTTGAGTTGTGGTTATGGTAATATTGAAGTCATGCTAGTAAGGTGTTGTTGAACTATAAATACTTGTGTTGAAGTTAGTGATTCCCGTAGCATTCACGTATGGTGAACCGCTGTGTGATGAAATCTGAGCATGATTAGTATATTGATTGTCATCCTTTGCGTGGTGGTCGGGATCGCGCGATGGTTTATACCTACCAACCCTTCCCCTAGGAGTATGCATTGAATGCTTTGTTTCGATTACTAATAAAACTTTTGCAACAAGTATATGAGTTCTTCATGACTAATGTTGAGTCCATGGTTTAGATGCACTTTCAGCTAACACCATCACTATCTTCCTAGTGCCGTGCAACTTTCGCCGGTGCACAAAACCCACCATTAGCCTCCCTCAAAACAGCCACCATACCTACGTACTATGGCGTCATTCCGAGATATATTGCCATGTAACTACCACCATGACATGTGCCACCACGTCTACATTGCCATTACATGATCGTAAGATAGCTAGCATGATGTTTCCATTAATGTCTATGCCATGCTAGATCATTGCCACGGTACACCACTGAAGGCATTCCATATAGAGTCATCGTTGCTCTAAGTTTTGAGTTGAAAGTGTGATGATCATCATTAATGGAGCATTGTCCCATGTGAGGAAATAAAAGAGGCCAAAGAAGCCCACCAAAAAAAAGAGGCCAAAGAGCCCACCCAAAAAAATGAGAGAAAAAGAGAGAAGGGACAATGCTACCACCTTTTCCACACTTGTGCATATTAAGCACCATGATCTTCATGATTGAGAGTCTCTCGTTTTGTCACCACCATATAGCCAGTGGGAAATTTTCATTATATAACTTGGCTTGTATATTCCAATGATAGGCTTCCTCAAAATTGCCTTAGGTCTTCGTGAGCAAGCAAGTTGGATGCACACCCACTAGTTTTCTTTAAGAGCTTTCACATACTCTTATCTCTAGTGCATCATTTGTATGGCAATCCCTACTCATTCACATTGATATCTATTGACGAGCATCTCCACAGCTCATTGATATGCCTAGTTAATGTGACCATCTTCTCTTTTTTTTGTCTTGCAACCTCCACCACATTCCACACCATCTATAGTGCTATAACCATGGCTCACGCTCATGTATTGCGTGAGAGTTGAAAAGGTTTGAGAAAGTAAAGGTGTGAAACAATTACTTGGCCAATATTGGGGTTGTGCATGATTTAAACTCGTTGTGCAATGATGATAGAGCATAGCCAGACTATATGCTTTTGTAGGGATAACTTTCTTTTGGCCTTGTTATTTAGAAAGTTCATGATTACCTTGCTAGTTTGCTTGAATGATTATTGTTTCCACGTCAATAGCAAACTATTGTTTTGAATCTAATGGATCTGAACATTCACGTCACATAAGAGGAATTACAAAGGACATCTATGCTAGGTAGCATGAAAGCATCAAAAATTCATTCTTTATCACTTCCCTACTCGAGGACGAGCAGGAGTTAAGCTTGGGGATGCTTGATACGTCTCAAACGTATCTATAATTTTTGATGGTTTCATGCTGTTATCTTGTCATCTTTGGATGTTTTATGTATCTTTTATATCTTTTTTAGGACTAACTTATTAGTGCCAAGTGTGAGTTCCTGTTTTTTCCTATGTTTTTGGCTCTTTTCAGATCTGATTTTGGAACGGAGTCCAAACGGAATAAAATCCCTGAAATGATTTTTTTCCGAACGGAAGAAGATCAGGGGGCCTCTGGTCCAAGCCAGGTGGGCTCAGGGGAGCCCAGAAGCTCCCACCAGGCCACCAGGGGGGAGGCAGCGGTGTCAGGGCTTGTGGCCTCCCTGGCCGCCCCTGACCTAGATCTTTGGCTTATATATTCCCAAAAATTCAGCAAAAAATCAGGGGAGCCTTGAAAATACTTTTCCGCCGCCGCAAGCTTTAGTTTCCGCGAGATCTCATTTGGAGACCCTTCCCGGCGCCCTGCCGGAGGGGACTTTGGAGTTGGAGGGCTTCTTCATCATCATCATCGCCCTCCAATGACTCGTGAGAAGTTCACTTCAGACCTACGGGTCCGTAGTTAGTAGCTAGATGGCTTCTTCTCTCTCTTGGACCTTCAATACAAAGTTCTCCATGATCTTCATGGAGATCTATCCGATGTAATCTTCTTTGGCGGTGTGTTTGTCGAGATCCGATGAATTGTGGATTTGTGATCAGATTATCTATGATATATATTTGAGTCTTTGCTGATTTCTTATATGCATGATTTGATATCCTTGTAAGTCTCTCCGAGTCTTGGGTTTTGTTTGGCCAACTAGATCTATGATTCTTGCAATGGGAGAAGTGCTTGGTTTTGGGTTCTACCATGTGGTGACCTTTCCCAGTGACAGTAGGAGCAGCAAGGCACACATTAAGTAGTTGCCATCCAGGGTAACAAGATGGGCTCTAGCGTTGATATGAGATTGTCCATCTACATCATGTCATCTTGCTTAAGGCGTTACTCTGTTCTTTTGGACTTAATAATACACTAGATGCATGCTGGATAGCGGTCGACGTGTGGAGTAATAGTAGTAGATGCAGAAAGTATCGGTCTACTTGTTTTGGACGTGATGCCTATAGATATAATCATTGCCATAGATATCGTCACGACTTTGCGCGGTTCTATCAATTGCTCAACAGTAATTTGTTCACCCACCGTCTACTTGATTTTATGAGAGAAGCCACTAGTAAACACTACGGCCCCCGGGTTTATTCACATCCATCGTTTACACCTATGCTTTTACTTTGCTTTGTTACTTTGTTGCTTTCAGTTCTCACTTGGCGAACAATCTATGAGGGATTGACAACCCCTTCATAGCGTTGGGTGCAAGCTTTTTGTGTTTGTGCAGGATCTTGTGATACTCCTCCACTGGATTGATACCTTGGTTCTCAAACTGAGGGAAATACTTAACAACGCTGTGCTACATCACCCTTTCCGCTTCGAGGGAACACCAACACAAGGCTCCAAGGCCACGGGGGAAATCCTTTGCATATTTGCCTAGGAAGTCCCTTAAGGCGTAGCCATAGCAGAATGATTCCTCGTGCCGTTGCTGAGGAGTATCAAGCAACACTCCTATTTCTGGCGCCGTTGGAAGGTCTTTTGTTGCAGTAGCAGTATGCATTAGAGAGAGCTGCATTCACTTTAAATAGGGCACCATCAAAATCCGTTGAGATGACACCATATGAACTGTGGTATGGCAAAAGACCAAAGTTGTCGTTTCTTAAAGTTTGGAGATGTGATGCTTATGTCAAAAAGCTTCAGCCTGAAAATCTGGAACCCAAAGCGGAAAAGTGCGTCTTCATAGGTTACCCAAAAGAGACAGTTGGGTATACCTTCTATCTCAAATCCGAGGGCAAAGTGTTTGTTGCTAAAAATGGAGCTTTTCTTGAGAAAGAGTTTCTCTCGAAAGAATTGAGTGGGAGGAAGATACAAATTGATGAGGTTGTCGAACCTCTAATTCCTCTTGATGGTGGCCCAGGGCAAGGGGAAACCCCTGTTGCTGCGGCGCCGGTTGAGGAGCAAGTTGATGATGATGATCATGAAACTTCGGATAAAGTTACTATCGGACCTCGCAGGTCGACAAGATCACGTACTGCTCCTGAGTGGTACGGTAATCATGTCTTAACGATTATTTTCTTGGACAACAATGAACCTTCGAATTATGAAGAAGCAATGGTGGGCCCGTATTCCAACAAATGGCTGGAGTCCATGAAGTCTGAGATAGGATCCATGTACGAGAACAAAGTGTGGACTTTAGAAGTACTACCTGAAGGCCGCAAGGCTATTCAGAACAAATGGATCTATAAGAAGAAGACACACGCAGACGGTAATGTGACCGTTTATAAAGCTCGACTTGTGGCAAAGGGTTTTTCACAAGTTCAAGGAGTTGACTACATTGAGACTTTCTCACCGGTAGCGATGCTTAAGTCTGTCTGAATCATGTTAGCAATAGCTGCCTTTTACGATTATGAAATATGGCACATGGATGTCAAAACGGCGTTCCTTAACGGTTTTCTTAAGGAAGAGTTGTATATGATGCAACCCGAAGGTTTTGTCGATCCAAAGAATGCTAACAAAGTATGCAAGCTCCAGCGATCCATTTATGGACTGGTGCAAGCATCTCAGAATTGGAATAAGCGCTTTGATGAGGTGATCAAAGCATTTGGGTTATACAAGTGGTTGGTGAATCTTGTATTTACAAGAAAGTGACTGGGAGCTCTGTGGCGTTTCTAATATTATATGTGGACGACATATTGCTGATTGGAAACAACGTGGGGCTTTTGGAGAGCATAAAGGATTACTTGAATAAAAGTTTCTCTATGAAGGACCTAGGAGAAGCTGCTTACATTCTAGGCATTAAGATGTATAAGGATAGATCAAAACGCCTGATAGGACTTTCACAAAGCACATACCTTGATAAAGTTTTGATGAAGTTCAAAATGGAACACTCCAAGAAAGGGTTCTTGCCAGCATTAGAAGGTATAAAATTGAGTAAGACTTAGTGCCGAGGAACTGCAGAAGATAGAGAACAAATGAGTTCCATCCCCTACGCTTCAGCCGTAGGTTCTATCATGTATGCAATGCTGTGCACTAGACCAGACGTCAGCTTGGCCATAAGTATGGCAGGCAGGTTTCAGTGTAATCCAGGAGTGGATCACTGGACAACGGTCAAGAATATTATGAAGTACCTGAAAAGGATTAAGGAAATGTTTCTCGTGTATGGAGGTGACAAAGAGCTCGCCGTAAACGGTTACGTCGATGCAAGTTTTGACACCGATCCGGATGACTCTAAGTCACAAACCGGATACATATTTATTCTTAATGGGGGTGCGGTAAGCTGGTGCAGTTCCAAGCAGAGCGTCGTAGAAGATTCTACATGTGAAGTGGAGTACATGACCACCTCGGAGGCCGCAAAGGAGGGTGTCTGGATGAAGAAGTTCATGACATCTTGGAGTTGTGCCAAGCGCACTAGATCCATTGACTCTATTATGTGACAACACCGGTGCCATTGCCTTAGCAAAGGAACCAATGTTTCACAAGAAGACCAAACACATCAAACAACGCTTCAACCTCATCCGCGACTACGTCGAAGGAGAGGACGTGAATATTTGCAAAGTGCACACGGATCTGAATGTAGCAGACCCGATGACTAAACATCTTCCACGGGCAAAACATGATCAACACCACAACTGTATGGGTGTTTGATTTATTACAATCTAAATCGCATGGCGATGTGAGGACTAGATTATTGACTCTAGTGCAAGTGAGAGACTGTTGGAAATATGCCCTAGAGGCAATGATAAATAGTTATTATTATATTTCCTGTTTAAAGATAATCGTTTATTATCCATGCTATAATTGTATTGAATGAAAACATAGATACATATGTGGATACATAGACACAACAATGTCCCTAGCAAGCCTCTAGTTGGCTAGCCAGTTGATCAAAGATAGGCCATGTTTTTTGGCTATGTGCAAAGTGTTGTTGCTTGATAACTGGATCACATCATTAGGAGAATCATCTGATGGACTAGACCCAAACTATGAACGTAGCATATTGATCGTGTCATTTTATTTCTATAGTTTTCCGCGTGACAAGTATTTGGTCCTATGACCATGAGATCATATAACTCACTGGCACCAGAGGAATGCCTTGTGTGTGTCAAACGTCACAACGTAACTGGGTGACTACAAAGGTGCTCTACAGGTATCTCCGAAGGTGTCCGTTGAGTTAGTATGGATCAATGCTACTTCTTGAGCTTGCGTTGGTTTTTCCCTTGAAGAGGAAAGGGTGATGCAGCAAAGTAGAGATAAGTATTTCCCTCAGTTTGAGAACCAAGGTATTAATCCAGTAGGAGTATCAAGATGAGGCACCAAGGCACCTCCGCAAAGACAAACAAACTTGCACCCAACGCGATAAAGGGGTTGTCAATCCCTTTACGATTACTTGCAAAGTGAGATCTGATAGTGATAATAGGTAAATATAAATAAATAAATAAAAGTGCAGCAAGGTATTTTTGGTAGTTTTGTATGTAGATCTGAATATATAATGTGTAAAATAGACCCGGGGGCCATAGTGTTCACTAGAGGCTTCTCTCATGATAGCAAGTATTACGGTGGGTGAACGAATTACTGTCGAGCAATTGATAGAATCGCGCAAAGTCATGACGATATCTAAGACAATGATCATACATATAGGCGTCACGTCCGAGACAAGTAGACTGATACTTTCTGCATCTACTACTATTACTCCACACATCGACCGCTATCCAGCATGCATCTAGTGTATTAAGTTCATAACAAACAGAGTAACGCCTTAAGCAAGATGACATGATGTAGAGGGATAAATTCATGCAATATGATATAAACCCCATCTTTTTACCCTTGATTGCAACAACACGATGCGTGCCTCACTACCCCTTCTGTCACTAGGTGAGGGCACCACACGGTATGAACCCAAAACCAAGCACTTCTCCCATTGCAAGAATTATAGATCAAGTTGGCCAAACGAAACCCATAACTCGAAGAGAATTACAAGGATACAAAATCATGCATATAAGAAATCAGAGGAGACTCAAATAATATTCATAGATAATCTGATCATAAATCCACAATTCATGGGATCTCGACAAACACACCGCAAAAGAAAGTTACATCGGATAGATCTCCATGAAGATCATGGAGAACTTTGTATTGAAGATCCAAGAGAGAGAAGAAGCCATCTAGACACTAGCTATGGACCCGAAGGTCTGTGTTGAACTACTCACGCATCATCGGAGAGGCAATGGTGTTGATGAAGAAGCCCCCCGTGTCCGAATCCCCCTCCGGCAGGGCACCACAACGGTCCCTAGATGGGATCTCGCGGAAACAGAAGCTTGCGGTGGCGGAAAAGTATTTTGGTGGCTCTCTTTCTTGGTTTGGGGATTTTAGGGAATTTATAGGCGAAAGAGGTAGGGCAAAGGAGGCACGGGGGGCCCACGAGCCTGCTAGGCGCGCCCCCCTGGGGCGTGCCTAGGGGTCTCGTGGCCTTCTCCGTGGCCCTCTGCCTTGTTTCTCAAGTCTTCTGGACCCCTTCTGTTATGCAAAAAATCACCCCGAAGGTTTTATTCCGTTTGGACTCTGTTTAATATTCTTATTTGAAAAAGGTCAAAAACACGGAAAAACAGAAACTGGCACTGGGCACTGAGTTAATATGTTAGTCCCAAAAATGATATAAAATAGCATATAAATGCATATAAAACATCCCAAATTGATAATATAATAACATGGAACAATCAAAAATTATAGATACGTTGGAGACGTATCAATCAAGACTGGGATTTGTCACTCCGTGTGACAGAGAGGTATCTCGGGGCCCTTGATACGTCTCAAACGTATCTAATAATTTTGATGGTTTCATGCTGTTATCTTGTCAACTTTGGATGTTTTATATACCTTTTATATCTTTTTTAGGACTAACTTATTAATTCAGTGCCAAGTGCCAGTTCCTGTTTTTCTGTGTATTTGACTCTTTTCAGATCTGATTTTGGAACGGAGTCCAAACGGAATAAAATCCCCGAAATGAATTTTTCCAGAACAGAAGAATATCGGGGGACTTGAGGGCCAAGGCAGGAGGCCCACAAGGAGACCACAAGCCCTGACACCGCGACCAGGGGGGCCCGTGGTCACGAGGCTTGTGGCCTCCCTGGCGCTCCCCTGCCCTAGCTCTTTGGCCTATATATTCCCTAAAATCCCAGAAAAAACAGGGCGTCCACGAAACCACTTTTCCGCCGCCGCAAGCTTCCGTTTCCGCAAGATCTCATCTGGAGACCCTTCCCGGTGCCCTGCCAGAGGGGACTTTGGAGCTGGAGGGCTTCTACATCAACATCATCGCCTCTCCAATGATTCGTGAGTAGTCTACTTCAGACCTACGGGTCCGTAGTTAGTAGCTAGATGACTTCTTCTCTCTCTTGGATCTTCAATACAAAGTTCTCCATGATCTTCATGGAGATCTATCCGATGTAATCCTCTTTGGCGGTGTGTTTGTCGAGATCCGATGAATTGTGGATTTGTGATGAGATTATCTATGATTTATATTTGAGTCTTTGCTGATTTCTTATATGCATGATTTGATATCCTTGTAAGTCTCTCCGAGTCTTGGTTTTCGTTTGGCCAACTAGATCTATGATTCTTGCAATGGGAGAAGTGCTTGGTTTTGGGTTCATACCGTGCGGTGACCTTTTCCAGTGACAGAAGGGGCAGCAAGGCACGCATCATGTTGTTGCCATCAAGGGTAACAAGATGGGCTTTCATCATAGATTTGAGATTGTCCATCTACATCATGTCATCTTGCTTAAGGCGTTACTCTGTTCTTATGAACTCAATACACTAGATGCATGCTGGATAGCGGTCGACGTGTGGAGTAATAGTAGTAGATGCAGAAAGTATCGATCTACTTGTTTTGGACGTGATGCCTATATATATTATCATTGCCATAGATAACGTCATGACTTTGCGTGGTTCTATCAATTGCTCGACAGTAATTCGTTCACCCACCGTCTACTTGCTTTCATGAGAGAAGCCACTAGTGAACACTACGGCCCCCGGGTCTATTCACAATTATCGTCTCCACTTTTACTTTTACTTTGCTTTGTTTACCTTTTGCTTTCAGTTCTCACTTTGCAAACAATCTATAAGGGATTGACAACCCCTTCATAGCGTTGGGTGCAAGCTCTTTGTGTTTGTGCAGGTACTTGTGACTTGACGCGATCCTCCCACTGGATTGATACCTTGGTTTTCAAACTGAGGGAAATACTTACCGCCGCGGTGCTACATCACTCTTTCCTCTTCAAGGGAATACCAACACAAGGCTCCAAGGCCGCGAGGGATTCCTTTGTATATTTTCCAAGGAAATCCATGTAGGCGTAGCCAGCAGCAGAAGGATTTCTGGCGTTGTCGGGGAAGGTCTTTTGTTGCCGTAGCAGAAGGATTTCTGGCGCCGTTGCCGGGGAGAGATCAAGTCAAGATCTATCCAAGTAAGTGTCACAAACTCATCTCTTGCATTTACTTTGTTTGCCAGTTGCCTCTCGTTTTCCTCTCACCCACTTCTATTTGCCTTTTTCGTTTGCCTTTTTCGTTCGCCCTTTTATCTCGCTTGCTTTCTGTTTGGTTGTGTGCCATGTGCCTTCAATATGCTTGCATCTTCGCTTAATGAAAATCTAGTGATATGGATCCTCATCCACTTGCTAATCTCTTTAAGAGATCCAATTATGTTGATCCAATTGCTAGTGAGTTGAGTGCACTTCACTATCTTTATGGAGTTTTGCTTGAAATGCGTGAATCTGAAAATTGTGAGGAAGAAATTTATGAAGTGATTCACGAGGGCTCCATGGATGAAAAGCATGATTGCAATGGTTTCACTATTAATTCTATTAGTGACAATCATGCTAAAAATATGCAAAACCCTAAGCTTGGGGATGCTAGTTTTGCTATGTCCACGACTTGTTGCAATGATCATGAGTGGGGCGATGATTTTTCTTATGATCTTGAATTTTTTTTAAGCCTCATGATAATATGATATTTGCAATATTATTGAAAGTGGGTTTGGAGAAGTCATGACTTTAGTTGATGATAATCCCACTATTTTTGAAGAGCGTCAACTTTGCATGCATGTGGATCATGAAAAGAATATCCTATGTGATAGTTACATTGTTAAATTCTAATATGATCCCACATGTAATTGCTATGACAGAGAAAAATATTGTGGTAGAAACTTTCATGTTACCAAATTACCTCTCGTTATGTTGAGATTGCTATTGTCTCTTTCTTCTTCCTTGCATTTGGTAACTATTGTTTGTCTTGCCAATTTGTTTTCCTATAAAATGCCTATACATAGGAAGTATGTTAGACTTAGATGTGATTTTCACATGCTTTATGATGCTCTCGTTGTGCTTCAATTCTTGTATTTTATGTGAGCATCATTGAATTATCAATGCCTAGCTAAGGGCGTTAAACAATAGCGCTTGTTGGGAGGCAACCCAACGAATTTATATTTTTGTTTCTGTTTTGTTGCGTCCACACTTTCATAATTCAGTTATGATTGTGTTTTGTGTGTTTCTTTTGCGTTTGTGCCAAGTGAAACCTTTATGATTAGTCTTGGGGATGATCGTTTGATCATGCTAGAAAAGACAAAAACTTTCTGCTCAAGAAAAGAATTTTCATTTTTCTTTCTGTGAGAGCTTTTGAGTTGATTCTTTTTGCTGTTGATTGCTACGTAAATTCTTCAGACTGTCATAATTTTTCAGAATTTTTGAAGTACCAGAAGTATACGAAGTATACATATTGCTACAGACTGGTCTGCTGTTAACAGATTCTGTTTTTGTTGAGTTGGTTGCTTATTTTGATGAAACTATGGATAGTATCGGGGGTATTAGCCATGGAAGATTGAAAATACAGTAACCCGACATCAACATAAGTAGAATTTAAGTTTGCTACAGTACCTAAGGAAGTGGTGATTTGCTTTCTTATACTAAAGATATCACGAGTTTTTGTTTAAGTTTCGTGTTGTGAAGTTTTCAAGTTTTGGGTGAAGTTCTTATGGTAAAGAGATAAAGAGTGGCAAGAGCTCAAGCTTGGGGATGCCCAAGGCACCCCAAGTTGATTCAAGGATGCCGAAAAAGCCTAAGCTTGGGGATGCCCCGGGAAGGCATCCCCTCTTCCGTCTTCAATCCATCGGTAACGTTACTTGGGGCTATATTTTTATTCACCACATGTTATGTGTTTTGCTTGGAGCATCTTGTATCATAGGAGTCTTTTATTTTTGTTGTGTCACAATCTTCCTTGCTGCACACCTAGAGAGAGACATGCACTCACCATGATTTTGTCGAGCTTCACTTATATCCTTTGGTTAGACAATTCAGCTCACATGTGTTTCACTTATATCTTTTGAGCTAGTTGATTTTGCTCTGTGTGTTTCACTTCTATCTTTTAGAGCACGGAAGCGCGTGTCATGGTAGTTGATCTATGCTATGAAAGTAGTCTCAAAAGGGGTAGTTATCCAAAGGGATATGAAAACTTCCACCTTCATGTGCATTGAGTAGTTAGAGAAGTTTGATTCATGTCAATTAGTTTTGAGTTGTGGTTGTGGTAATATTGAAGTTATACTAGTAAGGTGTTGTGGATCTAGAAACACTTGTGTTGAAGTTAGTGATTTTCCCGTAGCATGCACGTATGGTGAACCACTATGTGATGAAGTCTGAGCATGATTAGTTTATTGATTGTCATCCTTTGTGTGGCGGTCGGGATCGTGCGATGGTTTATACCTACCAACCCTTTCCCTAGGAGTATCCGTTGAATGCTTTGTTTCGATTACTACTAAATTTTTTGCAACAAGTATATGAGTTCTTCATGACTAATGTTGAGTCCATGGTTTAGATGCACTTTCACCTTCCACCATCACTATCTTCTTTAGTGCCGTGCAACTCTCGCCGGTGCACAAAACCCACCATATAGCCTCCCTCAAAACAGCCACCATACCTACCTACTATGGCATTTTCAAAGCCATTCCGAGATATATTGCCATGCAACTACCGCCATGACATGTGCCACAACTTCTACATTGCCATTGCATGATCATAAGATAGCTAGCATGATGTTTCCATTGATGTCTATGCCATGCTAGATCATTGTCACGGTACACTACCGAAGGTATTCCATATAGAGTCATCATTGCTCTAAGTTTTGAGTTGTAAGTGTGATGATCATCATTGATGGAGCATTGTCCCATGTGAGGAAATAAAAGAGGCCAGCGAAGCCCATTTACAAAAAGAGGCCAAAGATGCCCACAAAAAAAAGAGAGGCCAAAGAGCCCACCAAAAAATGAGAGAAAAAGAGAGAAGGGACGGTGCTACTATCTTTCCACACTTGTTCTTATTAAGCACCATGATCTTCATGATTGAGACTCTCTCATTTTGTTGCCACCATATCGCTAGTGGGAAATTTTCATTATATAACTTGGCTTGTATATTCCAATGATAGGCTTCCTCAAAATTGCCTTAGGTCTTCGTGAGCAAGCAAGTTGGATGCACACCCACTAGTTTTATTTAAGAGCTTTCACATACTCTTAGCTCTAGTGCATCATTTGTATGGCAATCCCTACTCATTCACATTGATATCTATTGATGAGCATCTCCATAGCTCGTTGATATGCCTAGTCAATGTAAACATCTTCTCCTTGTTTGCGTGGAAACCTCCACCACACTCCATTCCACTTATATTGCTAAAACCATGGCTCACACTCATGTATTGCGTGAGAGTTGAAAAAGTTTGAGGAAGTAAAGGTGTGAAAACAATTACTTGGCCAATACCGAGGTTGTGCATGATTTAAATTCGTTGTGCAAGGATGATAGAGCATTGCCAGACTATATGATTTTGTAGGGATCACTTTCTTTTGTCCTTGTTATTTTGAAAGTTCATGATTACCTTGCTAGTTTGCTTGAAGTATTATTGTCTCCACGTCAATAGCAAACTATTGTTTTGAATCTAACGGATCTGAATATTCACGTCACATAAGAGGAGTTACAAAGGACATCAATGCTAGGTAGCATGAAAGCATCAAAAATTCATTCTTTATCACTTCCCTACTCGAGGACGAGCAAGAGTTAAGCTTGGGGATGCTTGATACGTCTCAAACGTATCTATAATTTTTGATGGTTTCATGCTGTTATCTTGTCAACTTTGGATATTTTATATACCTTTTATATCTTTTTTGGGACTAACTTATTAATTCAGTGCCAAGTGCCAGTTCCTGTTTTTTCTGTGTTTTTGACTCTTTTCAGATCTGATTTTGGAACGGAGTCCAAACAGAATAAAATCCCCGAAATGAATTTTTCCAGAACAGAAGAAGATCGGGGCACTTGAGGGACAAGGCACGATGCCCACAGGGAGCCCACAAGCCCTGACGCTGCTGCTAGGGGGGCCCACGGCCACCAGGCTTGTGGCCTCCCTAGTGCTCCCCTGCCCTAGCTCTTTGGCCTATATATTCCCTAAAATCCCAGAAAAAATCAGGGCGTCCACGAAACCACTTTTCTGCCACCGCAAGCTTCCGTTTCCGCAAGATCTCATCTGGAGACCCTTCCCGGTGCCCTGCCAGAGGGGACTTTGGAGCTGGAGGGCTTCTACATCAACATCATCGCCTCTCCAATGATTCGTGAGTAGTCTACTTCAGACCTACGGGTCCGTAGTTAGTAGCTAGATGACTTCTTCTCTCTCTTGGATCTTCAATACAAAGTTCTCCATGATCTTCATGGAGATCTATCCGATGTAATCCTCTTTGGCGGTGTGTTTGTCGAGATCCGATGAATTGTGGATTTGTGATGAGATTATCTATGATTTATATTTGAGTCTTTGCTGATTTCTTATATGCATGATTTGATATCCTTGTAAGTCTCTCCGAGTCTTGGTTTTTGTTTGGCCAACTAGATCTATGATTCTTGCAATGGGAGAAGTGCTTGGTTTTGGGTTCATACCGTGCGGTGACCTTTTCCAGTGACAGAAGGGGCAGCAAGGCACGCATCATGTTGTTGCCATCAAGGGTAACAAGATGGGCTTTCATCATAGATTTGAGATTGTCCATCTACATCATGTCATCTTGCTTAAGGCGTTACTCTGTTCTTATGAACTCAATACACTAGATGCATGCTGGATAGCGGTCGACGTGCGGAGTAATAGTAGTAGACGCAGAAAGTATCGGTCTACTTGTTTTGGACGTGATGCCTATATATATGATCATTGCCATAGATAACCTCATGACTTTGCGCGGTTATATCAATTGCTCGACAGTAATTCGTTCACCCACCGTCTATTTGCTTTCATGAGAGAAGCCACTAGTGAACACTATGCCCCCTGGGTTTATTCACAACTATCATCTCCACTTTTACTTTTACTTTGCTTTGTTTACTTTTTGCTTTCAGTTCTCACTTTGCAAACACTCTATAAGGGATTGACAACCCCTTCATAGCGTTGGGTGCAAGCTCTTTGTGTTTGTGCAGGTACTTGTGACTTGACGCGATCCTCCTACTGGATTGATACCTTGGTTCTCAAACTGAGGGAAATACTTACCGCCGCAGTGCTACATCACCCTTTCCTCTTCAAGGGAACACCAACGCAAGGCTCCAAGGCAGTGGGGGAATCCTTTACATATTTGCCAAGGAAATTCCTGTAGGCTTAGCCAGCAGCAGAAGGACTTCTGGCGTTGCCGGGGAAGGTCTTTTGTTGCCGTAGCAGCCCTCTCGGTAATACAACATCACACACAAGCCTTGCAAGCAATATGACTAAGTGTAAGTCACGGGATCTTGTATTACGGAACGAGAAAATAGACTTGCTGGTAATGAGATTGAAATAGGTATGCGGATACCGACGATCGAATCTCGGGCAAGTAATATATCGAAGGACAAAGGGAATGACATCGTGATTATATGAATCCTTGACACTGAGGTTCAACCGATAAGATCTTCGGATAATATGTAGGATCCAATATGGGCATCCAGGTCCTTCTATTGGATATTGACCGAGGAGTACCTCGGGGCATGTCTACATAGTTCTCGAACCCGCAGGGTCTGCACACTTAAGGTTCGGTGATGTTTTAGTATAGTTGAGTTATATGCGTGGTTACCGAATGTTGTTCAGATTCCCCGATGAGATCACGGACGTCACGAGGGTTTCCGGAATGGTCCGGAGACGAAGATTGATATATAGGATGACTTCATTTGGTTACCGGAAAGTTTTCGGGCATTACCGGGATTGTACCGGGAGTGACGAATGGGTTCCGGAAGTTCACCGGGAGGGGGGCAACCCTCCCGGGGAAATCCCAAAGGACTTATGGGTGGTGCACCAGCCCTTAGTGGGCTGGTTGGATAGCCCAATAAGGCCTATGCGCCACAAGAGAAAAACCAAAGAAAGGAAAAAAAGGTGGGAATGAAGAGAAGGACTCCACTTTCCAATCCTAGTTGGACTAGGATTGGAGTAAGACTCCTCCTCTCCCTCTTGGCCGGCGCACCTTGGTCCTCAAGGCAAGTCTCCTCTCCCTCCCTCCTATATATAGTGGTGATTTAGGGCTGATTTGAGACAACTTTGCCACGTGCAACTCAGATCTAGACACCGTAGTTTTACCTCTAGATCGTATTTCTGCGGAGCTTGGGCGGATCCCTGCAGGAGTAGATCCTTCACCACCACCGGAGTTCCATCACGCTGCCGAAGAACTCATCTACTTCTCCGTCTTGCTTGCTGGATCAATAAGGCCGAGATCATCGTCGAGCTGTACGTGTGCTGTACGCGAAGGTGTCGTCCGTTCGGCACTAGATCGGAGCGGATCGTGGGACGGATCGCGGGATGGTTCGCGGGGCGGATCGAGGGACGTGAGGACGTTCGTCTACACCAACAACGTTTCTTAACGCTTCCTGCTGTGCGATATACAAGGGTACGTAGATCCAAATCTCCTCTCGTAGATGGACATCAGCATGATAGGTCTTCGTGCGCGTAGGAATTTTTTTGTTTCCCGTGCGACATTCCCCAACACCACCCACCTGGGAGAGAGCCTAATAGGCCCATGGGTGGCACACCTGCCCTTAGTCGGCTGGTCAGGCCACCCCATTAAGCCTATTTCGGCCAAGGGAAAAAAAAAGAAGGAAAAAAAAAGAGAAGGAAGGAGGTGGACAAGATGGGAAGGAGTCCTCCACCAAACCAAATTGAAGCAGGACTCCTCCCTCCTTGCCTCGGCCGAAGCCTCCTCCTTGGAGTAGGAGGCAAGCCACCCTCCCCTTGGTTCCTCCTATATATGGTGGAGGTTTTGAGGGTTTTTGCACCTCAAGCCTTTGTGCAACCCTCTCTCCCTCCACTACTTCGTGACACCTCGTAGCTAGATCGGTACGGCACGACGAAGCCCTGCCGGAGTAGCTCCACCATCATCACCGCCACGCTGTTGTGCTGCGAGATAATCAACTACCTCTTCATCTCTCTTGCTGGATCAAGAAGGCGGAGATCGTCGTCGAGCTGTGTGTGTGCTGAACGCGGAGGTGTCGTCGTTCGGCATTAGATCGGGACAGATCATGGGACGGTGGCGATTTGGATCGTGGAGACGTTCCACTACATCAATCATGTTTCTTAATGCTTCCCACTTAGCGATCTACAAGGGTATGTGGATCCGATCTCCCTCTCGTAGATAATCATTACCATGATAGGTCTTCGTGTGCGTAGGAATTTTTTTTTTCCCATGCATCGTTCCCCAACAGAGTCTCCTAATGTGGGGGAGACAGCCGGGCCTCCTCCACCTGAGTCTGTTGACGTAGCGGAGATAGATGAGCAGCCTCCTCCGGCTGAGTTTGTTAATGTGGTGGAGACAGTCGGGCCTCCTCCACCCGAGGCGGCGTCTAGTATGGAAGTAGGATGTTTTCCTTTCTCCATAGACATGTAGTCTATAAGGCATTTTCTAGATGAATCTCCCCTTCACCTGTAGGGTATTCAAGCTCCAGCCCCTCAAATCCGCTCATCACTTCATCCACCCCGACAACAACAAAGCCATCTAGAATTGGATTGAAATGGAAAGTTCCATCAGGTCGACGAGGTAACGCATAGCTGACCACCACCTTCAATGTTAGGTTTTGGCATTTCACAATTAGCTCACAATATTCCCTCTCCATGATACCATCCACGGGGTAGCGAGGAGCCATGATATCAAGCTGAATGAGCTCAGTGGAAGCCACGTTGCTTTTCCGATGAGATGGTGGGTGATGTCTACTACGCAACCTTCTCCTTGTAGACGTTGTTGGGCCTCCAAGTGCAGAGGTTTGTAGGACAGTAGCAATTTTCCCCCAAGTAGGTGACCTAAGGTTTATCAATCCGCGGGAGGCGTAGATGAAGATGGTCTCTCTCAAGCAACCCTGCAACCAAATAACAAAGAGTCTCTTGTGTCCCCAACACACCCAATACAATGGTAAGTTGTATAGGTGCACTAGTCCGGCGAAGAGATGGTGATACAAGTGCAATATGGATAGTAGATATAGGTTTTTGTAATCTGAAAATATAAAAACAGCAAGGTAATTAATAATAAAAGTGAGCACTAACGGTATTGCAATGCGTGGAAACAAGGCCTAGGGTTCATACTTTCACTAGTGAAGTTCTCTCAACAATGATAACATAATTGGATCATACTTTCACAAATGAAGAGATTATTGTCGGTTATGAAACCACCACAAAGTTATTCTTTCTGATCGATCTATTCAAGAGCCCGTAGTAAAATAACACGAAGCTATTATTTTCGTTCAATATATCCTAGAGTTCGTACTAGAATAACACCTTAAGACACACATCAACCAAGACCTTAATGTCACCTAGATACTCCATTGTCACCTCAAGTATCCATGGGCATGATTATACGATCTGCATCACACAATCTCAGAATCATCTATTCAACCAACACATAGAACTTCAAAGAGTGCCCCAAAGTTTCTACGAGAGAGTCAAAACGTGTGCCAACCCATATGCATAGGTTCCCGATGTCACGAAACCCGCAAGTTGATCACCAAAACATACATCAAGTACTCACATGAACATCCCATTGTCACCACAGATAGACACGTGCAAGACATACATCAAGTGTTCTTAAAGACTCAATCCGATAAGATAACTTCAAAGGGGAAACTCAATTCATTACAAGAGGGGAGAGGGGGAAGAACATCATCGGATCCAACTATAGTAGCAAAGCCCGCGGTACATCGAGATCATGACATCTCAAGAACACGAGAGAGAGAGAGAGAGATATCAAACACATAGCTACTGGTACATACCCTCAACCCCGAGGGAGAACTACTCCCTCCTTGTCATGGAGATCGTCGGGATGATCAAGATGACCACCGGAGATGGATTCCCCCTCCGGCAGGGTGCCGGAACGGGCTCCCGATTGGTTTTTGGTGGCAAAATAGGCTTGCGGCGACGGAAATCCTGATCTCGGTTTATTTCTGGAGGTTTCTGTATTTATAAGACCAGATGGCATCGAGAACAAGTTAGGGGGACCCACGAGGGAGTCACGAGCCCCCACGCGCGCCTCCCTGGCTCATGGCTTCCTCAAGACTCCTCTCCGGTATCTTTTTCTTCTCGTATTTTTGATATTTTCCATAAAAAATCACGGCGAAATTTTTATTCCGTTTGGACTCCGTTTGATATTCCTATCTGAAAAAGGTCAAAAACAAGGAAAAAACAGGAACTGGCACTGGGCTCTAAGTCAATAGGTTAGTCCCAAAAATAATATAAAATAGCATATTCATGCATATAAAACATCCAAAGTTGATAATATAATAGCATGGAACGATAAAAAATTATAGATACGTTGGAGACGTATCAAGCATCCCCAAGCTTAATTCCTGCTCGTCCTCGAGCACGTAAATGATAAAAATGAAATTTTTGATGTGGAATGCTACCTAACATATATTGTAACATGAATATTCAGATCCATATGATTCTAAGCAAAAAGTTTAATATTGACATAAGAACAATAATACTTCAAGCATACTAACAAAGCAATCATGTCTTCTCGAAATAACATGGCCAAAGAAAGTTATCCCTACAATATCATATAGTATGGCTATGCTCCATCTTCCCCACACAACGAGTTTAAATCATGAAAAATCCCGGTCTTAGTCAAGCAATTGTTTTCACGCTTTTACTTTCTCAAACCTTTTCAACTCTCACGCAATACATGAGCGTGAGCCATGGACATAACACTATATGTGGAATAGAATATGGTGGAGGTTGTGAGGCAAAAAGAAGGAGATGGTCACATCAACTAGGCGTATCAACGGGCTATGGAGATGCCCATCAATAAATATGAATGTGAGTGAGTAGGGATTTCCATGCCACAGA
Source organism: Hordeum vulgare subsp. vulgare (assembly GCF_904849725.1). Taxonomy (NCBI): domain Eukaryota; kingdom Viridiplantae; phylum Streptophyta; class Magnoliopsida; order Poales; family Poaceae; genus Hordeum; species Hordeum vulgare. The sequence continues at coordinate 533,347,112 of NC_058523.1, read as the reverse complement.
TGCACTAGAGCTATAAGTGTATGTAAGCTCAAAAAGAAACTAAATGGGTGTGCATCCAACTCGCTTGCTCACAAAGCCCTAGGGCAGTTGAGGATGCCCATCATTGGAATATACAAGCCAAGTTCTATAATGAAAATTCCCACTAGTATATGAAAGTGACAATATATGAGACTCTCTATCATGAAGACCATGGTGCTACTTTGAAGCACAAGTGTGGTAAAGGATAGTAGCATTGTCCCTTCTCTCTTTTTCTCTCATATTTTTTGTTTGGGCTCTTTGGCCTCTTTTTTCATTTTTTTCATTCATTTTTTTGGTGGGCTCTTTGGCCTCTTTTATTTTCTTTTTATTTGAAGTCCGGAGTCTCATCCCAACTTGTGAGGGAATCATAGCTTCCGTCCTTTCCTCACATGGGACAATGCTCTAATAATGATGATCATCACACTTTTATTTACTTACAACTCGATACTTAGAACAAAGATATGACTCTATATGAATGCCTCCGGCAGTATACCGGGATGTGCAATGACTCATGAGTGACATGTATGAAAGTTAACGGTGGCTTTGCCACAAATACGATGTCAACTACATGATCATGCAAAGCAATATGACAATGATGATGCGTGTCATAATAAACGGAACGGTGGAAGTTGCATGGCAATGTATCTTGGAATGGCTATGGAAATGCCATGATGGGTAGGTATGGTGGCTGTTTTGAGGAAGGTATATGGTGGGTTTATGCACCAGCAAAAATTGCGCGTCACTAGAGAGGCTAGCAATGGTGGAAGGGTGAGAGTGCGTATATACCATGGACTCACATTAGTCAGAGAGAACTCACATACTTGTTGAGAAAGTTTTATTAGTAATCAAAACAAAGTGCTAGTTGCATGCTCCTAGGGAAAGGGTTGGTAGGAGTTAACCATCATGCGATCCCGACCGCCACACAAAGGATGACAATCAATAAAAACATCATGCTCCGACTTCCTAGCATAGCGGTTCACCATATGTGCATGCTACGGGAATCACAAACTCTAACACAAGAATTTATACCAATCCACAATTACTCACTAGCATGACTCTAATATCACCATCTTTATATCTCAAAACTATATGCAAAGAATCAAATTTCTCATAGTATTCGATGCACTTTATATGAAAGTTTTTATTATATCCTTCTTGGATGCCCATCATATTAGGACTAGATTCATAACCTAAGCAAATTACCATGCTTTTTAAGACTCTCAAAATGATATAAGTGACGCATGAGAGTTCAACTATTTCTATAAAATAAAACCATTTCAATGCTCTACAAAGATATAAGTGAAGCACTAGAGCAAAAGACAAACTACTCCACAAGATATAAGTGAAGCTCAATGAGTAGTTGAATAATTATTTGGCTATGTGAAGACTCTCCCATCTAAGAATTTCAGATCCTAAGTACCTTATTCAAACAAAATTAAAAAAAAACTTCAAGTATAGCACGAAACATATGAAGAAGCAAAAACTTAGGTTCAACCGATACTAACCGATAATTGTTGTAGAAGAAAGGTGGGATGCCAACCGGGGCATCCCTAAGCTTAGACGCTTGAGACTTCTTAAAATATGAATTGGAGATGACTTGGGAATCCCCAAACTTGAGCTTTTTGTGTCTCCTTAATTCCTCTCATATGACGGTTTCTGAAATCTTAAAAACTTCATCCACACAAAACTCAATCAACAACTCGTGAGATAGGTTAGTATAAATCAATGCAAACCTTTATCATCCTCTACTGTAGTAAATCACTAAAATTATTATTTGACATTTCATAATAAATGCCTCTGCATATTTAAAACTCCTATCCTCAAATAGGATCATTAAACAAGCAAACATATGCAAACAACGCAAACATAACAACAATCTTCCTAAACAGAACAGTCTGTAAAGAATGCAGCAATATCCATACTTAATTAACTCCTAAAAATATGAAAATATTCCAGCTGTAGAGAATTCATAAGAGCATACTGTGTCAAAATTTCAAGTTATTCTGACATACAGAAAAATCTAGGGAATTTTTGCACTGCGAGCAAACTTTCTGTTTTGGAACAGCATGTCACACCCTGTTTTTCACCACAAGTATTTTATGTTGCAAAAATCAGAGGTTGTTAAAACTTTTTCAAATAATGTTGTGAGTGCAATATCAGCCCTTGTATGAGTGAATGCTTGCTTGTTTGATGACTCAAACCCATGAAAAACTTATTATTTTGCTCTCTTCAAAAACCCTTATTCCTTTATATCAAGATCACCTTCATCATGTTGGGATACACTACTAGCTCATGAAGCCAAGTGGCACTTCCAACCAAAGTTGGTGATCTGATCCAAATATTATTTTCATTCATTAAAAACATTAATTGGTGATTTAAAATATTATTTTCCTATTTTATAATTATGTTTGTTTCTAAGGCCAGGAATGATATTCCCACAAGGAAAATTGCTTTACTGCCTTAGAAAATTCTGAATAAATTCATGGAAGCTCAGAAGGACATATATTTTCCATATATAAGATTTTCAACCCTATTTTATATTAATATTATTTGGTTAAAACCCTGAAAACCATTTGTGTCTGTTTTAGCTTTTTGAGATGTTTCCAAAGGAAATAATCTCAATAAATTCCCATAAAATTACAGGAGCCCTCCCAAGCCATATCAGGTGCTCACATAAAATCTCACCCTGGTCCAAGGTGGGGAAGTGCACCTAATGAGCCCAAAAACCTCTCTGTCCAGAGAAGAGTTGGAACAACTCTACATTGCAAAGTTTCTCCAATGGAACTGAAATTTTGGAGAAGTGTTAGACACCCCATATGAGGACTCCACACCAAAGATGGGATTTGTGAGACTCTGATTGGCCACACTTCCTTTGTAAAGGACAGTACTGTTCATTTTGAGGCATTTTCAAGTTTACAAAGCTAAACTTGTTCAATGGGGCTCAAATTTGGTGAAACCCCATGTTTTTACCCCAAGACCAAACCTGTTAAGTTCCAGTTCCAGTGGTGGAGTGGAAGCACCCCAAACCACTGTCGAACACCTACTGACAGGAAGGTAAAAACCCTCCTAGCCGCTGTTTTACCCAATGGCAAGGCCCCAAACTTGGTGAGTTAGAGCCCCAGAACACCCTGAGCACCCAGTCAACCAGCCCCTCCCCAACTCCAAGCACAAGTGACAAGATCTTCAATTTGAGCCGCAGACAAGTACTCGCAACACTAGTGTTCCTTGCCTCCTTTGACCAGCTCGTGCTCCCACTAACACACAACGGCTAGGCACACTCCCAGCAACACTCAGGACATGGAGGACACGTCCCAAGTGCCCCAGAGCGCGCCAGCATGCCGTGGCATGCCAAAACTATGCTCTGGGCGCGCTGCAGAGAGCCTCCAGCAAGGGGACGTCCCCCAGCCAGTCCCAACCTCCCCAGTAATGTCCAAACGCTCCCCCGACAGCCATTCAGTGCAAAGCTACCACCAGGGACCCCCTCCCCTCGCGCAAGAGCTCAGGCGACGCGTGCCCGCGCGCGCCCGACGCGGTCGAGCATGCATGGTCGCTGCGGCTCGACCCCACTCGCTTTCTCTCTACGGACGATGCACCAGGAGGTCCTAAACCACGTCCCGAACCCGTGGTTTCGCGGCCAGCACCTCACTGTGCACGCACGCGCGCCACGGTGAGTCACCGGCGCGCCCGAGTCGGCTGACCGTCGCTGGCCTATAAATAGGCCCCCCCGGCACCCCAACACCCTCCAGGCAGCTTCAGCACAACCACTAGACTCCCCCTAGCCGCCCAATCGAGCTCGCGGAGCCCCGGTGCTCGAGATCGACCGAGGCCCCTCCGCCTCGGAGCTCCGGTCGATCTCCGGCTACACACCGGATCCTGCGCTGCCCGACCTCCCATTGCACTCCCCTTGATGCCAGGACCATTTCCCCCAACTTCCCCGAGCGAATCCGTGCCCCTAGCCACTAGTTCGACGCCAACCCGAAACCCTTCCGCCATGATCACCTCGTCGCCGGCGACCCAGACCACCTCCGGTGACGTCCTGACCACGAGCAGGTAGGCGGAGGCACGAGGGACCCATTCCCGCTCCTAGATTGGCCTGAGGACAACGGTAGCCTCGCCGGCGTCCGTCTCCACCTCTCTGGCTGGAGGTAGGAGAAGGACCCGACAGGTGGAGCCCACCTGTCGGTGTCCTGGGGCAGCCAGCACGTGCAGCCGCTGACGCTCACCCCAGGGGCCCGCAGGTCAGGTTTGAACCTCGCTCGCGCGCGCCTGGTGGCCGATGTGCTGGCTGGGCCGGCTGGATCTCCCCCTGGCCTTTTTCTTTTATTTTTTACCCTGCAACTTAAATGATTTTTATAAAAATATTTAGCCGGTAGAAAAATATGATTCTTCCACCAGCAATTTTCTAAAAATTTGTAGTAATTGATTCTGTAGAGTTTGACATTTACCAAAAACAGAAACTATTTTGGTATAATAAAATGATATTAAAAGCATTTGTTTGCTTCTGTTTGCTTTTAAATAAATATGCTTAGCTAATAAAAACCATAGGAAACATTTTCCAATATAATAAACTGAATTTATTCAAACTTTGCAACATTTTTAAAAGCACCTTGTGATCTGTTTTGGTGTGAGCTATTATTTATTTATTCCTTTCTCGACGGTAGAGTTACCGAGTGACGGAGGATCTGGAGCGGAAGACCTCGAAGACCCCGGATACCTAGCTGACCAAGGCAAGCAACCCTTTGACCATGACTTGAGCATAAACATTGTTGCATGCTAGTATAGTTGGTATTTTCCCGTTGCATGTGATCACAGTGCCAGTTCATCATTGATGTGATGGTACCGAAGGCTTCTTCACAGCCCTTGCATGTTGATGATGTTATTCATATGGCTCCTCGGAGCACAAGCATGATGAGCTTGACCCTACCATCTGTGAGGATCGTGCTACTGTCATGTTGACTAGTAGAGTAAGATCATTGCATTGAGCTGACCCTACCCCTTGAGGGTCATGTTAATACCATGTTGACAAGTAAATATAGAGCATATTATCATGAGCATGATGATGAGTTAAATAAAGAGTTTATGAAAACCCCGTCGGGTGCCACTAATGCCCGAGGGTGATGATGAGTTGGTGGCCACTTTTGGAGAAGTGGTGCACCGGGTATTTTGCGTGTGTGGTTTCGGAAATGGGATTAGATTTATGATGTGTCGACCGTCCCAACCTTACCAGTACGACCACGATACCCCTTTATGGGACGGGGCTTTGTTGATTACTCTGGTCGGTACTAGCAAAGAGCCACATTACTAGTGGCGGGAGTGATCGGTGTCACTCTCGTGATGGGGTCGTGCCAGGTAGGACGACTATGCCATTATTATGAGTTCCAGGCACACCGTTGGTCCCCGCATGGTTGATACTGTCCAGAGTCGATGCTCGTAAGACGTACAACATGTGGGCTGGGTACCAATCGAGTGGACCTCTTTGTCTAGTATCGTCAGGGGAAAGATGATGATCGGGTACTTACCTTGGGTATATGTGATATTACCGCGAGTCGTGGATGTCACGCCCAAGATGCGACCCTATCCTCAATTTGGCACGAGGGCCTCGTCAGGGATAGAAGCGCATCTCGTCGTGTCGCTAGAATGGGTATCGTTACAAGTACATGTACTGAAAAGAAGAGATATATAGAATTGGCTTACACTCGCCACAAGCTACATCAGAGTCACATCAGTACATTACATAATCATCAAGAGTAAGAGCAGGGTCCGACTACGGACGAAAACAAACGAGAAAAATAAGAACGACGTCCATCCTTGCTATCCCAGGCTGCCGGCCTGGAACCCATCCTAGATCGATGAAGAAGAAGAAGAAGGAGCAACTCCAAATGAACAATCAACGCGCTCGCGTCAAATAACCTTTATCTGTACCTGCAACTGGTGTTGTAGTAATCTGTGAGCCACAGGGGGGCTCAGCAATCTCATTTCCAAAAGGTATCAAGACTAGCAAAGCTTAATGGGTGAGGTATGGTTAAGTGGTGAGGTTACAGCAGCGGCTAAGCATATATTTGGTGCCTAAACTTACGAGTACAAGAATTAGAGGGGGAAGATCTACGCATAACGGACGTGACTACTGGTGATCAAATGAATGATCCTGAACAGATACCTACGTCAGACATAACCCCACCGTGTCCTCGATCGAAGAAGGAACTCACGAAAGAGACAGTCACGGTTACGCACACAGTTGGCATGTTTTAATTAAGTTAACTTCAAGTTATCTAGAACCAGTGTTAAACAAAGTATCCACGTTGCCACATAACCGCGGGCACGGCTTTCCGAAAGATTTAACCCTGCAGGGGTGCTCCAACTAGTCCATCAAAAATTACCACAAGCCGCATAGAAATCCTCAATCACGAAGCTCGCGATCTCGTCGGATTCCCTAGTGGAAAACCTCAACTCTGAGATTACCCAAAGCATCACCGGAATCCCGATGCACAAGATATCTCGTCAAAGGTAAAACTAATCCAGCAAGGCCGCCCGACGTGTTGACGTACCCGATAGGAGCCGCGTATCTCGTTCTCAGGACACGGCGGATGGAACTAGCTACGAGTGCCAAACCTCGAGTTTCCTCGCGGTGGCCCCGTGGGCAGACCGTTGGGACCAACACCATCAACACTGGCCCCCCTGTTTATGTAAAATTACTCCTCGGGTAGTGCTAACTCCCTATGCATTTCAATTTATCAAAATTATTATGTTGGGCAAATGTAGAACCAAAGTTGGGCCTTGCCAGACCAGTTTTAATCTAAAACAAATTATCAAGGGGGTCCCCATAACAACCTGATCGTGTTAGGAGCGCTCGTTTATGGAACATAACACCGGTAGCCGAAACTAAGGGGGCAAAGGTGGAACAAAACACTAGGCTAGAAAGGCCGAGCCTTCCACCTTTTACCAAGTATATAGGTGCGTTAAATTAAATAGAATTTAATATGGTGATATAACAAGGAACCCATGCTTTCAGATGGAAGCATCTGCACCTGCAACTAGCAACGCTATCAACAGGGTTAAGCAAGCAGTAACATAGCCAATCAGTGGTTTGCTAGGTCGAACAGGTTGAAGGTTTCATGGCATTGTTGAGAGGCTGATATTTAACATGTGGTAGGCAACGAGACATAACGATAGAGACGGTAAAACTAGCATGGCAATGATAGTAATGGTATCTGGGGAAATGATCATCTTGCCTGAGATCCCGCTTGGAAGAAGAATGCCTCCGTGAAGCAGACGAACTGACGTAGTCAAACGGGTCCTCACATCCGACACGCTTGCGGAACTCTATCGAGACGGGGGAAACCGGAAACAAGCATCAACACACGGAATTCACCACACGATGCACAACACAAATGATGCATGAGCAGCTAAATACATGCAAGTCATGGAATGACAATTCACACAATCAAACACTACACATTAAGTGAAGTTCAATATGCAACGGGTTGCATATTGACGAAACTTCACATATGAATTATTTAGATCACTCCCGGTTATTTACACGGCAATATTAATATTGTTAAACATGCAAGAGGAGAAGCGGAAATTAAACTACCTATCTAGACATTTTAAATGAGGTCGGAAATGACATATAGCACCTCTGAAACGACCTCACATGGTAATTTTCCATTCTGTCCAGATCTGATTTAACACCTTTAAATAGTTGTTAAACAGCAAAACAAATAGGTTCACGTGGTTCTACGCGTCATGGCAAGCAATCTAGACATAAAGAACATCTCCAACGGAGCTACGATTCAAGATCTACGAGCAAAACAAGAAATAAATACAATCTGCCAAAATCAGCCACATAGCATTTTCTACGCCCCACAACTACGGCTACACAACTCTGATATACTCAAGCAAGGCATGGCACGGAAGAGGGCAAGAAGCACTACTACAAACAACTCACAACAACTAGCATGGCATCATGGATCACTAGGAAAAGAAGACACAACATGGCATCGCACACACTATTTCAGACTTAGTGAAAATAGCACTTCATGAAAGTGCAGTTTTTGATCTGAAGCAATATTGACAGCAGAAAAACCTATAGCTACAGGACTCCAAATGGCATGAAACTTCACAGCATGATAGAGAAACACAAGGGCTACAACTTACTCCATTGGACGAACCTCAAAAGAGCTACAGAACTCAAGATAGAAGCAAGACAAGACAGCAACAAAATATAACAGATCCCAGACTTAGAAATATTTCAGCACGTCTGAAACAGCACTATTCCTAGCAACTTGAGAGCAAGCAAACTACACCTAAACATGCATTTCTATCGCAACCAAAATTACCAGGGGCTAGTGTAAACACCCAAGAACAACTCTCTAGTTGACAACTCCTTCAAACGAAGCACGGAATAAATCCTACGAATTAAACAAAAGGGCATCACGGCAAAATATCGCGCGAACTAACTTCCTCAAAAGCTAAAACTAATTGCACAGAAAAATCCATGGGATTTTTCTACCCCGGAAACATATAAAATATGTGGGGTTGCAACACAAAATAATGTCGCACATAAATGCGGGAAAGATAACCTATACACGAGAAAATAAACTACCGGCAATCCATACATGCAAAAATACCAATGACCGCTCTAAAATGCATGGAAAATAGGTTCCTAAATCATGGGCATTTATGCTACGATATTCGAACTAACCGGACTTGCGCGAAAAATAAATATGGGACGTCTGTCCTATTGGAACATCACGTTAATCTATGCATATGACGGCTCAAACTACGTCAAAGAAATATGCAAGTTGCACAAACGTAATCTACGCGCAAAATTACACGAAATCCATATGCTACACGTCGCGAACCGATACACCGTTAATAATCTAAGGGAGATCTAATATTCATCTAATTTCTGGAATTTTATAATAATTCCGAAAATTAACCTAAACAACTATGGGCCGAACAGGTGGGCGCAAAATAGCAATCGGATGCCTGGGCAAGGAATAGGGAACAGGGGGCAAGGGAGGCTTACCTTGGCGGGCCGGCCTGGTGGAGCGAGGAGGAGGCCTCGGCCTGGGGAGGCCTGACGCTCGGCTGCTTGGGCCGCGACCAGCGCTGGGTGCTGCTGGGCCACAGGCGAGGCGGGAGGAGCTGGGCCCTGGGGCTGGCGGCGGCGCACTAGAGCTGGGCCGGCCTGGGCCCAGCCGGGGGTTGGTGGCGGCCTGCGCGGTCAACGGGGGGAGCCCGATCGATCTGGCGACGGGGCGCAGTTCTGGGGCGCTGTCGACCTCCTCACGGCCGGAACTGCCGACGGCAACGGCTGACGGCTCCAGCACGGATCCGGCGACAGCTGAGGGCTGACCGGCGAGGGCTGACCGGATCTGGTGGTTCCCGGTCAGGGGGGATCCATATCCGGTGCGACGGGGCACAGGAGGCGGCGTTGGAGCTCGGCGGCGAGAGACTGCAGGTCACCGGCGACGCGGAAGGCAGGGCGGCGGCACGGGCGGCTCCGACCGACAAGGGGCGGGGCTCCGGTGGCGGTTGCCGGTGTCGGAGGCTCCGACGCCCGAGGGGAGGAGCGGGGCACGCGCGGGGCAGCTCGCGAGCTGCGGGCTCTCGGGAGCTAGCTCGGGGAGAGGGCGCGGCGGCTGCTCGGGCAGAGAGAGAGGCGGCGGCGCGACGGGCTCGGTGGGCCGGTTGCGGGCTCGGCGGGCCCGGCGGCTGGTGAGGGAGAGAGGAGGCTGGCTAGGGTTTCGGTGGGGTGGCGCAGAAAACGAGGAGGGATTAGGGAGAGGGTGTCTAATTAATGGCATGGGGGCTATATATAGACAAACGGGGGGGGGGGCTCGGTTAACCGGAATCGCGTTCCGGATCCAACCGCGGGATCGGATTCGGACGATTCCGAACGCGGGTATGGTTATGCGGACGTGTAGAGGGGATATCCGGAGACGAGAGGGAGAACGGGCGGCGCGGCAACGATTTATAACACACCGAAAGACGTCCGACGGTAGACCGAATACGGTGCCGCTACGGGCGACCGTTCGGGTACCAGACGGTCTCCGATCACGACAAAATTCGACAGGCGGTCTAGCGATAACTAATTACGACCGCACGTCAAATCTCAACCCGATCAGAGAAAGTTTTACGCACACTTTCAAAACAGGGTTACGACGGTGCCGCGGACGCGTGCGTGTGCATTCGGACTCAGAACGGACAATGACAAGAACCAGCAACTACCAACGGATGCAAATTTTGAAAACTGATGGCATGGAGATGCTGATGCAATGCAGATGATGTGATGATGATGCGACAAATAAAATAAATCACACGACGAAAACGGAATAGAAGGGGAATCTTCTGGAACGTCTGCATCGGGCTATCACAGTGGATGACACAGAAGTTTCCCGTTTCTCGTGGGTCCAGCGTACTACCTGTGCAGAGTGTAAACTATTCGAATAACCGTGTCCACGGTCAAGGACAGTTGGGTGGTGCTGCTTAAACTACGTCCAGTGTTTCCGCATAAACCAAGTGTGTGTGTGTGGTGTTTAAAAAGGTGTTGTTATAATAATCACAAGAATATGACCAAGTTCGATGACTTGGCATATAGGGTAAACCCGGATGGTTTAGCCCTCATTAATACATTGAGATTATGACAAGTCCGATGACTTGGCATATAGGGTGAACCCGGTGTGTTCAACCCTTGTCAAATATGTCGATATCTGTAACCTGTTCTTCAAGAGTATTTCTTTAACTTGTTGCATATACCTGAACATCCCACCAAATTGCATTCCACCTAAGATACATGTTACATGTTATTCCTCACTATAAATGTTCATATCATGGGCTGTTTGCGAGTACATTCAAAGTACTCATTGGCTTGCCACTGGTTATATTATTGACCAGACATGGAAGTGCTGGAATTATGCCCTAGAGGCAATAATAAATATAGTTATTATTAGAATTCCTGTATCAAGATAATCGTTTATTATCCATGCTATAATTGTATTGAATGAAGACTCATTTACATGTGTGGATACATAGACAAAACACCATCCCTAGCAATCCTCTAGTTGGCTAGCCAGTTGATCAAAGATAGTCAGTGTCTTCTGATTATGAACAAGGTGTTGTTGCTTGATAACTGGATCACGTCATTAGGAGAATCACGTGATGGACTAGACCCAAACTAATAGACGTAGCATGTTGATCGTGTCATTTTGTTGCCACTATTTTCTGCGTGTCAAGTATTTATTCCTATGACCATGAGATCATATAACTCACTGACACCGGAGGAATGCTTTGTGTGTATCAAACGTCGCAACGTAACTGGGTGACTATAAAGATGCTCTACAGGTATCTCCGAAGGTGTTAGTTGAGTTAGTATGGATCAAGACAGGGATTTGTCACTCCGTGTGACGGAGAGGTATCTCGGGGCCCACTCGGTAATGCAACATCACACACAAGCCTTGCAAGCAATGTAACTTAATGTAAGTTGCGGGATCTTGTATTACGGAACGAGTAAAGAGACTTGCCGGTAAACGAGATTGAAATAGGTATACAGATACTGACGATCGAATCTCAGGCAAGTAACATACCGAAGGACAAAGGGAATGACATACGGGATTATATGAATCCTTGGCACTGAGGTTCAAACGATAAGATCTTCGTAGAATATGTAGGATCCAATATGGGCATCCAGGTCCCGCTATTGGATATTGACCGAGGAGTCTCTCGGGTCATGTCTGCATAGTTCTCGAACCCGCAGGGTCTGCACACTTAAGGTTCGACGTTGTTTTATGCGTATTAGAGTTATATGGTTGGTTACCGAATGTTGTTCGGAGTCCCGGATGAGATCACAGACGTCACGAGGGTTTCCAGAATGGTCCAGAAACGAAGATTGATATATAGGATGACCTCATTTGATTACCGGAAGGTTTTCGGAGTTACCGGGAATGTACCGGGAATGACGAATGGGTTCCGGGAGTTCACCGGGGGGGGCAACCCACCCCGGGGAAGCCCATAGGCCTTGAGGGTGGCACACCAGCCCTTAGTGGGCTGGTGGGACAGCCCAAAAGGGCCCTATGCGCCAAGAAGAGAAAATCAAGAGAAAAGAAAAAAAAGAGGAGGTGGGAAGGAAGGGAAGGACTCCCTCCCACCAAACCAAGTCCAACTCGGTTTGGGGGGGGAGTCCTCCCCCCTTGGACTCGGTCGAGCCCCTTCGGGCTCCTTGAGCCCCAAGGCAAGGTCCCCTCCCTCCCACCTATATATACGGAGGTTTTGGGGCTGATTTGAGACGACTTTTCCACGGCAGCCCGACCACATACCTCCACGGTTTTTCCTCTAGATCGCGTTTCTGCGGAGCTCGGGCGGAGCCCTGCTGAGACAAGGTCATCACCAACCTCCGGAGTGCCGTCACGCTGCCGGAGAACTCTTCTACCTCTCCGTCTCTCTTGCTGGATCAAGAAGGCCGAGATCATCGTCGAGCTGTACGTGTGCTGAACGCGGAGGTGCCGTCCGTTCGGTACTAGATCGTGGGACTGATCGCGGGATTGTTCGCGGGGAGGGTCGAGGGACGTGAGGACGTTCCACTACATCAACCGCATTCACTAACGCTTCTGCTGTGCGAACTACAAGGGTACGTAGATCACTCATCCCCTCTCGTAGATGGACATCACCATGATAGGTCTTCGTGCGCGTAGGAAATTTTTTCTTTCCCATGCGTCGTTCCCCAACAGTGGCATCATGAGCTAGGTTCATGCGTAGATGTCTTCTCGAGTAGAACACAAAAGTTTTTGTGGGCGGTGATGTGCGTTTTGCTGCCCTCCTTAGTCTTTTCTTGATTCCGCGGTATTGTTGGATTGAAGCGGCTTGGACCGACATTACTCGTACGCTTACGAGAGACTGGTTTCATCGCTACGAGTAACCCCGTTGCTCAAAGATGACTGGCAAGTGTCGGTTTCTCCAACTTTAGTTGAATCGGATTTGACCGAGGAGGTCCTTGGATGAGGTTAAATAGCAACTCATCTATCTCCGTTGTGGTGTTTGCATAAGTAAGATGCGATCCTACTAGATACCCCTGGTCACCACGTAAAACATGCAACAACAAAATTAGAGGACGTCTAACTTGTTTTTGCAGGGTATGCTTGTGATGTGATATGGCCAACGATGTGATGTGATATATTGGATGTATGAGATGATCATGTTTTAATAGAAAATATCGACTTGCACGTCGATGGTACGGCAACCGGCAGGATCCATAGGGTTGTCTTTATACTAACATTTGTGCTTGCAGATGCGTTTACTATTTTGCTAGGATGTAGCTTTAGTAGTAATAGCATGAGTAGCACGACAACCCCGATGGCAACACGTTGATGGAGATCATGGCGTGGCGCCGGTGACAAGAAGATCGTGCCGGTGCTTTGGTGATAGAGATCAAGAAGCACGTGATGATGGCCATATCATGTCACTTATGAATTGCATGTGATGTTAATCCTTCTATGCACCTTATTTTGCTTAGAACGACGGTAGCATTATGAGGTGATCTCTCACTAAAATTTCAAGACGAAATTGTGTTCTCCCCGATTGTGCACCGTTGCTACAGTTCGTCGTTTCGAGACACCACGTGATGATCGGGTGTGATGGACTCAACGTTCACATACAACGGGTGCAAAACAGTTGCGCACGCGGAACACTCGGGTTAAGCTTGACGAGCCTACCATGTGCAGACATGGCCTCGGAACACATGAGACCGAAAGGTCGATCATGAATCTATAGATGATATGATTAGCATAGGGATGCTTACCACTGAAACTATACTCAACTCACGTGATGATCGGACTTGAGCTAGTGTAAGTGGATCATGAACCACTCAAATGACAAGAGAGATGTACTTTTTGAGTGGGAGTTTAGCGAATAATTTGATTAAGTTAAACTCTAATTATCTTGAACATAGTCTAAGTCCACTTTGAATATATTTGTGTTGTAGATCATGGCTCACGCGACAGTCATCCTGAATTTTAATACGTTCCTAGAGAAAGCTAAGTTGAAAGATGATGGAAGCAACTTTGTAGACTGGGCTCGTAATCTTAAGCTAATCTTACAAGCTGGGAAGAAGGATTATGTCCTTAATGCTGCGTTAGGAGATGAACCACCCGCTACGGCTGATCAGGATGTTAAGAACGCTTGGTTAGCACGTAAGGAGGACTACTCAATAGTTCAATGTGCAGTCTTGTATGGCTTAGAACCGAGACTTCAACGTCGCTTTGAGCGTCATGGAGCATTTGATATGTTCCAGGAGTTGGAGTTTATCTTTCAGAAGAACGCCCGAATCGAGAGGTATGAGACCTCCGATAAATTCTATGCTTGCAAGATGGAGGAAAACTCATCTGTCAGTGAACATGTGCTCAAAATGTCTGGGTACTCAAACCGTCTAGCTGAGCTGGGGATTGAACTCCCGCAAGAAGCTATCACTGACAGAATCCTTCAATCACTGCCGCCAAGCTATAAAGGCTTTGTGTTGAACTACAACATGCAAGGGATGAACAAGTCTCCCGACGAGTTGTTTGCGATGCTGAAAGTCGCCGAGTCTGAACTCCGTAAAGAGCATCAAGTGTTGATAGTGAATAAGACCACTAGTTTCAAGAGAAACGGCAAAGGCAAGAAGGGCAATTCGAAGAAGAGCGGCAAGCCTGTTGCCAATCCGACGAAGAAACCCAAAGTTGGACCTAAGCCAGAAACGGAGTGTTACTATTGCAAGGGTATGGGTCACTGGAAGCGCAATTGCCCCAAATATCTGGCAGATAAGAAGGCGGCCAAAGAAAAATCAGGTATATTTGATAGACATGTTATTGATGTGTACTTAACCGGCTCTCGTAGTAGTGCCTGGGTATTCGATACCGGTTCTGTTGCTCATATTTGCAACTCGAAACAGGAACTGCGGAATAGGCGAAGGCTGGCGAAAGATGAAGTGACGATGCGCGTAGGACATGGTTCCAAGGTTGATGCAATCGCCGTCGGCACAGTGTCACTTCAGTTACCGTCAGGATTAGTGATGAACTTAAATCATTGTTATTTAGTGCCTGCGTTGAGCATGAACATTATATCTGGATCTTGTTTATTGCGAGACGGTTACTCTTTTAAGTCAGAGAATAATGGTTGTTCTATTTCTATGAGTAATATCTTTTATGGTCATGCACCGAATGTGAGAGGATTGTTCATATTGAATCTTGATAACGATACGCATATACATAACATTGAGACCAAAAGAGTTAGAGTTAACAATGACAGCGCCATATTTTTGTGGCACTGCCGCTTAGGTCATATTGGTGTAAAGCGCATGAAGAAACTCCATGCTGATGGACTTTTGGAGTCACTTGACTTTGATTCACTTGACACGTGCGAACCATGCCTCATGGGCAAGATGACTAAGACTCCGTTCTCCGGAACAATGGAGCGTGCAAGTCACTTGTTGGAGATCATACATACCGATGTGTGTGGTCCGATGAGCATGGAGGCACGCGGCGGATATCGTTATTTTCTCACCTTCACTGACGATTTAAGTAGATATGGTTATGTCTACTTGATGAAGCACAAGTCTGAAACATTTGAAAAGTTTAAACAATTTCAGAGTGAAGTGGAAAATCATCGTAACAAGAAGATCAAGTTCCTACGGTCTGATCGTGGGGGTGAATATCTGAGTTTCGAGTTTGGTACTCACTTAAGCCAATGTGGAATAGTTTCACAGTTAACACCGCCTGGAACACCACAGCGTAATGGTGTGTCCGAACGTCGTAATCGTACTCTATTAGAGATGGTGCGATCTATGATGTCTCTTACTGATTTGCCGTTATCATTTTGGGCTTATGCATTAGAAACAGTTGCATTCACTTTAAATAGGGCACCATCAAAATCCGTTGAGACGACACCATACGAACTGTGGTATGGCAAAAGGCCAAAGTTGTCGTTTCTTAAAGTTTGGGGATGTGATGCTTATGTCAAAAAGCTTCAGCCTGAAAAGCTGGAACCCAAAGCGGAAAAGTGTGTCTTCATAGGTTACCCAAAAGAGACAGTTGGGTACACCTTCTATCTCAAACCCGAGGGCAAAGTGTTTGTTGCTAAAAACGGAGCTTTTCTCGAGAAGGAGTTTCTCTCGAGAGAATTGAGTGGGAGGAAGATAGAACTTGACGAGGTTGTCGAACCTCTCATCCCTCTGGATGGTGGCGCAGGGCAAGGGGAAACCTCTGTCTTTGCGACGCCGGTTGAGGAGGAAGTTAATTATGATGATCATGAAACTCCAGTTCAAGTTTCTGTCGAACCACGCAGGTCGACGAGACCACGTGCTGCTCCAGAGTGGTACGGTAATCCCGTCTTATCAATCATGTTGTTAGACAACAATGAACCTGTAAATTATGAAGAAGCAATGGTGGGCCCAGATTCCAACAAATGGCTAGAAGCCATGAAATCCGAGATAGGATCCATGTATGAGAACAAAGTGTGGACTTTGGAGGTACTACCTGAGGGTCGCAAGGCTATTTAGAACAAATGGATCTTTAAGAGGAAGACGGACGCTGACGGCAATGTGACCGTTTATAAAGCTCGACTTGTGGCGAAGGGTTTTTCACAAGTTCAAGGAGTTGACTACGATGAGACATTCTCACCCGTAGCGATGCTTAAGTCCGTCAGAATCATGTTAGCAATAGCTGCATTTTTCGATTACGAGATCTGGCAGATGGATGTCAAAACGGCGTTCCTTAACGGTTTCCTTAAGGAAGAGTTGTATATGATACAACCCGAAGGTTTTGTCGATCCTAAGAATGCTAACAAGGTGTGCAAGCTCCAGCGATCCATTTATGGACTGGTGCAAGCATCTCGGAGTTGGAACAAACGCTTTGATGAGGTGATCAAAGCATTTGGGTTTATACAAGTGGTTGGAGAATCTTGTATTTACAAGAAAGTGAGTGGGAGCTCTGTGGCGTTTCTAATATTATATGTGGATGACATATTGCTGATGTGAAACAACGTGGAGTTTTTAGAGAGCGTAAAGGATTACTTGAATAAAAGTTTCTCTATGAAGGACCTAGGAGAGGCTGCTTACATTCTAGGCATTAAGATCTATAGGGATAGATCAAAACGCCTGATAGGACTTTCACAAAGCACATACCTTGATAAAGTTTTGAAGAGGTTCAAAATGGAACAGTCCAAGAAAGGGTTCTTGCCAGTTCTACAAGGTACGAGATTGAGTAAGACTCAGTGCCCAGCAACTGATGAAGATAGAGAGCATATGCGCTCCGTCCCCTATGCTTCAGCCATAGGTTCTATCATGTATGCGATGCTGTGCACTAGACCGGATGTTAGCCTGGCCATAAGTATGGCAGGTAGGTTCCAGAGTAATCCAGGAGTGGATCACTGGACAGCGGTCAAGAATATCCTGAAGTACCTGAAAAGGACTAAGGAGATGTTTCTCGTGTATGGAGGTGACGAAGAGCTCGCCGTAAAAGGTTACGTCGATGCAAGCTTTGACACACATCCGGACGAATCTAAGTCACAAACCGGATACGTATTTATTCTTAATGGGGGTGCGGTAAGCTGGTGCAGTTCCAAGCAAAGCGTCGTAGCAGATTCTACATGTGAAGCGGAGTACATGGCTGCCTCGGAGGCGGCTAAGGAGGGTGTGTGGATGAAGCAGTTCATGACGGATCTTGGAGTGGTGCCAAGCGCACTGAATCCAATAACCTTGTTCTGTGACAACACTGGTGCCATTGCCTTAGCAAAGGAACCACGGTTTCACAAGAAGACCAGACACATCAAACGACGCTTCAACCTCATCCGCGACTACGTCGAGGGAGAGGACGTAAATATATGCAAAGTGCACACGGATCTGAATGTAGCGGACCCGCTGACTAAACCTCTTCCACGGCCAAAGCATGATCAACACCAGAACTGTATGGGTGTTAGATTTATTACAATGTAATTCGCATGATGATGTGAGGGCTAGATTATTGACTCTAGTGCAAGTGGGAGACTGTTGGAATTATGCCCTAGAGGCAATAATAAATATAGTTATTATTATAATTCCTGTATCAAGATAATCGTTTATTATCCATGCTATAATTGTATTGAATGAAGACTCATTTACATGTGTGGATACATAGACAAAACACCATCCCTAGCAAGCCTCTAGTTGGCTAGCCAGTTGATCAAAGATAGTCAGTGTCTTCTGATTATGAACAAGGTGTTGTTGCTTGATAACTGGATCACGTCATTAGGAGAATCACGTGATGGACTAGACCCAAACTAATAGACGTAGCATGTTGATCGTGTCATTTTGTTGCTACTGTTTTCTGCGTGTCAAGTATTTATTCCTATGACCATGAGATCATATAACTCACTGACACCGGAGGAATGCTTTGTGTGTATCAAACGTCACAACGTAACTGGGTGACTATAAATTTTCTCTACAGGTATCTCCGAAGGTGTTAGTTGAGTTAGTATGGATCGAGACTGGGATTTGTCACTCCGTGTGACGGAGAGGTATCTCGGGGCCCACTCGGTAATGCAACATCACACACAAACCTTGCAAGCAATGTAACCTAATGTAAGTTGCGGGATCTTGTATTACGGAACGAGTAAAGAGACTTGCCGGTAAACGAGATTGAAATAGGTATACGGATACTGACGATCGAATCTCGGGCAAGTAACATACCGAAGGACAAAGGGAATGACATACGGGATTATATGAATCCTTGGCACTAAGGTTCAAACGATAAGATCTTCGTAGAATATGTAGGATCCAATATGGGCATCCAGGTCCCGCTATTGGATATTGACCGAGGAGTCTCTCGGGTCATGTCTGCATAGTTCTCGAACCCGCAGGGTCTGCACACTTAAGGTTCGACGTTGTTTTATGCGTATTAGAGTTATATGGTTGGTTACCGAATGTTGTTCGGAGTCCCGGATGAGATCACGGACGTCACGAGGGTTTCCGGAATGGTCCGGAAACGAAGATTGATATATAGGATGACCTCATTTGATTACCGAAAGGTTTTCGGAGTTACCGGGAATGTACCGGGAATGACGAATGGGTTCCGGGAGTTCACCGGGGGGGGCAACCCACCCCGGGGATGCCCATAGGCCTTGAGGGTGGCACACCAGCCCTTAGTGGGCTGGTGGGACAGCCCAAAAGGGCCCTATGCGCCAAGAAGAGAAAATCAAGAGAAAAAAAAAAGAGGAGGTGGGAAGGAAGGGAAGGACTCCCTCCCACCAAACCAAGTCCAACTCGATTTGGGGGGGGGCGTCCTCCCCCCTTGGACTCGGACGACCCCCTTGGGGCTCCTTGAGCCCCAAGGCAAGGTCCCCTCCCTCCCACCTATATATACGGAGGTTTTGGGGCTGATTTGAGACTACTTTTCCACGGCAGCCCGACCACATACCTCCACGGTTTTTTCCTCTAGATCGCGTTTCTGCGGAGCTCGGGCGGAGCCCTGCTGAGACAAGGTCATCACCAACCTCCGGAGTGCCGTCACGCTGCCGGAGAACTCTTCTACCTCTCCGTCTCTCTTGCTAGATCAAGAAGGCCGAGATCATCGTCGAGCTGTACGTGTGCTGAACGCGGAGGTGCCGTCCGTTCGGTACTAGATCGTGGGACTGATCGCGGGATTGTTCGCGGGGCAGATCGAGGGACGTGAGGACGTTCCACTACATCAACCGCGTTCGCTAACGCTTCTGCTGTACGATCTACAAGGGTACGTAGATCACTCATCCCCTCTCGTAGATGGACATCACCATGATAGGTCTTCGTGCGCGTAGGAAATTTTTTGTTTCCCATGCATCGTTCCCCAACAGGAAGGACCAGAGTTTGGCGATGAGTACGCCGTCGGAGACGAACCTGCGATCTAGGACGCTTCCAAGTCAGAATGCCTGTCGGTGTAGGCTTGATGGCATGGGCACCGCTTAGCCCTTACGAGTTTCCGCTACTCGATGTATCTGTTTAATTGGCTTTAGGCCTCGCTCTTGAACCCGACCTTCTGGTCGTTTGATGTAATAATTTCGGTACTTGGATGTAAGACTCTATTATTCAGTATCTGTGTTCAGTGAACATTGATCCTTGGGGTCACTGGGCACGGCGAACTCGACTTGCTAGTCGGGGTCCCCACAGAACTGGTATCAGAGCCATCCTGACTATAGGAAGCCTTAGATAGCATGGATGTTAGCCGAGAACGTTAGAACGCTAGCCTTGCACAAACTTTTGCACATACAACCTTCTGACTTCTCTCCTATGCCTTGTAGATGGCTGCCGTACCTGAGACGCTTCTGGAGGCCGGCTTTCCACTACTCCTGGTGGATTGTCTCGAGAAGTGCCACGTACGTCGCACGCCCATGTTCCTCTACCACGAGCACTGGGTCAACGCCGACCCTAAGGAATATCACATGGACGTGATAGTGAAGGCTAATGACTCCCCGTCTAGTTGGTTCTTCGAAGGACCACAGATGGGAGAGCTGATGTTGGCAGTGGAGACGGCCGCACGAGAGGCGCTCGTGCGTCTCCGCAGCATCCTCCCTGAGATGGCTAATGAGCCTGTCACTCGTCACCTACCTTTCATTAAGGAAGGAGTGGATGGGAGTTGGACACTCACCCCAGCCACGGAGGATGGGATGCCATTAAGGTTTCAGACCTACTTCAGCCTCTCGTCAGACACCCTGACGCACTTCCTGATTAAGGAATCAGTCAAGCTTCGCCAAGAGCTGCACCTAGTCAAGGGCCTGCTCCACACTGAGAAGATGCAGAACCGCAAAGTAAAGAAGGCAGGCGCACCTGAAGGGAGGACAACTATTGCTACTAGGGGTGGTGTGTTATCCATCCAGGCAGTCCCTCTTCGGAGTCGCCGCCTGACAGCGGAAGAGTACACTGAGATCTTCACCGCCTCGCCTAAGAGACGCCGTGATGTGCGGATTCTTTCTTCCACTCCTATAAAGGAAGAAGATGTTGATGAAGACGAGGACAAAGATGAGGATCCTGTTCAATCCGCCTTTGAGACTGAGCAGTCCGCCGCGTAGGATTTAGCGTAGGCAATTAGGAGTACCCCAAGCATAGGGTATCCATGTATCCGTTTCTAATTTACGTATGTGTGCATGATGTAAGTCACCTATTGCCTTAGGCAGCCTATAAGTGACTACATCACCTAGTTTTTATGAATGCAATTTCCGTTTGTCAAAAACTTTGGTTTTGAAACCTTGGCACATGCACGCATTGGACCCCCTCTTACTAGGAGTGAATCCTTGTATTCCCGAGCAAGGTGGCATTTTGACCTGTCTGTTTCTATGACAGGATGGTGAACGCAACCCGCAACAGCACCTTCGGCAACCCCGGCGCCGGCTCCTCAGGGACGCCGCAAGGAACCGAAGGAGAAGCTCACGCTGGAGGTCACCACGAGCAGCCTAGACACCTTCCGCCACCACCTCCTCCTGAGAACTTGACGATGGCTCAGTTCCTTCAAGCTCTTCGGGAGGAGCAACAAGCCAGCAATGCCGCTATTCAGCAGCTGACTCAAGTCCTGGTGGACAACCCGCCGCGGAATGGGAATGGCGGTGGTCGCTCTACTCTTTTTGAGTTCATGCGGACTACGCCCCCCATATTCACGGAGAGGACTGAACCACTGGATGCCGATGACTGGATCCGCACCATTGAAGACCTCCTTGCGCTGGTCAAGTGCACCGACGATCATGAGAAGGTCCTTTATGCTTCTCACTGTCTCGGAGGCACCGCCAGGGCATGGTGGGATGGATTCCAGATCATGCGGATAGGGCAAGTCATCACTTGGGTGATGTTCAAGGAAGGATTTCGCGCGGCTCACATTCCACCTGGACTGATGACCATTAAGAAGCGGGAATTCCGAGCCTTGAGGCAGGGCAGTGGAACTGTTAAGGAGTACCTGCAGAAGTTTAACCTCTTGTCGAGGTACGCGCCCGAAGATGTTAACACTGAGGCCGCTAAGGTGGAACGCTTCATGGAAGGGTTACAGCAGTCCCTGCAATAACAGCTGGTGGTTTGCGACTGCCAGACTTTCAGCGAGTTGGTTAACAAGGCGCTTATGCTGGAAGACAAGCGTCGTGCGATGGACAACACCCGCAAGCGCAAACTGATAGGCAGTGGAGGACCCAGTAGCGCAAGACCAAGACCATGGCAGTCAGCACCTACAAGACCCAACTTTCAGCAGCAGCAGTACAAGCACCCGGTGTTCCGCCAGAATTATCAGCCTCTGCAGCAAGCCAAGCCAGTAGTCAACCCGCCGAGCAACGGTGGAGTCAAGACCAACCCTCCAGGGCAGGTCACCTGCTTTGCGTGTGGTCAGACCGGGCACTATTCCAGGCAGTGCCCCAACAAGAAGCCCGACGCACCGCGTCCCAATGCACCCAACCCCGGTCAAGGTGCACCAGGAAGGAACCAGCCCCCCCCCCCCCCCGCAACCAGCAGTTCAATGGCAGGGGCCGGATCAATCACATCACTGTAGAAGAGGCGCAGGAAGACCCGGACTGCATTCTGGGTACGTTCCTCGTCAACTCAACTCCAGCAATAGTGTTGTTTGATTGTGGTGCCTCGCATTCTTTTGTTACTCAAAGGTTTGCGGAGAAGTGTGGTTTAAAACCCACTCTACTCCGTGGGCAGATGGCAATTCAAACCCCGGGTGCAGTATTGAGGACCAACCTAGGGTGTAGAAGGGTCGAGATAGTTATCAATGGAACGAGTTTCTTGGCAGACCTCATTGTGCTTAAATCGCAAGCTGTAGAAGTAATCCCCGGCATGGATTGGTTGGCCAAGCACCAGATTCTTTTGGATTGTGCCAACAGGGCCATTACCATGACAAGCAACCAAGAGGTCAAGGTCAAGTTTGTCTCTGAGCCAGTGTCGGCTCAAGTGCCTCGAGTCAACAGTCTATCCGAGGTAGAGCTTGATCAAGTGCCTGTAGTCTGTGAATACCCGGACGTATTTTCTGACAAGCTACCCGGAATGCCTCCTGACCGAGACATCGAGTTCATCATCGAGCTCATGCCCGGATCAAGGCCTATATATAAAAAGCTTTACAGGATGGGTTCCGAAGAGCTGGCAGAGCTGAAGAAGCAGCTGGATGAGAAACTCAGGAAAGGGTTCATCCGTCCGAGTGCATCACCTTGGGGATCACCTATTCTATTTGTTTCAAAGAAGGATGGTACCATTCGACTCTGCGTTGATTACCGTTCTCTTAATGAAGTCACAATTAAGAACAAGTACCCGCTCCCCAAGATTGAAGACCTGTTTGACCAGTTAAACGGGGCCAGGGTATTTTCCAAGATCGATCTTTGATCGGGATATTACCAGTTGAAGATTCGACCCGAAGATATACCCAAGACTGCATTCGTGACCCGATATGGTCTATATGAATGCACTCACATGCCCTTCGGTTTGACAAATGCCCCAGCCTACTTCATGTACCTCATGAACAAGGTCTTCATGGAATATTTGGAGAAGTTTGTCGTCGTGTTCATCGATGACATATTAATCTTCTCCAAGTCCGAAGAGGAGCATGAGCAACACCTGAGGTTAGTTCTGGGAAAGCTTCGAGAGCACCAACTTTATGCCAAATTCAGCAAGTGTCAGTTCTGGCTGAACGAAGTTGGATTTCTGGGTCATACTCTGACGACACGCGGTTTGGCCGTAGATCAGTCCAAGATTACTACAGTGACCAACTGGGAATCACCAAAGGACGTGAAGGATGTCAGGAGTTTCCTCGGGCTCGCGGGATACTACCGCAAGTTCGTAGAAGGATTCTCCAGCATCGCTCGACCTATGACTCAGCTCTTGAAGAAAGGCCGAAAGTTCGAGTGGACACCGGCGTGTGAAGCAAGTTTCCAGGAGTTGAAGAAGAGGCTGACTACCGCCCTGGTATTGGCTACCCCACACATCAACAAGGAATTCGTAATATATTGTGATGCCTCTGGAACCGGGCTCGGTGGAGTCCTGATGCAAGATGGCAGGGTCGTGGCGTACTTGTCACGGTAACTGCGACCGCATGAGGAGAACTACGCCACCCATGATCTCGAGCTAGCAGCCGTAGTGCATGCTCTGAAGACGTGGCGACATTACCTTCTGGGGAAGCGATGTGAGATATATACAGACCACAAAAGTCTGAAATATATCTTCACCCAAAGAGAGCTGAATATGAGGCAGGGGAGATGGCTTGAGTTAATCAAGGATTACGACCTCAGCATTCAGTATCATCCCGGCAAGGCGAACGTGGTAGCCTATGCCTTAAGCCGGAAGGCAGGCTCCTTGAACGTCATGCTCAAGGAAAGGTTACCCGTCTTGTATGAAGAGATGGAGGACTTCGGGCTTGAGATAGTCGAACCAGGATACCTGGCCAACCTCGAAGTCAAGCCTACTCTGGCAGACGACATCAAGGAAGCCCAGAAGGGACACAAGAGTATCGAAGGCCTCAAGAGGAAGGTGCGAGAAGGCAAAGCCCCAGGATTCTCGATTGATGAGCAAGGACTACTGTGGTACGGAAAGCGCTTATGTGTACCTAACAAGGCCGAACTTAAGGACTTGATCCTGCAAGAGGCTCATGACACACCGTACTCTATCCATCCAGGTGGTACCAAGATGTACCAAGACCTCCGAGAACGATTCTGGTGGCATGGCATGAAGAGAGAAATTGGCTCCTATGTCGCTAAATGCGATGTATGCCAGCGAGTCAAGGCTGAACACCAGCGACCTGCTGGATTGCTGCAACCTCTTCAAGTGCCGGAATGGAAGTGGGACAAAGTCGGCATGGACTTCATCACCGGGTTGCCCCGGTCGAATAAGGGTCATAACTCCATTTGGGTCATAGTCGATCATTTGACCAAGGTGGCCCATTTCATCCCCGTTAACACCACCTACGACGGCAACGTGCTGGCCAGTCTATACATTCATCGAGTGGTGAGTCTCCATGGAGTTCCCAAGGAGATCGTGTACGACCGCATCACGCAATTCACCTCAAGATTCTGGAAGAAGTTTCAAGAAGCTCTCGGAACCAAACTCTCCTTCAGTACGGCTTTCCACCAGCAAACGGGCGGACAGACCGAGAGGGTAAACCAGATACTTGAGGACATGCTCCGCGCCTGTGTTTTGGCTCATGGTGCCAAGTGGGAAGATTGCCTGCCGTTTGCTGAGTTTTCTTACAACAACAGCTAAGAGTCCAGTCTTCAGATGGCCCCATTCGAAGCGTTATATGGGCGGAAGTGCCGCACCCCGCTCAATTGGTCCGAAACCGGTGAAGGACTAGTTTTCGGACCAGAAGCACTGCAGGAAGCAGGGGACAAGGTTCAGCTTGTCCAAGAGAACTTGGAGGCAGCTAAGTCAAGGCAGAAGAGCTATGCGGACCCTCGCCGCAGACATGTGGAGTTTGTTACCAGAAACCAGGTGTACTTGCGAGTCACGCCTCTCAAGGGGACCAAGCGTTTCCACGTCAAGGGGAAGCTAGCTCCAAGGTTCATTGGACCCTTCAAGATCACGGCAAGGTGCGGGGAAGTAGCTTATCAGTTGGAGCTACCTCCTAAGCTTCCGGGCGTGCACAACGTGTTTCACGTGTCACGGCTCCGGAAGTGTTTGCAAGTGCTGAACCGTCCCGATCTTTACAAGGACATTGATCATAAAGCTATTGACCTTCAACCGGACCTTACCTACCGCGAGAAACCGATCCGCATTTTGGATGAAGCCGAACGTTGCACCAGAAGCCGCACCATCAACTTTTTCAAGGTTCAGTGGAGCAACCATACCGAAGCAGAAGCCACGTGGGAACGTGAAGACTATCTCCGATCAGGATTTCCCGAGCTATTTAACGCTTAGCTTAGGAATCTCGGGGACGAGATTCTTGTAAGAGGGATAGGTCTATCACACCCTGTTTTTCACCACAAGTATTTTATGTTGCAAAAATCAGAGCTTGTTAAAACTTTTTCAAATAATGTTGTGAGTGCAATGTCAGCCCTTGTATGAGTGAATGCTTGCTTGTTTGATGACTCAAACCCATGAAAAACTTATTATTTTGCTCTCTTCAAAAACCCTTTTTCCTTTATATCAAGATCACCTTCATCATGTTGGGATACACTGCTAGCTCATGAAGCCAAGTAGCACTTCCAACCAAAGTTGGTGATCTGATCCAAATATTATTTTCATTCATTAAAAACATTAATTGGTGATTTATAATATTATTTTCCTATTTTATAATTATGTCTGTTTCTAAGGCCAGGAATGATATTCCCACAAGGAAAATTTCTTTCCCGCCTTAGAAAATTTTGAGTAAATTCATGGAAGCTCAGAAGGACATATATTTTCCATATATAAGATTTTCAACCCTATTTTATATTAATATTATTTGAGTAAAACCCTGAAAACCATTTCTGTCTGTTTTAGCTTTTTGAGATGTTTCCAAAGGAAATAATCTCAATAAATTCCCATAAAATTACAGGAGCCCTCCCAAGCCATATTAGGTGCTCACATAAAATCTCACCCTGATCCAAGGTGGGGAAGTGCACCTAATGAGCCCAAAACCCTCTCTGTCCAGAGAAGAGTTGGAACAACTCTACATTGCAAAGTTTCTCCAATGGAGCTGAAACTTTGGAGAAGTGTTAGACACCCCAAATGAGGACTCCACACCAAAGATGGGATTTGTGAGACTCTGATTGGCCACACTTCCTTTGTAAAGGACAATACTGGTCATTTTGAGGCATTTTCAAGTTTACAAAGCTACACTTGTTCAATGGGGCTCAAATTTGGTGAAACCCCATGTTTTTACCCCAAGACCAAACCTGTTAAGTTCCAGTTCCAGTGGTGGAGTGGAAGGACGCCAAACCACTGTCGAACACCTACTGACAGGAAGGTAAAAACCCTCCTAGCCGCTGTTTTACCCAATGGCAAGGCCCCAAACTTGGTGAGTTAGAGCCCCAGAACACCCTGAGCACCCAGTCAACCAGCCCCTCCCCAAATCCAAGCACAAGTGACAAGATCTTCAATTTGAGCCGCAAGCCAGTACTGGCAACACTAGTGTTCCTTGCCTCCTTTGACCAGCTCGTGCTCCCACTAACACACAACGGCTAGGCACTCTCCCAGCAACACTCAGGATATGGAGGACACGTCCCAAGTGCCCCAGAGCGCGCCAGCATGCCGTGGCATACCAAAATTGCTCTCTGGGCGCGCTGCAGAGAGCCTCCAGCAAGGGGGCGTCGCCCCGGCCAGTCCCAACCATCCCAGTAATGTCCAAACGCTCCCCCGACAACCATTCAGTGCAAAGCTACCACCAGGGACCCCCTCCCCTCGCGCAAGAGCTCAAGCAACGCGTGCCCGCGCGCGCCCGGCGCGGCCGGGCATGCACGGTCGCTGCGGCTCGACCACACTCGCTTTCTCTCTGCGGCCGATGCACCAGGAGGTCCTAAACCACGTCCTGAACCCGTGGTTTCGCGGCCAGCACCTCACTGTGCACGCACGCGCGCCACGGTGAGTCACCGGAGCGCCCGAGTCGGCTCACCGTCGCTGGCCTATAAATAGGTCCCCCGGCACCCCAGCACCCTCCAGGCAGCTTCAGCACAACCACTAGACTCCCCCTAGCCGCCCAATCGAGCTCGCAGAGCCCCGATGCTCGAGATCGACCGAGGCCCCTCCGCCTTGGAGCTCCGGTCGATCTTCGGCTACACGCCGGCTCCTGCGCTGCCCGACCTCCCATTGCACTCCCCTTGACACCAGGACCATTTCCCCCAACTTCCCCGAGCGAATCCGTGCCCCTAGCCACTAGCTCGACGCCAACCCGAAACCCTTCCGCCACGATCACCTCGTCGCCGGCGACCCAGACCACCTCCGGTGACGTCCCGACCACGAGCAGGTAGGCGGAGGCATGAGGGACCCATTCCCGCTCCTAGATTGGCCTGAGGACAACGGTAGCCTCGCCGGCGTCCGTCTCCACCTCTCTGGCTGGAGGTAGGAGAAGGACCCGACAGGTGGAGCCCACATGTCGGTGTCCTGGGGCAGCCAGCGCGTGCAGCCGCTGACGCTGACCCCAGGGGCCCGCAGGTCAGGTTTGAACCTGGCCCGCGCGCACCTGGTGGCCGGTCTGCTGGCTGGGCCGGCTGGATCTCCCCCCTGGCCTTTTTCTTTTAATTTTTACCCTACAACTTAAATGATTTTTATAAAAATATTTAGCCAGTAGAAAAATATGATTCTTCCACCAGCAATTTTCTAAAAATGTGTAGTAATTGATTCTGTAGAGTTTGACATTTATCAAAAACAGAAACTATTTTGGTATAATAAAATGATATTAAAAGCATTTGTTTGCTTCTGTTTGCTTTTAAATAAATATGCTTAGCTAATAAAAACCATAGGAAACATTTTCCAATATAATAAACTGAATTTATTCAAACTTTGCAACATTTTTAAAAGCACCTTGTGATCTGTTTTGGTGTGAGCTATTATTTATTTATTCCTTTCTCGACGGTAAAGTTACCGAGTGACGGAGGATCCGGAGCGGAAGACCTCGAAGATCCCGGATACCTAGCTGACCAAGGCAATCAGCCCTTTGACCATGACTTGAGCACAAACATTGTTGCATGCTAGTATAGTTGGTATTTTCCCGTTGCATGTGATCACAGTGCCAGTTCATCATTGATGTGATGGTACCGAAGGCTTCTTCAAAGCTCTTGCATGTTGATGATGTTATTCATAAGGCTCCTCGGAGCACAAGCATGATGAGCTTGACCCTACCATCTGTGAGGATCGTGCTACTGTCATGTTGACTAGTAGAGTAAGATCATTGCATTGAGCTGACCCTACCCCTTGAGGGTCATGTTAATACCATGTTGACAAGTAAAGATGGAGCATATTATCATGAGCATGATGATGAGTTAAATAAAGAGTTTATGAAAACCCCGTCGGGTGCCACTAATGCCCGAGGGTGATGATGAGTTGGTGGCCACTTTTGGAGAAGTGGTGCACCGGGTATTTTGCGTGTGTGGTTTCGGAAATGGGATTAGATTTATGATGTGTCGACCGTCCCAACCTTACCAGTACGACCACGATACCCCTTTATGGGACGGGGCTTTGTTGATTACTCTGGTCGGTACTAGCAAAGAGCCACATTACTAGTGGCGGGAGTGATCGGTGTCACTCTCGTGATGGGGTCGTGCCAGGTAGGACGACTATGCCATTATTATGAGTTCCAGGCACACCGTTGGTCCCCGCATGGTTGATACTGTCCAGAGTCGGTGCTCGTAAGACGTACAACATGTGGGCTGGGTACCAATCAAGTGGACCTCTTTGTCTAGTATCGTCAGGGGAAAGATGATGATCGGGTACTTACCTCGGGTATATGGGATATACCGCGAGTCGTGGATGACACGGAAGTTTCCCGTTTCTCGTGGGTCCAGCGTACTACCTCTGCAGAGTGTAAACTATTCGAATAGCCGTGTCCACAGTCAAAGACAGTTGGGTGGTGCTGCTTAAACTACGTCCAGCGTTTCCGCATAAACCAAGTGTGTGTGTGTGGTGTTTAAAAAGGTGTTGTTATGATAATCACAATAATATGACCAAGTTCGATGACTTGGCATATAGGGTAAACCCGGATGGTTTAGCCCTCATTAATACATTGAGATTATGACAAGTCTGATGACTTGGCATATAGGGTGAACCCGGTGTGTTCAACCCTTGTCAGATATGTCAATATCTGTAACCTGTTCTTCAAGAGTAGTTCTTTAACTTGTTGCATATACATGAACATCCCACCAAATTGCATTCCACCTAAGATACATGTTACATGTTATTCTTCACTATAAATGTTCATATCATGGGCTGTTTGCGAGTACATTCAAAGTACTCATTGGCTTGCCACTGGTTATATTATTGACCAGACATGGAAGGACCGGAGTTTGGCGACGAGTACGCCGTCGGAGACGAACCTGCGATCTAGGACGCTTCCAAGTCAGAATGCATGTCGGTGTAGGCTTGATGGCATGGGCACCGCTTAGCCCTTACAAGTTTCCGCTACTCGATGTATCTGTTTAATTGGCTTTAGGCCTCGCTCTTGAACCCGACCTTATGGTGGTTTGATGTAATAATTTCGGTACTTGGATGTAAGACTCTATTATTCAATATCTGTGTTCAGTGAACATTGATCCTTGGGGTCACTTGGCACGGCGAACTCGACTTGCTAGTCGGGGTCCCCACACATTAACTCCTATACTTGCAAATTAAGCATGGTAAAGGCTATCCTTGACATTTTTATTGAACTAAATGATGCAAAAAACTAATATAAATAAAATCAATAAATTACAAATAAAATAAAATAACGCTCCAAGCAAAACACATATCATGTGATGAATAAAAGTATAGCCCCAAGTAAAGTTACCGATGGACTGAAGACGAAAGAGGGGATGCCTTCCCGGGGCATACCCAAGCTTAGGCTCTTTGGTGTCCTTGAATATCGCTTTGGGGTGCCTTGGGCATCCCCAAGCTTAGGCTCTTGCCACTCCTTGTTCCATATTCCATCAAAACTCTACCCAAAACTTCACAACACAAAACTTAACGAAACTTCGTGAGATGGGTTAGTACAATAAAGACAAATCATTCATTTTGGTACTATAAAGACAAGATTCATAAATGTTCCCACACAATGCCTACTTCATCTTATCATTTCCACAATTTATATCACTTAATATAATCTATGGAAACACTAAAACAAGCAAACTATGCATTGATAACAGAATCTGTCAAGAACAGAATAGTCTGCAATGATCTGAACAATAACCATACTTCTGCACCTCCAAAAATTATGAAACAATTATGACAATTAAGGCAATTTGTATATCAATCATCATAAAAAATAATAAACCTAAAATCACTCTCTTGATAGAAATTAGAAATGATTTCGCGAGCGCAAAGTTTCTGCCTTTTTCAGCATGATCAAACAACTATCACCCAAACTAATCATAAAGGATTTACTTGGCACTTTATTGAAATAAAAGCTATAAAACATGATTAATACAATAGTTTAATCATGTGAACACACAAAAACAGTAAGGATACATATTAGGTTGTCTCCCAACAAGCACTTTTCTTTAATGCCTTTCAAGCTAGGCATGATGATTTCAATTATGCTAACATAAAAGATAAGGATTGAAACATAATGGAAGCATCATGGAGCATATGATTAGCACATTTAAGTCTAATTCACTTCCTATGCATAGGGATTTTGTGAACAAACAATTTATTGGAGCAAGAATCAACTAGCATAGGAAGGCAAAACAAGCATGACTTCAAAAATTTCAACACATAGAGAGGAAACTTGATGTCATTGCAATATGTAGAGGCATATGATCCTCTCTCATAATAATTTTCAGTAGCATCATGAATGAATTCAACAATATAACCAGCACCTAAAGCATTCTTTTCATGATCTACAAGCATAGAAATTTTACTACTTACCAGATAAGGAAACTTATTCTCATCAATAGTAGTGGGAGTATCGTAAAAGACTTGACCACTACGAATTGTTTCCACATTAAAAGAGTAATGTTCAGTAAGAGGGTACTCATAATTGTGACAAGTTTTATTATCATTCTTCTTTATAGCATAAGTATCATCACAATAATCATCATAGATAGGGGGCATGCTTTCATCATAATAATTTTGATCATTCAAAGTGGGGGAACTAAAAAGATCATCTTCATCAAACATAGCATCCCCAAGCTTGTGGCTTTGAAAATCATTAGCATCATGGGTATTCAAAGAATTCGTACTAACAACATTGCAATCATGCTCATCATTCGCATATTTTATGCCAAGCATTGTATGTAATTCTTCTTTTAGCACTTGAGCACAATTTTCATTTCCATCATTTTCACGAAAGACATTAAAAAGATGAAGCATATGAGGTAACCTTAATTCCATTTTTTTGTAGTTTTCTATTAATAAACTAAACTCGTGAAAAACAAGAAACTAAAAGATTCGATTGCAAGATCTAAAGATATACCTTCAAGCGCTAACCTCCCCGGCAACGGCGCCAGAAAAGAGCTTGATGTCTAATACGCAACCTTCTCCTTGTAGACATTGTTGGGCCTCCAAGTGCATAGGTTTGTAAGACAGTAGCAATTTTCCCTCAAGTAGGTGACTTAAGATTTATCAATCCACAGGAGGCGTAGGATGAAGATGGCCTCTCTCAAGCAACCCTGCAACCAAATAACAAAGAGTCTCTTGTGTCTCCAACACACCCAATACAATGGTAAGTTGTATAGGTGCACTAGTTTGGCGAAGAGATGGTGATACAAGTGCAATATGGATATTAGATATAGGTTTTTGTAATCTGAAAATATAAAAACAGCAAGGTAATTAATAATAAAAGTGAGCACGAACGGTATTTTAATGCGTGGAAACAAGGCCTAGGGTTCATACTTTCACTAGTGAAGTTCTCTCAACAATGATAACATAACTGGATCATACTTTCACAAATGAAGAGATCATTGTCGGGTACGAAACCACCACAAAGTTATTCTTTCTGATCGATCTATTCAAGAGTCTGTAGTAAAATAACACGAAGCTATTCTTTCCGTTCAATCTATCCTAGAGTTCGTACTAGAATAACACCTTAAGACACACATCAACCAAGACCCTAATATCACATAGATACTCCATTGTCACCTCAAGTATCCGTGGGCATGATTATACGATATGCATCACACAATCTCAGAATCATCTATTCAACCAACACATAGAACTTCAAAGAGTGCCCCAAAGTTTCTACCGGAGAGTCAAAACGTGTGCCAACCCATATGCATAGGTTCCCGATGTCACGAAACCCGCAAGTTGATCACCAAAACATACCTCAAGTACTCACATGAACATCTCATTGTCACCACAGATAGACACGTGCAAGACATACATCAAGTGTTCTTAAAGACTCAATCCGATAAGATAACTTCAAAGGGGAAACTCAATTCACTACAAGAAGGGAGAGGGGGAAGAACATCATAGGATCCAACTATAGTAGAAAAGCTCGCGGTACATCGAGATCATGACATCTCAAGAACACGAGAGAGAGAGATCAAACACATAGCTACTGGTACATACCCTCGGCCCCGAGGGAGAACTACCCCCTCCTTGTCATGGAGATCGCCGGGATGATGAAGATGGCCATAGGAGATGGATTTCCCCTCCGGCAGGGTGTCAGAACGGGCTCCCGATTGGTTTTTGGTGGCAACAGAGGCTTGCGGTGATGAAACTCCCAATCTAGGTTTATTTCTGGAGGTTTCTGTATTTATAAGACCAGATGGCATCAAGAACAAGTCAGGGGGACCCACGAGGGAGTCACGAGCCCCCCAAGCGCGCCCAGGGGGTGGGCACGTCTCCCTGGCTCGTGGCTTCCTCGGAACTCCTCTCTGGTATCTTTTTCTTCTCGTATTTTTTATATTTTCCATAAAAAATCACGGCAAAAGTTTTATTCCGTTTGTACTCCGTTTGATATTCCTATCTGAAAAAGGTCAAAAACAAGGAAAAACAGGAACTGGCACTGGGCTCTAGGTCAATAGGTTAGTCCTAAAAATAATATAAAATATCATATTCATGCATATAAAACATCCAAAGTTGATAATATAATAGCATGGAACGATCAAAAATTATAGTTACGTTGGAGACGTATTAGTGGGGTAGCTTAGTGGGCAGCATCGAATGCAGGACCTTCGTGGTGTTGAGAAGCTCGTTGACTCGTATATGCCTCTAGTTTCTTCTCTTGCAGTGATAATCTTTCTTCCATCCTCTGCATATGGTATGCTTCCACTCTCTTCTTTCTCCCTCGGCTTCTATAATCAGTGCTCGCTAAAAACCAATACTTCCATGGAACGGAGCCTGATGTCCCTCGTGTTCGTCGAGGGTGTTCAGGATTCCCGAGGGCCTTTGTCAACTATTCCTTCTCTCTGTAGGGATGGAACCTCCCTTCCTATGTGTCCTTGATTGCTTCAATGATCTTTAAGACGGGTGTTTCCAGTTGAGCTTTCGTGAAAACACACTTCCCTGTTTCTGGGTTCAAAGCTCCCCCATGCCCGAAGAACCAAGTCCTTGACAGATGAGGCCAGTGCAATGTTGCTCGCTGGACCCCTTTATCAAGCAGGTCTTTCTCAGCTTTGTCCCACGTAGTCCGGGCAACCTCGTAGCCACCCGACCATGTAACATGGTGATACTTATTATTTGCAGCATTTTCCTTATTTACTTGTGACCTTTGCTTAGCTTTCTCCGATTTCTTGTACTCACAAATGCGGGCGAGTGATCTTTTATCTTCGCAAATTAACCAGTGAATTCTGGAGTCTGGTCTTTCTCAACAAACTTGTTCAATCTTTTCTTCGAGTTCTTGAATAGTTCTGCCATCTTCTTAAGAGCGAACGCCTTGACTTGTCGTAACTGGATTATTTGGATGGTAGGCTAAATTGCTTCATTAGCGAGTTCCAAAGCTCATCTTTTTGTCTATCGTCGACATCAGAAACTTACCATCCTTCCTCTTATCCCATTCTTGGATGCTGATCGGGACGTTGTGCCTAACAATAACTCCACACTAATATATAAATTTGGCTTTGCTCCTCTTGGGACCAATCAGTTGGCCATCTGGAGCAACTTCTTCGATCGTGAACCATTCATCCAGGCCCAACCTTTTCTCCGGGTCTCGTCTCTTAACAGAAGTTTGGCTCGATCCGGAGGGCTAAAAGAAGAAAGAAGAGTTAATATATGCACATGCAAAACAGTTAATGCATCTACTGAGCACAGACTTAATTAATATATATACCTCGCCAGACTTTGCAACTGTTAAGGACCCAACACCGGCAAAGCCGTCATCTCCTCCCTCCTCCATTCGATCACCAAAGCCGTCATCTCCTACCTCCTCCATTCGATCGGTGTCAGTGAGATACGACAAGGTGATATCATCATCACCTCCGTTGCAGATTATATCCCCCAACAACTCTTCTTTTTCTAAGTCTCTGTCCATAGTTTATGCAAATATTACAACATGGCAATATACAACCATGAGAGATGGATTAGTAGCAAACATTTTTCTATGAAGGGGAAAATAGATCGTGTTGAACTTGAGCATTTCTCAAACTTTGAAATGCTCCTATTGAACTAAAACTATTTCAAATGAACTTGACAAAAATTTGACATATTACTTATACCATGGCAAAAATTGTTCCCCTAAGCCAAAAACTTGACGGAAACTTGACAAAAATTGCATTAGAACTTGTCCATGATCTCATCTATCTTGAGTGGAGTAGACTATATGCTAGTAGAGTATAACTAAGCAAAACTTTGTAGTGCCTTCGAATAGTTATAAAAATGAGCCTAAGAAATTTGGAAGGAATTTACATCACACATTTGTAGTGCCACATGCGTAATTTTTTTAATGCACAACTCTTATAAAAAATGAAGGGAGTGGCACCACATCTCTTTGAAACTGCCTTAACAGCATCACTAGTCATGAGTGTGATACGTTTTGATTAACTTCAGGTTTGAAATATTCCCCTTGTATTCATCCAAGAAGTGCACGAGCTTAAAGAAAGAGGACCATGATTCCATCGAGTGCGAGCTCCATCAACATGAAGTACTAATCCGGCACAACTCTTTCTATAACATCCATCACAGTCCAAATCACCGGTGAATTTACTAAATTGACTAAATTCATGTAAATTTACTAAATTGACTAAATTCTTCAAAAGAGGGGAGGAGAGGGGGGAGGGAGGAGGGAGTATACTTGGCCGGTTGTGGAGCGGTGGCGTTGCCGCAGGGGCGCGGCGGCGTCGGGGCAGGGCAAGGGCACGAGGAGCAGCGGCATCAGCGCAAGGGGCGTGACGGTGTCGGGGCAGGGCAAAGGCATGGGGAGCGGCGGCATCGGGGCAGGTCAGGGGAATGACGAGAAGTGACTTCGGGGCCGAGAGGCAGGGCGCGGCGAGGGCGTCGAAGGCGACGTCCGGCAGCCTGGCGGCGTCGAGGTGGTCGTCGGCGCCGTCGGGGGAGAGGAGGATCGAAGAAACTGTATCGGTGAGGAGGAGAGCCGGCGGCCTAGTGGCTTATATACCTGGGCATTTAGTCCCGGTTGGTGGGTGCAACCGGGACTAAAGGTGACCTCTAGACCTGGTTGGAGCCTCCAACCGGGACTAAAGGCTTGGGCTCCCGCCCTTTCGGCTCGCGAAATTTCGCCTTTAGTCCCGGTTAGTGGCTCCAATCGGGACTAACCTTTAGTCCCGGTTGGAGCCACCAACCAGTACTAAAGGGGTGATGCTCGCACGGTCAAGGTGGGATGGAAGTTTAGTCGCACCTCGCCGAGCAGAGGACGCTCGCAGCGTTTTATAAGCCCGGTTGGGGCTATCGCCCTGAGCTTCTCTCTAATGCATGCAGTAAATGCCTAATCTTCATTCCTGCCGAGTTGGGCCTACTTGCCCTGCGGGCCTCCATCCTGGCCATGTTTGGTTAGGTTTCTAGTCGTATGCACGCCGTGGTGGCCTAGTAGACGGGTTTTAAAAAATATATGTTATTCTTTTTGCTATTATTGTTTTTAACAAAAATACTTTATGAAAATTCTTTTTGCTATTCAAGATTTTAACAAAAAAAATGATAATTTTAGTTTTAAACTTTATATAATTTTAGATTTAATATTATTTTGATCATAACTAGAGGTTTATGAAAGTTTTTAGCTAAATGACCCTGAAATTGAAAAGCACTACAAATGAAGAATATTATAAAATACTTTTTGTTAACCGAATAACGTTATATATTCTTTTCTGTTAAGTAATTAGTTTAACCTAATACTTTTTGTTGACCTACTTTATTATCATGCATTTAATAAAAAAATTGAGCTAAATGACCTTAAAATTGAAAAGCACTACAGATGAACTTTGAAAAGGTTGAAACTTGGCGTGGTGTCATAATTTCACCCACACAACATGTCCTAAAAAGTTGAGAGGGTTATGGCAAAAAGTGGATGCACTTCGTGTATAAATTGGACAATCTTTTTCAAAGTATCAAGTTTGGGACGAAAACTCATCTATTACAAAGGGATTTCATTTTTTCAACATATTTAACTCCACACTATTAGTAAGGTCAATATGCACCATTCAAAGTCACATCATCAATTTTCAACCCTTTTGTGACTTCATTTGATATTTTTCATCCATTTAATCAATTTTGTGAGCTAAATGACCCTAAAGTTGAAAAACACTACAAATGGACTATGAAAATGTTGAAACTTGACATGGTATCATAATTTCATCCACACAACATGTGCTAAAAAGTTGAGAGGGTTATGGCAAAAACTGGATGCACTTCGTGTACAAACTGGACAATCTCTTTTGAATCATCAGAGTTTCGGACGAAAACTCATCTATTACAAAGGGATTTCATTTTTTCAACATAGTTTAACTCCACACTATTTGTGAGGTCAATATGCACCGCAATTCAAATCCACATCATTAATTTTCAACCCTTTTCTGACTTCATTTGCTATTTTTATGCATTTAATCATTTTTGAGCTAAATGGGCCTGAAATGGAAAAGCACTACAAATGAACTCTCAAAAGATTGAAATTTGGCATGGTATCATAATTTCACCCACACAACATGTGCTAAAAAGTTGAGAGGGTTATGGCAAAAACTGGATGCACTTTGTGTACAAACTAAACAATCTCTTTAGAAGTATGAGAGTTTGAGACAAAACTCTTTCGAAGTATGAGGATTTCACATGGAAACTCATTTATTTAATTAAGTATATAAAAAACATTATAGAACATCATGAATGGAGAAAAGTGACCAAATTAATACAAGTTCATCATCAAATGTTATTACTGAATAAATAAATACATAAAGTCCATACATATAGTCCTCATAGAAGAACATAGACATCTCAAAGTCCATACATATAGTCCTCATAGAAGAACATACACATCTCTAGAGCATATAATTAAAACATACATTGAAACTAACATACAATTATGTAAAACATTTAAATGCAACAACAAATGCGATCAAAATCGCAACTAAGGTAACAATTGATCCAATAGCATAATGATATCAAGCCTCATTATCAATGGCATATTTTCTAATTCTTTTAATATTCAAGCACATTGCATTCATCTTGATCTTGTGTAGATCGACGACATAGGCAACATTCAACTCCAATTTCATCTTCTCTTATTCAACTCTTTTCAATTTTTCTTTCAAATATTGTTTTCTTTTTCAACTAGATTTAACCTCTCGACAAGAGGGTTGATTGGAATTTCCAGTTCATATACCTACTAGATAAAGACATCTATGTCAAGTTGGTTGACATAATTGTTATAAACACTAAATGAAACAAATAGTTATAAAAGATAATATACCATATCTGAATCATAGACCGGACGAGAGCCGACGGGGGCGGATACCAAAACCATTGCACTATGTATAACAAATAATAATAAAAGTAAGAAAATTATACAAGTAGCTATATAAATCATACAAGTCATAATTTTTTCTCTAAAAAAGATATTTAAGAATAAGAGGTTCACCACGGTGGTGCAGGCGACGAGATCGACACGGGCAATAATTGATGGGGGAGAGGACGACATGCACGGGGATGGGACGGCACCCTACACATGTGCAAACTAAAAAGTTAATTTGAGGTGGCTTGGGCATTTCATCAAACACCTCATATGCATAGGAGGTGAGAGCTAGAGTAGCATACACCTCCACACGCTGGCCGGGAAAAAACGAGAGGAGTGAGCGGGCTGGGACGAGCATATATATAGGCAACCTTTTAGTCCCGGTTGGTGTCTAGAACCAGGACTGAAGATTGACATTTAGTCACGGTTGTAGACACGAACCGCGATTAAAGGAGTTGCGCAAGGAGCCATGCCCTTTAGCCCCGGTTTGTGGCACGAACCGGTACTAAAGGTCCTAGAAGAATCGGGACTGATGCCCGCTGAGGCCCTACCGATGCCTTGGGCCCTTGAATCGGGACTGATGCACGTATTAGTCCCGGTTCGTAAGCCGACCGGGACTATGCTCTTCTCAAGCGAGGACCAAAGCCCTGTGTTCTACTAGCGCCTCGTGATGATGTGTGAGTAGTTCACCATGGACCTATGGGTATGTAGTTAGTATCTAGATCTCTCTCTCTCTCTCTCTCTCTCTCTTTCTCTCGATCTTCAATGCAATGATCATCACATCTTTGCTTTGATCTATTCGATGTAATTCTTTTGTATGGTGTGTTTGTTGGGATGCGATGAATTGTGGGTTTATGTTTAGGTTATTAATGAACAATTTGACTCTTCTATGAGTTTTATGATTCTTATTTGCATGATCATCATAGCTTTATAATTCTCTCTGATCTATTGAATTGCTTTGGCCAAGTAGTTTGGTATTTCTTTAGTGAGAGGGGTGCATTGTAGTGGGTTCAACCTGGCGAGTTTCTATATCCCAGTGACAAAAGGGGACAAGTTGCGTCTTTGTGTTGGTACCACTAAGGATAAAACGATGGGGTTTATTCATATTGGTTGAGTTTACTTTCTCTACATCATGGCATCGCTCCCCCAAGCATTACTATTTTTACTAAATACTGTAGATGCATGTTGGATAGCGGTCGATGGGTGAAGTAATAGTTGTAGCTCCAGGCAGGAGTCGACCTATTTGCTTATGGATGTGATGCCTATGTACACATGATCATTGCCGTGAAAATTGCATAGCTATCCATCATTCTATCAATTGCCCAACCGTAATTTGTTTACCCACCATATGTTGCCTTCATGAGAGAAGCCACTAGAGAACACTATGGACCCCGGGTCTATTCACTTATATATTCATAAAACTTGTATTTTCCTTGCTGTTATATTTGTCTTTTATTTTATTTTGCAAGTCACAACTATCTACAATTATCTACGGACCTCATTCACTTGCAAATAACGAGATCAAGGGGATTGACAACCCTCTTGCCCGCGTTGGGTGCAAGTTGTTTGCTCTTTTGTGTGCAACCACTGAAGATGCTGAGGATTGATATTTCTATTGGTTTGATAAACATTGGTTTCATCATCAAGGAAAATACTTACCCGTATTATGTTGAGATTACCCATTCCTTTTCACGGAAAACCCAACGCAGATCACAAGTATCACCAGGAAACTTATCTAACACCGGAGCACCGACTGCAACTCCTTGAGCGGGAACTGGCAAGACATGAAGCCTGAATAGACACGGGGCTACCTCCGGATGTGGTAGATCCCGAGGATAAAGAGGTAGAGCCAAAGGTTGGGAAGGCGAAGGAGGCGGCGGATGCAGAGTTGGGGAGGAGGAGGAGATATCGACGGAGGAGGAGGAGGATGTGGGGTGCACTAGGGTCGTCGATCTACGGGTGGAGCAACACACGATCCTTGATTCCCTGTGGTGAGAAGCGGTGGCGGAGGCAAAGCGGCATAGTGTGCAGATACAAAGGTGGAGCACGCTGCAAATGGCGACGAGGTGCCCGCGACTATGGGTGAGGAGGAGGAGGACGAGTCGGAGCCCTCCTACGCGTCGAGCTACCCGGTGTTCGGCACAAACGTCGTGCACATCTTCGATGATGAAGCTTAGGCTAGCTTGATAGCATGTAGGAACTCTTTTTCATGGTTTGTATGAATATATAGGATGAACTATGAAGTATTCACATTCATAGCACCAAATATGAGGTGTGACCAATCAGTGCCCGCACACGCATCTGGACGTGTCCGCACACGTTTGAGGGGATGGATTTGCGAAGTATAGTTGTAGATGATCTTGTAAGCATAAAATTTTCAAAAAAAGATTATAACCATAGAATAACAAGTCCTCGATCTCAAAAAAGAGGGCAAGTCCTCTTCAGATTCATAGGAATTTTTAAAGGAATCATTTGAACAACACTCATTAGAAAAATCTAGTGTCCACTCCAATTTCGCTATCTTAATTTATTGCTTTTCACTTTATCTCTTGGTGTGATGAAATGATTATTTCCTCTGTAACGATTGTGTTTTTATGTTTAAATTAGTTTTTGTGCCAAGTAGAGCCTTTGGGATGACTTGTATAAAAAATATAATTGATACGATGCAAAAACAGAAACTTTGACATCCAGTGCGGAATTTCCTTGATTTTATTGGTCTTTTAAATTGAATTTTTACACAGTATTACTATACAAATTACTGACGTCTTTCTACTTTTTCAGAATTTTTGGAGTTACATAAGTATAGGTTCATTATAGTTCTGTTTTAGATAAATTCTGTTTTTGCTTGCATAGTTTGCTTGTTTTGATGATGATATGGATTGTATCGGGGGTATAAGCCATGGAGAAGTTAGAATGCAATACCTATTATGCAATAATGAAATAAGAGTCAATTTACAATAGTACCTAAGTATTTGATATGTTGCTTATACTGACGGATCTCATGAATTTGTTGAGTTTTGTGACTCCCGCGTGGCTCTTCTTGCTCCGTTCTCTCGCCTATCATGGGGTGGTCACGCCCTGACACCTTGTGACTCCCCCGTGGCCCCTCTTGCTCTTTTTTGCCTATAAATTCACAAATATTTCAGAAACCCTAGGGAGATCCTCAAAACACTTTTTACGGCATCACAAGTCTCTGTTCCATGGTGATCCCATCTAGAGCTCCATTCCGGCACCCTGCCGGAGGGGGGATCGATCACAGAGGGCCTCTTCATCAACCTTGGTGCTCTCTTGATGATGTGTGAGTAGTTCACCACAGACCTACGGGTTCGTAATTAGTATCTATATGGCTATCTCTCTCTCTTGATCTTCAACAAATGATCAATGCATCTT
The DNA here is from genome assembly GCF_904849725.1 of Hordeum vulgare subsp. vulgare. NCBI lineage: Eukaryota > Viridiplantae > Streptophyta > Magnoliopsida > Poales > Poaceae > Hordeum > Hordeum vulgare. Next base: position 533,305,272 of record NC_058523.1, on the reverse strand, counting down.
TGCTTTGATCTATCCGATGTAATTATTTTATATGGTGTGTTTGTTGGATATCGATGAATTTTGGGTTTATGTTAAGATTATTCATGAATAATATTTGAGTTTTCTATGATTTTTATGATTCTTATTTGCATGATCATCATAGCTTCGTAATTTTCTCCAATCTATTGAATTGCTTTGATCAAGTAGTTTGGTATTTCTTTAATGAGAGGGGTGCATTGTAGTGGGTTCAACCTCACGAGTTTCTATATACCAATGATAGAAGGGGACAAGTTGCGTCTTTATTGCTGCCACTAAGGATAAAACAATGGGGTTTATTCATATTGGTTGAGTTTACTTTGTCTACATCATGTCTTTGTTCCCCAAGCATTACTATGTTTTACTTAATACTCTAAATGCATGTTGGATAGCGGTCGATGGGTGGAGTAAAATAGCAGTAGGTGTAGGAAGGAGTCGGCCTATTTGCTTATGAACGTGATGCCTATATACACATGATCATTGCCGTGAAAATGACATAACTATCCGATGTTCTATCAGTTGCCCAACAATAGTTTGTCTACCCACCATATGTTGACTTCATGAGAGATGCCACTAGAGAAGACTATGACCCCCGGGTCTATTCACTTATATCTTTAGAATACTTTTATTTTCCTCGTTGTTATTATTTGTCTTTTATTTTATTTTGCAAGTTGCAACTATCTACATACCTCATTCGCTTGCAAATAACGAGATCAAGAGGATTGACAACACTCTTGCCCGCGTTGGGTGCAAGTTGTTTGCTCTTTTGTGTTTAGCCGCCAAAGATGGTTGATGATTCATATTCCTATTGGTTCGATAAACCTTGGTTTCTTAGTCGAGGGAAATACTTAACCGCATTATGCCGTAATTACCGTTCCTGTTTACCAAAACCCTAACGCATATCACAAGTATCACCAGGCAATTTATCTAACACCGGAGCACGGGCTACAACTCCTTGAGCAGGTACTGGCAAGACATGAAGCCCGAATAGCCACGGGGCTACCTGCAGATGTGGTAGATACCGAGGAGGAAGAGGTAGAGCTCGAGGACAGGAAGACGGAGGAGGAGGCAGATGCAGAGTTGCGGGACGAGGAGGAGACAACAACGAAGGAGGAGGATGACATGGGGGGACACTAGGGTCGCCCATCTGCACGTGGAGCAACAGGTGATCCTCGATTCCCTCTGGTCAAAAGTGGTGGCGGCGTAGTGTGCAGAAGCGAAGGTGGAGCACACCGCAGATGGCAATGAGGCGCCCGCAGCTATGGATGAGGAGGAGGACAACGATTCGGAGCCCTCCTACTCGTCCATCTACCCGACGTTCGGCACAGACGTTGTGGACATCTTCGATGATGAAGCTTAGGCTAGCTTGGTAGTATGTAGGAACTTTTTTGCATGGTTTGTATGAATATATGGGATGAACTATGAAGTATTGATATGCATAACACCAAATATGAGGTGTGGCCAATCAGTGCTCGTAGACGCATCCGGATGTGTCCGCAAGCGTTTCAGGGGATGAATTTGCCAAGGATAGTTGTAGATGCTCTTGTAAGCATAAAATTATCAAAAAAAACCTTATAAGCATAGAATAGCAAGTCCTCGATCTCAAAAAAGAGAGCAAGTCCTCTTCAGATTCAAAGGAATTTTTAAAGGAATCATTTGAACTACACTTCCTAAAAAAATCTAGTGTCTACTCCAATTTATTTATTTCCTCTCGCATCAAAACCTCTAGTTTGATATTTGTGGTTTGCTAATCCTCTATAGTTTAAGTGGGCATGCCACGTTAATTATGCATTTTATATGTTCGTGCGAATCAAAGAAGCCCCGAGGTTACGTGGTATGGATTGACATAATTACTAGCACTGTGTACGCCGCACTAATTTTCAACATAGTTTGTTTGTTGTGTGTGAAATGCAATTTACTACCGGGGTTTTGCGAGAATGCCTACTGGTTTTTATTTAAAAAAAATAGATTTACTTAATAAAACCAGTGTTTTACTTCTGAAAATTGATTCTAAATTCAATTCTTTAATGTGATAAAAAATGAATGTGTTCAAAAGAGTGTCCTTGAGCTTTGTAAAAAAATCAACAATTCTATCGATGATCACAAAATAAACAAATATAATCATAAATCTAAAAAATTGTTCATAAATTTTAGTACTGTTCCCTAACTTTTAAAGTGTGTACGAACTTTATAAGCATGTTCACGGTTTTCTAAATGTAATGTGTTTAAAATAAGTTCATGCATTGAAAATGTTCACAACTTAGAAGCCCCCCAAAACAATTAAGGAAATTTGAAAATTTAAAAATAACGTAGAAGTGATACTCGCTGCATTTACCGCTAGCCTTGAGAGCTTAGATTACAATAGGATTTGTCGAGGTAAGCAGCGGGGGACCCTATTTATCCTTGAGCCGGATTTTTTGGGGCTACGTATGAGGAGATAGCGCCACCCCTAAAAAAGGAGATATCGCGGCCGTTCCGTGTATATTGGCCCATTATGAATGTGTTTGGTTGGGGACCAACTATAGTGGAATGGAATAATTCCAATTTAGAGTAACGGGTGTGTTCTATTCCTGTGTTTGGTAGGAGCAAAAGAGTAGAACGGATCGATCATTTCGGTGTTTGGGTGGAAGCACATAATAAAAAATGGAACGACATAAAATTCAAAATTTCAACAACATTTCGTTTAGAATTTGAAGAAAGACAACATAAACAGTACATATTGACAAGCTTTATAACACATAGATAACAACACATATAACATAATTTTTAACAAGGTGCACATACAACCGTATAGTTCACATATGAAATTCCCAAAAGCATCAAAGTGCAATAGTCATATATGTCCAGTTCACCACTGGTTGACAATCACATATGTAAGTTCACATATGAAATCTCCCAAAGCAGCCAAAGTGCACATGAGTCATGTGTCAAGTTCATAACTTGTCAACAATACAACCATATCGAATTTAGTTCTTGTTCATATACCTACTCACCCAAATAGACTTGTTGATTTGGGTAAGTTTCATGTACGCTCTTGCTCTCTTGGGGTTGTCCGCAAGATGAGCATAGTAGTGGGCTAGGTGCTCTTCATCAAAATCTGGCAATACGGAGACCACATCCCAATGGTCGTCGGGTATATCATCATCAACTTCACTAGACTTCACAAGCGCTTGAGCCACAAGTTTGAACCCATCTTTGAGAGTGATAACTAGTGGATCATCAACAACGTGCTTTACCTTAGCCTTCTTTTTGGATGGTGCTTTGGGGTCAGAAGACTCACCAACATTTGGTGACATATTCACCTCATCATTCTCCTCGTCTTCGATATCAATAGAAGGAAGATCATTGCGAGACCTAGCACCCAGTCGCTTAGCCCCGATTGTTCCATAGATGAAAGCCAAGGCATGCTACTATTCAATTGGGGTATTCAATATGGGGACATCAGCTTTGTTGGTCTACAAATAGTGTTCAAAATGATTAGCATAATGCAAACATAAAATGGCATCAGATTTGTGGGTTGACAAGCATACCATACCATCCCGTGCATAGTGCTCCTCGCTGATCCTAATTGTGCAAGTATCTTTATCCCATAGAGATCCACTTAAATTCTTCAAGTTGACTACCCTACCCCAAATCTTCCTCTATTTATTGAGATGGTTTTTGACCCGATCTTTGGTGACAGAAAGCTTGAATTGCTCGTTCAAAACAGACTAACATTGTCTATGATGCGCATCCCCGAATCCACTTGAAGTCCTCTTCCCATCAACAACACGACCACCAAAAAAACCAGCATGGTTTTCTTCATGGAATTGGTCCACACAATGATCCCAGCTCACCCTGAGCTCACACTTACAACAGTAAATTCAACACCCCCCATTTTTGTCCAGCCAACAAAAGATTGCAAAAACATGGATTATACATTGTTCAAATATAGTAAATTATACAATTTGTCCATCCATCAAATAATTCCAAATGTAGTTGCATACACATCACGAATACATGGTTCAAATATACTAATAGATACAATATGTCCAGCCATCAAATAATTTTAAATATAGTTGCATAAACATCACAAATACATGGTTCAAATATAGTAAATGATACAGTATGTCTAGCCATCAAATAGTTTCACATGTAGTTGCATAGACATCACAAAATACATGGAGTGTACCGCACCCATACATTAACATACATGAGTTGTCTATCTTCCCACATTTGGGCTGCCATTTGAAGCCTACGACACAGCTCAGATCGATGGGAGGGAGAGGAGGGGAGAGGAGGGGGAGGCGGCCGCCGGTCAACGGGGAAGGCAGGAACCGACGATGCGGCTCAGATCCATGGAGGGGGCGACGAGGGGGAGGGAGAAGGGGGAGGCAACACACCTTGGAGCGGGCTGCGAATGCGAGGGGGCATGCGGTGGTCCGGCCGTTTCGAGGTATGACCTCATTCGCATCTCGCCCAAATATTCGGTCGGGGGGGACTAGTGTGTGCTCGTTCGAGATACAACTAAACACGAAAATATGGGCTCGGGATGGGTCGGACCCGTGCCATTCCAGTCCATTACTCCAACTGAACACACCCAAGCGTTTATGCGAATCCGGTTTTTGGAACCTTCTATGAGGTTCCCAAAGTTGTTTTTCAATTTTGGGAACATTCTACAATATTCCTTTATTGTTCGCTTTTGTTTCATTTCATTTCTTTTTTCGTTTTCTCTCCTTTTTGCTTGATCTATTTCTTATTCTTTTTTATTTGGTTTCTTTTTTCTCTCCTTTCTCTCCTTTTTACTTTTCTTTTTAACGAATGTTTAGAAACTTTAAAATTGTTCAATTTTTAGAAAAATCTTTAACTTTTAAGAAAATGTTCCTGCTTAATAGTATTGCGTTTTCATAAAATGTTGTGAAATTCCCCAAAATTTTAGAATTTCAAAATGTGCTTGGCTCATAAAAAAATGTTTGAAAAATCGAAAATATATTTTCATTTAAAAAAAATTCACATTGTTAAATTAGTTTACCATTTCAAAAAATATTCAGGAATTCAAATAAATTGTTTTTGTTTTCAAAATTTGTTCATTAATTTTAGAATGTTCATGTTTTATCAGTTTGTCACAAATTCGAAAAACATTGCTGTTTTCATGTTTCCAGAAAATTCAAAGAATCTTCAAACAAATCCAAAATATATATAATAACAAATTTTTTTACTTTTTGCTAGAAAAATGTTCGATTTTTTTTTAAAGTATTTCAAGTTATTTAAATAAGTTCACATTGTTAGTTTTTTTAAAAAATCAAAAACTGTACAGGAATTTCAGAAAAGGTTCCCATTTACAAAATTTATTCGCAAATTTTATAAAATGTTCAAGTTTTAAATATTTCTTTCACACTTTAAAAATTAAATTTAAATAATATGTTCACAGTTTATTGAGAAATTCCCAAAATGTTAAAATTTCAGAAATTATTCACTTCTTTTTCAAAAGGTTCGGAAATTTAAAACTAGAATTTTGAAATTTCAAAGAATGTTCACATTAATAAAAATTGTCCACAATTTCAGAATATATTCCTGTTTTCAAAGTTTGTTCAAATATTCTAGAAATATTCATATTTACGTAATATGCTCACAAATACAGTAAAGGTTTGGGAAATTTCAGAAAATGCTCTTATTTAAAAATAATTTAATATCCAAAAAATGTTTGCATTTTTTGAATTTTTTTCCTGTTGCTTGAAAAAAAGTGGTTTCATTTTTTCATAAGTTCGAAAACGGTCAAATTTCCAATTTAGTTCTCATTTTTTCTGAAATGTTTGAGTTACGAAAGAAATTAAAAAATAATTGCCTTAAAAAGAAAACCACGGTTAAAATTTTGAAAAAGTTTAAATATGTCTCGGCTTATAGATTATATATGACGAGATGACTATTTAGACAATGGCGAGGGACAAGGAGATGGATAGAAAGGGAGAGAGTGAGTGGTCTTCGTCTTTGACTATGAGTGACGTGTCGAGGTTTGTGATCCTACCTCGGAGGTCGGAGCCATCTAGTCTACGGGCTAAGATGAATTGGAACATGGGTGTTTTTGTTGAATTGTTGTTACGAATATAAACATGTTTAGCAGAAAAAGATGGAGCGATTTAACAATTTAAGGGTCTTATCGTCGAAATCTCTGCTACAAAGTGCATGTAATGTTAGTACATCGCTAGGAAGATTTTGCCTATATAGCTCTAGTTGGTGTGCAATTTTATATAGTGCATTTACCGTGCTCGTTCACGTTAAGGTTAAAAATACACATGTACGTCCTAGAAATTGCGTGGTCAGATATCGTATTCGATATGTCTCAACACATGGACACACCCGAAGATGCTTGTTTCGAGTGTTCTTTGCAGTAGGAGATTGCAGAGTGCGGCTTTGCAAAGGACGGGCTCCATGAGCCCCTTTAAAAAAAATCAAAATTCATTTAATAGTTTTAAAAATTGTCAAACTTTTTCCTGTAAATACATATGCATGTACAAAGGTTCGTCAACCAAATTCGGTCATTTGCAAGCTAAAAAAAAATGCCCCCACCCCCCAAATAAAACGAAGAACAAACCACATTTATTGTCAAAAAAAGAACAAATCCAATTTAATATATGTTTTTTCTTTTTTTTCATAGTAATGCGTTTCTCATTCATATCATAAAAAGATCAAATTACAAATAACGTAAAGACCGACATGACAAAACTGAAAAGATAACGTGACATCGTTAAGCTTGACACGAACGTCCGTCACCTGCGTCCGGCACCACCATAGCAGTCATCACAGAGAAAAATGACGGATCACCTCCTCGTCCGAGCTCGACACAACTCCATCACTGATATGCAGCTTTGCGGACCTTCAAGGTGGCTCATCAAAGATGAAGCCATTACTGTTGAAAGAATTAAATCGGGGCAACACCCCGGATAAGCCATCAAGCTCCAGATCCGGCAGCCCACCATGACTAAGACGGTGAAGGAGGAAACCATATCTGGCATCATCAACCACGAACCCAGCACATGTTCCCCCTTCCAGATATCATCGATGCAGACCACAATCTGCATCCGCTCCTGGACTACCTCTCAAACTCCGCGTTGATGCTCGAGCAGACGCTGTCGCAACAACGGAGCCCGATGACACAAGTCCATCATAAGGATGTCGTCGCCGCCATGATATCCCCGCTTGAACATACTAGTTTCTAGATCCATCACCGACCATGAAGACGTTCGTCTTGCCGAGAAAGGATCCAACTCTTCTTTATTCAGCATCGCCGTCGCCGTCACCGTCTAAGCCATGACGACGGACGACCCAAAACTAAGCTACTAGACTCAAAAACCTAAAGCAAAAAATGATTCGCACGCACGGGATCCGACGACTCCCCTAACGATCAACGACCAAGAGGTCGGCGACGGAGGAGAGCCGACGGAAAACAAGGACGGAAAGTTGGCTCTCTTGATGGCGGGCTGGCGGCTAGGGTTTCTGGCTGCTAGCCAAACCCGCCCTTATCTGATATGTATATGTATTTTTTTTCTGCACATCACATATGAGAACATATTTGTTCATGAATTTCTATACTTGTACACTACAAGTACATGTATGCGTGCATATTTTTTTTCAGTTTTTTAATGCGGAAATAGTATTTTCGCTGAAAAAAAAAACTTCATCCAGCAGCTCGGCCGCCGCGTGCACTTTTCGGAGATTGCAGCACTATTCCCTCAAGCGAGCCCCCCACCCTAGAAAAAAAGCGAGCCTCCCTCCCGAGCGCGACAGCTAGGGTTCCTAGCCGCCGCCACCACTGCCGGCCCGCCGCCGCGGCGCGCCCAGCCGGCCGGAGCCTCCGCTGCCCCGCCTGCGGTACAATATCCCAGCAGCGCATCCCTCCGTCAAGCAGCCGCTCCCACCAGCGGCGCCTCCCTCCCTGGAGCAGGCGCTCCCGCCCGGAGCTACGCCGGCGACCAGTCCATAGGCAGGTAGCCGCCACTCCTTCGCCCTTCCTCCCTCTTCTCTCATCCCCCTCCCTCCTTCCTTTTGCTTCCACTGTTCAATTTTTTTCCTAATTTTTTGTTGTTGGATGAATACTTGATGTAGATTTGATATCGTGCGAGTATAATGATAATTACTTGCTGCATGATTTTTCCAGTGCATGTGAAAGGATTTTGCTTGATAGCTGTTTGTGATAATGCTTGTAAGGGCAAATTTTACAAATTGCGGGTTTTTTGTTTCAGATGAGCAAATGTTTTGGTTTAAACATGTTAGCAGCGAAACATGCAATGATTGACGATATATGAAAAGGAAAATGTTAAGTTGTTTTACCTGCACCGTCTTGACCTGAAATCTTAGCTTAGCAGGAACATGCAATTTCAGAGAGCAGGAGCTTTGTCTTGGTTATACTGGCCGAAATTGGTTAACACATTAGTAGTAGCGGTATTGTTGGCATGATAGATGCACCAAATCGTGTTTATGATTGGGAATATAGTGGTACTGTTATGCTGTGTGGTTGATTTTAACTGTCAGACCTAAAATATCACTGTTTAAAGTTATTGTTTCTCCTTTTGCATGTTAGCTGATTGATCTTCAGGTTCTACCTTTTTTGTTATGCCAGGATAGATGTAAAACTAACTAGTGATTTGATGCTCCATATTCATTTTACACTTACTAAAAGTTTAACTCTACTCCTTTGGAACTTCGAGGTTGAACAGGGCATCTACATTGTCAATTGGAGGGGCTTGGAACTGCTTCGGCATCAACAGTAGAGCAAACACGAAGGTAAGCTGCTGTTCCTAGCTTCTATACATTTTTTTTGTGAATTAAAAATAGTAAAACGTATCCCTGTATTGGTGCTTTTCCAAAATGCCAAATTTACGTATCCGTATCGACCCGATACTGATACACATATCCGTATTGGTGCATTTTAGCCTTAAGCTGGGCCTAGGTTTAGATGGGTTTTTCTTTTCTTTTGAGGAAACATGATGTCTGTGTGAAAGGGGTTCAAGCTTGTAGGTGTTGAAGATTGCTTTTTGTGCTTGCGCTCTACCCTTGGTAATGTGCATGACGTTTTCGTATCTGCACTTGGCCCACTATCACACTCCCCCCTATTGGTTCTTCCGACTTAAACATAAGATTTGTTCCTTCTATTGGAAAGCGACCTCTTGGAACAATTCTTGAACAGAGAAAAGCAAACTAGTCAACTTTGAAATCAACATCACCTACTTAAAATTGCTAATTATTACTGGGCCCCTTTTTGACAAGAATTCCTATTTTAGGATAATGGCTCATCGTGGACACCTAGATGGACTAATGCGCCATGGTGCATTCTCTGGAGCCGGCCTCTCTGGTCGCCAACCTTTGGAGCCTTCTCCTGCCACCATACTGGAGATCCTGGAAAACAAGCTTGCCGTGCAGACCGCAGAGGCAGAAAAACTTATCAGAGAAAATCAGCGATTGGCAGATAGCCATGCGGCCTTGAGAAAGGATATTATTGGCACTGAGACAGAAATGCAAATGATTCGCACCCACCTAGGTGATGTCCAGGTAGAGACTGATATGCACATGAGAGATTTGGTGGAGAGAATCAGATTAATGGAGGCGGACATACGGGCTGGTGAGGCAGTGATGAAGGAACTTCACCAAGTGCATATGGAGGCAAAGCGACTTATTGCTGAAAGGCAGAGGCTTACTAATGATGTAGAGGCTGCGACTAAAGAACTACAGAAGTACTCTGGTGACAATAGTAACCTTGCTGAATTGGTTGCGGAGCTAGATGGTCTACGGAAAGAGCATCACGGTCTAAGGTTTGTGATAATGTCCCTTCTAAAACATTTTTCATGTCAACCTGAGCTTTGGGATTGTATTGGTATTTATTAATAAGATTTTTGGCTCCTCGTGCAAAAGATCTGCCTTCGAGTATGAGAAAAACACAAACATCAAGCAAGTTGAGCAGATGCGGACCATGGAAATGAACTTGATAACCATGACTAAAGAGGCGGACAAGTTACGAGCTGATTTGGCAAATGCTGCAAACCGAGCACATGGTATTTGACTTCTCCTCCTTCTGTTGATCTAAATATGGGTGAAACCAGGTTGTGCTGTCTATGTAGAGGGTCACAACTCATAAGGTGGAATTAGCCTGGGTCTCTTGAGGCATTCCTGTGCCCCTACGCTTCACCAAATTTGTCATTTCTGACAGAAATTGCAGACTGGTATAGTGTCATGTCTAGGTGCATATGTCCTGTGTTACTCATGTCAAAGTAGATGTGTTATCCTGAAACTTACACCCCGCAGCAATTGTTTGTTTAGTTTAAACTCCAGCTTCTGCAAAAGAAATGGTGAACTTACTTTTTAATAACTTATTATGTGCTCAAGGTAGCTGTTCTGTTGTTAGACTTATTTGATGAAACATCTGTCAAATATAGTTTACAGCTTATCTTACCTGCAGATTTCATGACACTAGAACATGAAGCTTATGAATAGGTTCATTAAACAGCTCTAAACTTTGCAGCTAATGTCATGAGAAATTATGGTACATACATGTATGGAAAACAAATCTGTAGGCGCCAGGCCCAGGATTGCAACATAATCCTACTTTATATGCTTTTTTCTACTGGTGTTTATGACTGGCTTGTACATATATCTGCACACACTTTAATGACACTAATGCTTGAATTGCATCTGATTTTTGAACAAGCAGCAGCACAGGTTACACCTCCACAGCCTGGGACAGCACAAGCTGCAGCGGCTTCAGCAGCCACAAATCCATATGCAAGTGCATATACCAATCACCCCTCCGCATATCAGCAAGGAACTTCCCAAGCCGCGGCATACCAGCAAGGAATCCCCCAAGCCGCGGCATACCAGCAAGGAACTTCCCAAGCCACGGCATACCAGCAAGGAACTTCCCAAGCCGCGGCATACCAGCAAGGAACTTCCCAAGCCGCGGCATACCAGCAAGGAACCCCCCAAGCCGCGGCATACCAGCAAGGAACCCCTCAAGCCGCGGCATACCAGCAAGGAACCCCCCAAGCCGCGGCATACCAGCAAGGAGGACACCCCCAAGCCGCGGCATACCAGCAAGGACACCCCCAAGCTGGATCATACCAACAAGGACCTCCCCAAGCTGGAGCATATCAACAAGGACCTCCCCAAGGGGCATACGCTTACCCAACAGCTTATGATTCTGCCACCGCTTACCAGCTGCAGGCTAATGCGTATGCTAGCTATTCTGGCTATCCAGTTGCAGGTTATGCGCAACCCAACTATCCTGGCACGTACGCTGCACCTCAGCACCCAGTAGCCAGTGGCGCGGCTACTGATGCCACGAGCGCGTACGGTGCGGCTGGTAGCACGGGATATCCTGCTGCACCGGTTCAGGCAAGCAGCGGGGCTGCCAATGCGGGGCAAGCACCGCCAGCTCCTTATCCTGCAACGTATGACCCAACCAAAGCAGCCCAGAGGTGAAAAATCCGGGGTCGTAACCTGAAGATGGCCTGTATGCCCGCAAAATTTTATCCAAAAATTCTCATGGCTCTCATTTCCTTCATGTACATTCATTCACTCCCTGTAGCTTTATGCACACCATGGAGCCGCTGAGAGTCGCAGTTTATGGTCCCAAGTCTTGAATTGATTTGTATCTCTTGTTTTGCTGGATGGTTGAACTGATATAGACGTAACTGTTGGCTAATATCAGGGATGTTAGAATTACTCTTGCTGTTTTGAAATAGTGGGAAACCTAGCTGTGGTGCGAGGCTTTTTACCCTAGCGTGAAATAGCACGAATGTGTCGAGTGAACAGCAAAATCAAAAATAAAATATATTATTTTACAGATTTTTGTTTTAGCAAACATTGACAAATACTTCCATTGCTTGCAAAGTTTCATCATGAAATGGCATTTGTGGAAGAGATGCCATGTTTTGCACGAATGTCATACCATGTTGAAACTTTGCAAGCAATCAAAACAGTTGTCAATATTTGCTAAGAAAATCAGGATTTTTTTATTTTCTTTCTTTCTGATTTTACTGTTCACTCAAGCTCACATTATCGCAAGCTTAGTTTAACTGCGTCCCAATTGTAAACCAAGTGCTCAATGCAATTCGAGCAAACCTTTGCAACTTTGGGGGTTTAGGCTTCTGTGATCTTGAACATGAACATGTAACTTTTCAATCTGTCACTTGTTGCTCGGTAGGCTGGGTGAGTAGTACATGATCCGACCTCACTAAGTGCAAGGATCGTTAAAGCTGCTTATTACATGATGTATCATATCAACATCAGAAGCAGAATTAAAAGGACTAGTAAATGTGTCTATGCGTTGCAACGGGGAAAATTGCATAACCTGCTTCACATGCCACTATGCGCCATTTCTTATATTGAACTGACATTGTGAAAGTACTGTTATTGTCATCATGTATAGTATAATTGTTGGTGTGTCGAAATGAAATATAAATATTCTACTTGTTACACATCAATCTTGTCAAACATAAGATCTTCATACACATCGAACAACATGTTGATAATAAATGAAGATGTTTCATCCATGAGAAAAATAATAAGCTTCTTGCTTAGGTGAACTGAGCAAGCTACATATGAAAAATGGTGCTTAAATTCTACGATGGGCTAACAAATGAAACCAACCATCTATGGATATTGTCCAATGTGTTATGTAAAAATTTCAAATGGTATGAAACAACTAATTCAAGAACTGACGTCATTTTACTAGCTATACACTCGAGTTGGTCTGACCATCTTTTTTATAGTTGCAAAACAAATATTTCTTGAGAACTTGCAATATTTCTTGAGAACTTGCAAGTAATTATTATGATTATAATCTAGAGAACTACCTTGTCCTACTAAAGAACAAACAATCTAAGAACAATCCCCCTTTCTCAGCTGTAACATTACTGAAGGGGAATGTCGCATGGGAAACAAAGATTTTCCTACGCGCACGAAGACCTATCATGGTGATGTCTATCTACGAGAGGGGATGAGTGATCTACGTACCCTTGTAGATCGTACAGCAGAATCGTTAGTGAACGCGGTTGATGTAGTGGAACGTCCTCACATCCCTTGATCCGCCCCGCGAACAATCCCGCGATCAGTCCCACGATCTAGTACCGAACGGACGGCACCTCCGCGTTCAGCACACGTACAGCTCGACGATGATCTCGGCCTTCTTGATCCAGCAAGAGAGACGGAGAGGTAGAAGAGTTCTCCGGCAGCGTGACGACGCTCCGGAGGTTGGTGATGACCTTGTCTCAGCAGGGCTCCGCCCGAGCTCTGCGGAAACGCGATCTAGAGGAAAAACCGTGGAGGTATGTGGTCGGGCTGCCGTGGAAAAGTCGTCTCAAATCAGCCCTAAAACCTCCATATATATAGGTGGGAGGGAGGGGACCTTGCCTTGGGGCTCAAGGAGCCCCAAGGGGGTCGGCCGAGTCCAAGGGGGGAGGACTCCCCCCCCCCCAAACCGAGTTGGACTTGGTTTGGTGGGAGGGAGTCCCCCTTCCTTCCCACCTCCTCCCTTTTTTTTCCTTTTCCCTTGATTTTCTCCTCTTGGCGCATAGAGCCCTTTTGGGCTATCCCACCAGCCCACTAAGGGCTGGTGTGCCACCCTCAAGGCCTATGGGCTTCCCCGGGGTGGGTTGCCCCCCCCCCCCCGGTGAACTCCCGGAACCCATTTGTCATTCCCGGTACATTCCCGGTAACTCCGAAAACCTTCCGGTAATCAAATGAGGTCATCCTATATATCAATCTTCGTTTCCGGACTATTCCGGAAACCCTCGTGACGTCCGTGATCTCATCCGGGACTCCGAACAACATTCGGTAACCAACCATATAACTCAAATACGCATAAAACAACGTCGAACCTTAAGTGTGCAGACCCTGCGGGTTCGAGAACTATGTAGACATGACCCGAGAGACTCCTCGGTCAATATCTAATAGCGGGACCTGGATGCCCATATTGGATCCTACATATTCTACGAAGATCTTATCGTTTGAACCTCAGTGCCAAGGATTCATATAATCCCGTATGTCATTCCCTTTGTCCTTCGGTATGTTACTTGCCCGAGATTCGATCGTCAGTATCCGTATACCTATTTCAATCTCGTTTACCGGCAAGTCTCTTTACTCATTCCGTAATACAAGATCCCGCAACTTACACTAAGTTACATTGCTTGCAAGGCTTGTGTGTGATGTTGTATTACCGAGTGGGCCCCGAGATACCTCTCCGTTCACACGGAGTGACAAATCCCAGTCTTGATCCATACTAACTCAACTAACACCTTCGGAGATACCTGTAGAGCATCTTTATAGTCACCCAGTTACGTTGCGACGTTTGATACACACAAAGCATTCCTCCGGTGTCAGTGAGTTATATGATCTCATGGTCACAGGAATAAATACTTGACACGCAGAAAACAGTAGCAACAAAATGACACGATCAACATGCTACGTCTATTAGTTTGGGTCTAGTTCATCACGTGATTTTTCTAATGACGTGATTCAGTTATCAAGCAACAACACCTTGTTCATAATCAGAAGACACTGACTATCTTTGATCAACTGGCTAGCCAACTAGAGGCTTGCTAGGGACGGTGTTTTGTCTATGTATCCACACATGTAAATGAGTCTTCATTCAATACAATTATAGCATGGATAATAAACGATTATCTTGATACAGGAATTATAATAATAACTATATTTATCATTGCCTCTAGGGCATAATTCCAACAACTACAACACAAGTATCATCTGATTCTGTTCTCACCCTCTCTTACTGGTTATGAACTTCAGCTGCCTTACTCCTCCGCTTAGGCCGTGTCGCCTCGACAATTTGGTCTCTTTGGTCGCCGCACACTCAGCATCCTGCAATTTTCTAATGAATTGCATCCAGTTTCAACTCAAGCAAGTTTGCTAGTACAATAAAAATTGCAACCAAACGATATTGGCAAACCTGATGATGTCCTAAGTTTTCCTCTGATCCAGCAAGAAGCTTATCGAGGCGGCTCCAGCCAGCACGTCATAGGATCAAACGGTCGGCGGCATGCTGGATGGTCCTCGTCCGCTACACACCCTGCAGATTTTTTGTTTGAAGAATTCATGCAAGAAATAGAATTCAAGTGTAACTTCTATATCTAGTATATACTCCCTATATTAAAAAATATAAAAACGTTTAGATCTAAACACTTTTATAGGGAGTGCATGTAAATGCAATTTGTTCATATAATTTACCTATTGTCTTGAAAGAAGCAAACCATGTACCTACCTTCGTCTATATATTTATTGGGATGACATAAGCGACAATAGTATGGACCCAGTATAGCTGTATAGGATACCCCCAAGAGGATATGTATCATGAGACTGTGGCAATGACTTTAGATAAATATAGAAGATAAATTTTATATTCAATTGACACTCAATAATTAGCAAACCCTCAACGGTGTTCCGTTCCATGATATAAGTTGCAGCTGCAAGGAATAGAAATCCTCTCGATCAGCAGCAGAATTATTCACTTGCTTATTTGGTATCTGGATCTTTCAGTACATGGGAAAATTAGAAGCTATTGTACTTTAGATTTTGACAACAAACAACAAACTCGTTATACGTCTACACTAAAATGGTCTTCTCAATTTACTCATTTACTTATTTTCAATTATATACATGTTCTTACTACTGCTACTGAAGATCATGGCATTTTTCATACTGCATTTTTCCAGGTTTTAGCTTACATGCTTTTTCCTAAGCTTCCATGTGTGAAACGTAGTTAGCACTCTGTACTCATAGACGACTTATAACCATATATATAGGCATTTCAGAATGGCAATGAAAGATACTGTGGAACTTAAAGTCTGTAAATTGTAAATTAAATAAAACGATGACATGAACATAGAAGGCATGTGTCTCCTACAACTACATCATGTCCATCTAACAAACTAAAGCAATTGTCAGTCTAATATATTTTCAGATTAGGCTCGCTCATTACCATACAACTTTTAGATAGAATAAATCATACATTACACAAAAACTATATAGAGAAAAATAGAATAAGGGAAAGAATCTTGAACCACCGACACGCATAACTTACAACATAGAACCTCTGGTGAAGTTGTTGTTGGGAACGTTGCATGGAAAACAAAAAAATTCCTACGCACATGAAGACCTATCATGATGATGTTCATCTACGAGAGGGAGATCGGATCCACATACCCTTGTAGATCGCTAAGCGGGAAGCATTAAGAAACGCGGTTGATGTAGTGGAACAACTTCGTGATTCAAATCACCGTCGTCCCACGATCCGTCCCGATCTAGCACCGAATGGACGACACCTCCGCGTTCAGCACACATACAGCTCGATGACGATCTCCGCCTTCTTGATCCAGCAAGAGAGACGGTGAAGTAGATGAGTTCTCCGGCAGCGTGAGGTTTGGTGGGAGGGAGTCCCCCTTCCTTCCCACCTCCTCCCTTTTTTTTCCTTTTCCCTTGATTTTCTCCTCTTGGCGCATAGAGCCCTTTTGGGCTGTCCCACCAGCCCACTAAGGGCTGGTGTGCCACCCTCAAGGCCTATGGGCTTCCCCAGGGTGGGTTGCCCCCCCCGGTGAACTCCCGGAACCCATTTGTCATTCCCGGTACATTCCCGGTAACTCCGAAAACCTTCCCGTAATCAAATGAGGTCATCCTATATATCATCCGGACTATTCCGGAAACCCTCGTGACGTCCGTGATCTCATCCGGGACTCCGAACAACATTCGGTAACCAACCATATAACTCAAATACGCATAAAACAACGTCGAACCTTAAGTGTGCAGACCCTGCGGGTTCGAGAACTATGTAGACATGACCCGAGAGACTCCTCGGTCAATATCCAATAGCGGGACCTGGATGCCCATATTGGATCCTACATATTCTACGAAGATCTTATCGTTTGAACCTCAGTGCCAAGGATTCATATAATCCCGTATGTCATTCCCTTTGTCCTTCGGTATGTTACTTGCCCGAGATTCGATCGTCAGTATCCGTATACCTATTTCAATCTCGTTTACCGGCAAGTCTCTTTACTCGTTCCGTAATACAAGATCCCACAACTTACACTAAGTTACATTGCTTGCAAGGCTTGTGTGTGATGTTGTATTACCGAGTGGGCCCCGAGATACCTCTCCGTTCACACGGAGTGACAAATCCCAGTCTTGATCCATACTAACTCAACTAACACCTTCGGAGATACCTGTAGAGCATCTTTATAGTCACCCAGTTACGTTGCGACGTTTGATACACACAAAGCATTCTTCTGGTGTCAGTGAGTTATATGATCTCATGGTCACAGGAATAAATACTTGACACGCAGAAAACAGTAGCAAAAAAATGACACGATCAACATGCTACGTCTATTAGTTTGGGTCTAGTCCATCACGTGATTCTCCTAATGACGTGATCCAGTTATCAAGCAACAACACCTTGTTCATAATCAGAAGACACTGACTATCTTTGATCAACTGGCTAGCCAACTAGAGGCTTGCTAGGGACGGTGTTTTGTCTATGTATCCACACATGTAAATGAGTCTTCATTCAATACAATTATAGCATGGATAATAAACGATTATCTTGATACAGGAATTATAATAATAACTTTATTTATCATTGCCTCTAGGGCATAATTCCAACAGTCTCCCACTTGCACTAGAGTCAATAATCTAGCCCTCACATCACCATGTGAATTACATTGTAATAAATCTAACACCCAGACAGTTCTGGTGTTGATCATGCTTTGGCCGTGGAAGAGGTTTAGTCAGCGGGTCCGCTACATTCAGATCCGTGTGCACTTTGCATATATTCACGTCCTCTCCCTCGACGTAGTCGCGGATGAGGTTGAAGCGTCGTTTGATGTGTCTGGTCTTCTTGTGAAACCGTGGTTCCTTTGCTAAGGCAATGGCACTAGTGTTGTCACAGAACAAGGTTATTGGATTCAGTGCGCTTGGCACCACTCCAAGATCCGTCATGAACTGCTTCATCCAGACACCCTCCTTAGCCGCCTCCGAGGCAGCCATGTACTCTGCTTCACATGTAGAATCTGCTACGACGCTTTGCTTGGAACTGCACCAGCTTACTGCACCCCCATTAAGAATAAATACGTATCCGGTTTGCGACTTAGAGTCGTCCGGATCTGTGTCAAAGCTTGCATCGACGTAACCTTTTACAGCGAGCTCTTCGTCACCTCCATACACGAGAAACATCTCCTTAGTCCTTTTCAGGTACTTCAGGATATTCTTGACCGCTGTCCAGTGATCCACTCCTGGATTAGTCTGGAACCTACCTGCCATACTTATGGCCAGGCTAACATCCGGTCTAGTGCACAGCATCGCATACATGATAGAACCTATGGCTGAAGCATAGGGGACGGAGCGCATATGCTCTCTATCTTCATCAGTTGCTGGGCACTGAGTCTTACTCAATCTCGTACCTTGTAGAACTGGCAAGAACCCTTTCTTGGACTGTTCCATTTTGAACCTCTTCAAAACATTATCAAGGTATGTGCTTTGTGAAAGTCCTATCAGGCGTTTTGATCTATCCCTATAGATCTTAATGCCTAGAATGTAAGCAGCTTCTCCTAGGTCCTTCATAGAGAAACTTTTATTCAAGTAATACTTTATGCTCTCTAAAAACTCTACGTTGTTTCCAATCAGTAATATGTCATCCACATATAATATTAGAAACGCCACAGAGCTCCCACTCACTTTCTTGTAAATACAAGATTCTCCAACCACTTGTATAAACCCAAATGCTTTGCTCACCTCATCAAAGCGTTTGTTCCAACTCCGAGATGCTTGCACCGGTCCATAAATGGATCGCTGGAGCTTGCACACCTTGTTAGCATTCTTAGGATCGACAAAACCTTCGGGTTGTATCATATACAACTCTTCCTTAAGGAAACCGTTAAGGAACGCCGTTTTGACATCCATCTGCCAGATTTCATAATCGAAAAATGCAGATATTGCTAACATGATTCTGACGGACTTAAGCATCGCTACGGGTGAGAAAGTCTCATCGTACTCAACTCCTTGAACTTGTGAAAAACCCTTTGCCACAAGTCGAGCTTTATAAACGGTCACATTACCGTCAGCGCCCGTCTTCCTCTTAAAGATCCATTTGTTCTGAATGGCCTTGCGGCCCTCAGGCAGTACATCCAAAGTCCACACTTTGTTCTCATACATGGATCCTATCTCGGACTTCATGGCTTCCAGCCATTTGTTGGAATCTGGGCCCACCATTGCTTCTTCATAATTCGCAGGTTCATTGTTGTCTAACAACATGATTGATAAGACGGGATTACCGTATCACTCTGGAGCAGCACGTGGTCTCATCGACCTGCGTGGTTCGACAGAAACTTGAACTGGAGTTTCATGATCATCATCATTAACTTCCTCCTCAACCGGCGTCGCAATGACATAGGTTTCCCCTTGCCCTGCGCCACCATCCAGAGGGATGAGAGGTTCGACAACCTCGTCAAGTTCTATCTTCCTCCCACTCAATTCTCTCAAGAGAAACTCCTTCTCGAGAAAAGCTCCGTTTTTAGCAACAAACACTTTGCCCTCGGATTTGAGATAGAAGGTGCACCCAACTGTCTCTTTTGGGTAACCTATGAAGACGCACTTTTCCGCTTTGGGTTCCAGCTTTTCAGGCTGAAGCTTTTTGACATAAGCATCACATCCCCAGACTTTAAGAAACGACAACTTTGGCCTTTTGCCATACCACAGTTCGTATGGTGTCGTCTCAACGGATTTTGATGGTGCCCTATTTAAAGTGAATGCAGCTGTTTCTAATGCATAGCCCCAAAGTGATAACGGTAAATCAGTAAGAGACATCATAGATCGCACCATCTCTAATAGAGTACGATTACGACGTTCGGACACACCATTACGCTGTGGTGTTCTAGGCGGTGTTAACTGTGAAACAATTTCACATTGTCTTAAGTGAGCACCAAACTCGAAACTCAGATATTCACCCCCGCGATCAGACCGTAGGAACTTGATCTTCTTGTTACGATGATTTTCCACTTCACTCTGAAATTGCTTGAACTTTTCAAATGTTTCAGACTTGTGCTTCATCAAGTAGGCATAACCATATCTACTTAAATCGTCAGTGAAGGTGAGAAAATAACGATATCCGCCGCGTGCCTCCACGCTCATTGGACCACACACATCGGTATGTATGATTTCCAACAAGTCACTTGCACGCTCCATTGTTCCTGAGAACGGAGTCTTAGTCATCTTGCCCATGAGGCATGGTTCGCACGTGTCAAGTGAATCAAAGTCAAGTGACTCCAAAAGTCCATCAGCATGGAGTTTCTTCATGCGCTTTACACCAATATGACCTAAGCGGCAGTGCCACAAAAATATGGCGCTATCATTGTTAACTCTAACTCTTTTGGTCTCAATGTTATGTATATGCGTATCGCTATCAAGATTCAATATGAACAATCCTCTCACATTCGGTGCATGACCATAAAAGATGTTACTCATAGAAATAGAACAACCATTATTCTCTGACTTAAAAGAGTAACCGTCTCGCAATAAACAAGATCCAGATATAATGTTCATGCTCAACGCAGGCACTAAATAACAATGACTTAAGTTCATCACTAATCCTGACGGTAACTGAAGTGACACTGTGCCGACGGCGATTGCATCAACCTTGGAACCATTTCCTATGCGCATCGTCACTTCATCTTTCGCCAGCCTTCGCCTATTCCGCAGTTCCTGTTTCGAGTTGCAAATATGAGCAACAGAACCGGTATCGAATACCCAGGCACTACTACGAGAGCCGGTTAAGTACACATCAATAACATGTATATCAAATATACCTGATTTTTCTTTGCCCGCCTTCTTATCTTCCAGATACTTGGGGCAATTGCGCTTCCAGTGACCCATACCCTTGCAATAGTAACACTCCGTTTCCGGCTTAGGTCCAGCTTTGGGTTTCTTCGTTAGATTGGCAACAGGCTTGCCGCTCTTCTTCGAATTGCCCTTCTTGCCTTTGCCGTTTCTCTTGAAACTAGTGGTCTTATTCACCATCAACACTTGATGCTCTTTACGGAGTTCAGACTCTGCGACTTTCAACATCGCAAACAACTCGCCGGGAGACTTGTTCATCCCTTGCATGTTGTAGTTCAACACAAAGCCTTTATAGCTTGGCGGCAGTGATTGAAGGATTCTGTCAGTGATAGCTTCTTGCGGGAGTTCAATCCCCAGCTCAGCTAGACGGTTTGAGTACCCAGACATTTTGAGCACATGTTCACTGACAGATGAGTTTTCCTCCATCTTGCAAGCATATAATTTATCGGAGGTCTCATACCTCTCGATCCGGGCGTTCTTCTGAAAGATAAACTCCAACTCCTGGAACATCTCAAATGCTCCATGACGCTCAAAGCAACGTTGAAGTCCCGGTTCTAAGCCATACAAGACTGCACATTGAACTATTGAGTAGTCCTCCTTACGTGCTAACCAAGCGTTCTTAACATCCTGATCAGCCGTAGCGGGTGGTTCATCTCCTAACGCAGCATTAAGGACATAATCCTTCTTCCCAGCTTCTAAGATTAGCTTAAGATTACGAGCCCAGTCTACAAAGTTGCTTCCATCATCTTTCAACTTAGCTTTCTCTAGGAACGTATTAAAATTCAGGATGACTGTCGCGTGAGCCATGATCTACAACACAAATATATTCAAAGTGGACTTAGACTATGTTCAAGATAATTAGAGTTTAACTTAATCAAATTATACGCTAAACTCCCAGTCAAAAAGTACATCTCTCTAGTCATTTGAGTGGTTCATGATCCACTTACACTAGCTCAAGTCCGATCATCACGTGAGTTGAGTATAGTTTCAGTGGTAAGCATCCCTATGCTAATCATATCATCTATATGATTCATGATCGACCTTTTGGTCTCTTGTGTTCCGAGGCCATGTCTGCACATGCTAGGCTCGTCAAGCTTAACCCGAGTGTTCCGCGTGCGCAACTGTTTTGCACCCGTTGTATGTGAACGTTGAGTCTGTCACACCCGATCATCACGTGGTGTCTTGAAACGACGAATTGTAGCAACGGTGTACAGTCGGGGAGAACACAATTTCGTCTTGAAATTTTAGTGAGAGATCACCTCATAATGCTACCGTCGTTCTAAGCAAAATAAGGTGCATAAAAGGATTAACATCACATGCAATTCATAAGTGACATGATATGGCCATCATCACGTGCTTCTTGATCTCCATCACCAAAGCACCGGCACGATCTTCTTGTCATCGGCGCCACACCATGATCTCCATCAACGTGTTGCCATCGGGGTTGTCGTGCTACTCATGCTATTACTACTAAAGCTACATCCTAGCAAAATAGTAAACGCATCTGCAAGCACACACGTTAGTATAAAGACAACCCTATGGCTCCTGCCGGTTGTCGTACCATCGACGTGCAAGTCGATATTTCTATTACAACATGATCATCTCATACATCCAATATATCACATCACATCATTGGCCATATCACATCACAAGCATACCCTGCAAAAACAAGTTAGACGTCCTCTAATTTTGTTGTTGCATGTTTTACGTGGTGACCATGGGTATCTAGTAGGATCGCATCTTACCTACGCAAACACCACAACGGAGATATATGAGTTGCTATTTAACCTCATCCAAGGACCTCCTCGGTCAAATCCGATTCAACTAAAGTTGGAGAAACCGACACTTGCCAGTCATCTTTGAGCAACGGAGTTACTCGTAACGATGAAACCAGTCTCTCGTAAGCGTACGAGTAATGTCGGTCCAAGCCGCTTCAATCCAACAATACCGCGGAATCAAGAAAAGACTAAGGAGGGCAGCAAAACGCACATCACCGCCCACAAAAACTGTTGTGTTCTACTCGAGAAGACATCTACGCATGAACCTAGCTCATGATGCCACTGAAGGGGAACGTCGCATGGAAAACAAAAATTTTCCTACGCGCACGAAGACCTATCATGGTGATGTCCATCTATGAGAGGGGATGAGTGATCTACGTACCCTTGTAGATCGTACAACAGAAGCGTTAGTGAACGCGGTTGATGTAGTGGAACGTCCTCACGTCCCTCGATCCGCCTCGCGAACAATCCCGCGATCAGTCCCACGATATAGTACCGAACGGACGGCACCTCCGCGTTCAGCACACGTACAGCTCGATGATGATCTCGGCCTTCTTGATCCAACAAGAGAGACAGAGAGGTAGAAGAGTTCTCCGGCAGCGTGACGGCGCTCCGGAGGTTGGTGATGACCTTGTCTCAGCAGGGCTCCGCCCGAGCTCCGCAGAAACGCGATCTAGAGGAAAAACCGTGGAGGTATGTGGTCGGGCTGCCGTGGAAAAGTCGTCTCAAATCAGCCCTAAAACCTCCGTATATATAGGTGGGAGGGAGGGGACCTTGCCTTGGGGCTCAAGGATCCCCAAGGGGGTCGGTCGAGTCCAAGGGGGGAGGACTCCCCCCCAAACCGAGTTGGACTTGGTTTGGTGGGAGGGAGTCCCCCTTCCTTCCCACCTCCTCCCTTTTTTTTTCCTTTTCCCTTGATTTTCTCCTCTTGGCGCATAGAGCCCTTTTGGGCTGTCCCACCAGCCCACTAAGGGCTGGTGTGCCACCCTCAAGTCCTATGGGCTTCCCCGGGGTGGGTTGCCCCCCCGGTGAACTCCCGGAACCCATTCGTCATTCCCGGTACATTCCCGGTAACTCCGAAAACCTTCCGGTAATCAAATGAGGTCATCCTATATATCAATCTTCGTTTCCGGACTATTCCGGAAACCCTCGTGACGTCCGTGGTCTCATCCGGGACTCCGAACAACATTCGGTAACCAACCATATAACTCAAATACGCATAAAACAACGTCGAACCTTAAGTGTGCAGACCCTGCGGGTTCGAGAACTATGTAGACATGACCCGAGAGACTCCTCGGTCAATATCCAATAGCGGGACCTGGATGCCCATATTGGATCCTACATATTCTACGAAGATCTTATCGTTTGAACCTCAGTGCCAAGGATTCATATAATCCCGTATGTCATTCCCTTTGTCCTTCGGTATGTTACTTGCCCGAGATTCAATCGTCAGTATCCGTATACCTATTTCAATCTCGTTTACCGACAAGTCTCTTTACTCGTTCCGTAATACAAGATCCCGCAACTTACACTAAGTTACATTGCTTGCAAGGCTTGTGTGTGATGTTGTATTACCGAGTGGGCCCCGAGATACCTCTCCGTTCACACGGAGTGACAAATCCCAGTCTTGATCCATACTAACTCAACTAACACCTTCGGAGATACCTGTAGAGCATCTTTATAGTCACCCAGTTACGTTGTGACGTTTGATACACACAAAGCATTCCTCCGGTGTTAGTGAGTTATATGATCTCATGGTCACAGGAATAAATACTTGACACGCAGAAAACAGTAGCAACAAAATGACATGATCAACATGCTACGTCTATTAGTTTGGGTCTAGTCCATCACGTGATTCTCCTAATGACGTGATCCAGTTATCAAGCAACAACACCTTGTTCATAATCAGAAGACACTGACTATCTTTGATCAACTGGCTAGCCAACTAGAGGCTTGCTAGGGACGGTGTTTTGTCTATGTATCCACACATGTAAATGAGTCTTCATTCAATACAATCATAGCATGGATAATAAACGTTTATCTTGATACAAGAATTATAATAATAACTATATTTATCATTTCCTCTAGGGCATAATTCTAAGAGTCTCCCACTTGCACTAGAGTCAATAATCTAGCCCTCAAGGGAGCCCCTAGGGCGCCGACCGAGTGGAGGAGGAGGGGACTCCAACTCCAATTCGGTTTGGGGAAGGAGGAGTCCCCTCCTTCCTTCCCAGCTCCCTCTTTTTTTTCCTTTGATTTTTCTTCTAGCCGACATAGCCCTATTGGGCTGGTCTCACCAGCCCACCAAGGGCTGGTGCGCCACCCATGGGCTATTGGGTTCTCTCCCGGGTGCGTGGCCCCCTCCGAGTAAAACCCCGGAACCCATTCGTCACTCTCGGTACACCGCGGTAATGCCCGAAATCTTTCCGGATGCCAAATGAAACAATCATATATATCAATCTTCGTTTCCGGACCATTTTGGAAACCCTCGTGATGTCCGTGATCTCATCCGGGACTCTGAACAACCTTTGGTCACCAACACCTATAACTCAACGATACCGAAATATCACCGAACCTTAAGTGTGCAGACCCTGCGGGTTCGAGAACTATGCAGACATGACCTGAGACACTCCCTAGTCAATATCCAACCGCGGGACCTGGATGTCCATATTGGATCCTACATATTCTACGAAGATCTTATCGGTTGAACCTCTGTGCCAAGGATTCATATAATCCCGTATAACATTCCTTTGTCCTTCGGTATGTTACTTGCCCGAGATTGATCGTCGGTATCCCTATACCTATTTCAATCTCATTACCGGCAAGTCTCTTTACTCATTCCGTAATACAAGATCCCGTGACTAATACATTAGCCACATTTTTTGCAAGGCTTATATGTGATGTTGTATTACCGAGTGGGTCCCGAGATACCTCTCTGTCACACGGAGTGACAAATCATAGTTTTGATCCATGCTAACTCAACGGACACCTTCGGAGATACCTGTAGAGCACCTTTATAGTCACCCAGTAATGTTGTGACGTTTGATACACACAAGGTATTCCTCCGGTGTCAGTGAGTTATACGATCTCATGGTTATAGGAATGAATACTTGACACGCAGAAAACAATAGCAACAAAATGACATGATCACATGCTACGTTCATAGTTTGGGTCTTGTCCATCACATCATTCTCCCAATGATGTGATCCAGTCATCAAGTGACAACACTTGCATATGGTCAGAAAACCTTAACCATCCTTGATCAACTGGCTAGTCAACTAGAGGCTTACTAGGGACATTGTTTTGTCTATATATCCACACATGCATTTATGTTTTCATTCAATACAATTGTAACATGGATAATAAATGATTATCTTGAAACAGAAAATATAAAAATAACTATTTTATCATTTCTCTAGGGCATATTTCCAACAATCTCTCACTTGCACTAAAGTCAATAATCTAGTCTCACATCACTATGCGATTTACATTGGAATGAATCTAACACCCATACAGTTCTGGTGTTGATCATGCTTCGCTTGTGGAAGAGGTTTAGTTAGCGGATCTGCAACATTCAGATTCGTGTGCACTTTGCAAATATTTACGCCCTCTCCTTCGACATAGTCGCGGATGAGGTTGAAGCGTCATTTGATGTGTCCGGTCTTCTTGTGAAACCTTGGTTTCTTTGCTAGAGCAATGGCACCAGTATTGTCGCAAAACAGAGTTATTGGATTCAGTGCGCTCGGCACAACTCCAAGATCCGTCATGAACTGCTTCATCCAGACACCCTCCTTAGCTGCCTCCGAGGCAGCCATGTACTCTGCTTCACATATAGAATCTTCTACGACGCTCTGCTTGGAACTGCACCAGCTTACTGCACGCCCATTAAGAATAAATAGGTATCCAGTTTGAGACTTAGAATCATCCGGATCAGTGTCAAAGCTTACATCGACGTAACCCTTTACGACGAGCTCTTCGTAACCTCCACAAACGAGAAACATTTCCTTAGTCCCTTTCAAGTACTTCAGAATATTCTTGACCGCCGCCGAGTGTTCCACTCCTAGATCACTTTGAAACCTGCCTGCCATACTTATG
This sequence comes from Hordeum vulgare subsp. vulgare, assembly GCF_904849725.1. Taxonomy (NCBI): domain Eukaryota; kingdom Viridiplantae; phylum Streptophyta; class Magnoliopsida; order Poales; family Poaceae; genus Hordeum; species Hordeum vulgare. The sequence goes on along the minus strand of NC_058523.1, from coordinate 533,278,516 downwards.
GCCAGGCTGACGTCCGGTCTTGTGCACAACATTGCATATATGATAGACCCTATGGCTGAAGCATAGGGGACGGTACTCATCTTTTCTCTATCTTCCACAGCTAGTAGACACCGAGTCTTACTCAACTTTATACCTTGTAACAGTGGCAAGAACCCCCTTCTTGGACTGCTCCATTTTGAACTTCTTCCAAACTTTATCAAGGTATGTGCTTTGTGAAAGTCCTATTAGGCGCCTCGATCTATCTCTATAGATCTTAATGCCTAATATGTAAGCAGCTTCTCCTAGGTCTTTCATTGAAAAACATTTGTTCAAGTAATCCTTTACTCTCTTTAAAAACTCCACATTGTTTCCAATCATCAATATGTCATCCACATATAATATTAGAAACACTACAGAGCTCCCACTCACTTTCTTGTAAATACAAGATTCTCCAACAACTTGTATAAACCTAAATGCCTTGATCACCTCATCAAAGCGCTTATTCCAACTTCGAGATGCTTGCACTAGTCCATAAATGGATCGCTGGAGCTTGCATACTTTGTTAGCATTCTTTGGGTCGACAAAACCTTCGGGTTGCCTCATATACAACTCTTCCTTAAGAAAACCGTTAAGGAACGCTGTTTTGACATTCATCTGCCAGATTTCATAATCGAAAAAAGCAGCTATCGATAACATGATTCGGACGGACTTAAGCATCGCTACCGGTGAGAATGTCTCATCGTAGTCAACTCCTTGAACATGTGAAAAACCCTTGCCACAAGTCGAGCTTTATAAACGGTGACATTACCGTCCGCGTCCGTCTTCTTCTTAAAGATCCATTTGTTCTGAATAGCCTTGCGACCTTCAGGTAATACTTCCAAAGTCCACACTTTGTTTTCGTACATAGATCCTATCTCGGACTTCATGGCCTCTAACCATTTGTTGTAATCCGGTCCCACCATTCCTTCTTCATAATTCGCAGGTTCATTGTTGTCTAACAACATGATAGATAAGACAGGATTCCCGTATCACTCGGGAGCAGTACGTGATCTTGTCGACCTGCGAGGTCTGATAGTAACTTGATCTGAAGCTTCATGATCATCATCATTAGCTTCCTCCTCAACCGGTGTTGCCTCGACAGAGATTTCCCTCTGCCCTACGCCACCATCTAGACGGAGCAGAGGTTCCACAACCTCATCAAGTTCTATCTTCCTCCCACTCAATTCTTTCGAGAGAAACTCCTTCTCAAGAAAAGCTCCGTTCTTAGCAACAAACACTTTGCCCTCAGATCTGAGATAGAAGGTGTACCCAACTGTCTCTTTCGGGTAACCTATGAAGACGCACTTTTCTGCTTTGGGTTCCAGCTTTTCACGCTGAAGCTTTTTGACATAAGCATTGCATCCCCAAACTTTAAGAAATGACAACTTTGCCCTCTTGCCATGCCATAGCTCATATGGTGTCGTCTCAACGGATTTTGATGGTGCCCTATTTAAAGTGAATGCAGCAGTCTCTAATGCATAACCCCAAAACGATAACAACAAATCGGTAAGAGACATCATAGATCGCACCATATCTAACAAAGTACGATTACGACGTTCGGACACACCATTACGTTGTGGTGTTCCAGGCAGTGTCAACTGTGAAACGATTCCACATTGTCTTAAGTGAGCACCAAACTCGAGACTCAGATATTCACCCCCTCGATCAGATCGTAGGAACTTGATCTTCTTGTTACGATGATTTTCAACTTCACTCTGAAATTGCTTGAAATTTTCAAACATTCCAGACTTGTGCTTCATCAAGTAGATATATCCATACCTACTCAAATCATCAGTGAAGGTGAGAAAATAACGATATCCACCGCGCGCCTCCACACTCATTGGACCGCACACATTAGTATGTATGATTTCCAACAAGTCACTTGCACGCTCCATTGTTCCGGAGAATGGAGTCATAGTCATCTTGCCCATGAGGCATGGTTCACACGTGTCAAGTGATTTGAAATCAAGTGACTCCGAAAACCCATCAGCATGGAGTTTCTTCATGCGCTTTATATCAATATGACCTAAGCGGCAGTGCCACAAAAAGGTGGCGCTATCATTGTTAACTCTACATCTTTTGGTCTCAATGTTGTGTATATGTGTGTCATCATAATAAAGATTCAATATGAACAAATCCCTCACATTGGGTGCATGGCCATAAAAGATATGACTCATAAAAATAGAACAACCATTATTCTCTGACTTAAATGAGCAACCGTCTCGCAATAAACAAGATCGAGATATAATGTTCATGCTTAACATATACACTAAATAACAACAAGTTCATAACTAGATGGTAACTGAAGTGAGACTGTGCCGACGGTGATTGCATCAACCTTGGAACCATTTGCCACACGCATCGTCACTTCATCCTTTGCCAGTCTTCGTTTATTCTGCAGTTCCTCCTTCGAGTTGCAAATATGAGCAACAGAACCGGTATCAAATACCCACGCACTACTACGAGAGTTGGTTAGGTACACATCAATAACAAGTATATCACATATACCTGGTTTGACGTTGGCCGCCTTCTTATCAGCCAAATACTTGTGGCAGTTGCGCTTCGAGTGACCCATCCCCTTGCAATAATAGCACTCAGTTTCCGGCTTAGGTCCAGCCTTGGGTTTCTTCGTCGGAGGAGCAACAGTTTTGCCGCTCTTCTTGGAGTTACCCTTCTTGCCTTTGCCGCTTTTCTTGAAACCAGTGGTCTTATTCATCATCAACACTTGATGTTCTTTCCGGAGTTCAGACTCTGTGACTTTCAGCATCGCGAATAACTCGCCGGGTGACTTATTCATCCCTTGCATGTTATAGTTCAACACAAAGCTCTTGTAGCTAGGTGGCAGTGATTGAAGAATTCTGTCAGTGATAGCCTCTTGTGGGAGTTCAATTCCCACCTCAGCTAGACGGTTTGAGTACCCAGACATTTTGAGCACATGTTCACTGACAGACGAATTCTCCTCCATCTTGCAAGCACATAATGTTGGAATTATGCCCTAGAGGCAATAATAAATGTATAGTTATTATTATAATTCCTGTATCAAGATAATAGTTTATTATCCATGCTATAATTGTATTGAATGAAGACTCATTTACATGTGTGGATACATAGACAAAACACCGTCCCTAGCATGCCTCTAGTTGGCTAGCCAATTGATCGATGATAGTCAGTGTCTTCTGATTATGAACAAGGTGTTGTTGCTTGATAACTGGATCACGTCATTGGGAGAATCATGTGATGGACTAGACCCAAACTAATAGACGTAGCATGTTGATCGTGTCATTTTGTTGCTACTGTTTTCTGCGTGTCAAGTATTTATTCCTATGACCATGAGATCATATAACTCACTGACACCGGAGGAATGCTTTGTGTGTATCAAACGTCGCAACATAACTGGGTGACTATAAAGATGCTCTACAGGTATCACCGAAGGTGTTAGTTGAGTTAGTATGGATCAAGACTGGGATTTGTCACTCCGTATGACGGAGAGGTATCTGAGGGCCCACTCGGTAATACAACATCACACACAAGCCTTGCAAGCAATGTAACTTAGTGTAAGTTGCGGGATCTTGTATTACGGAACGAGTAAAGAGACTTGCCAGTAAACGAGATTGAAATAGGTATGCGGATACTGACGATCGAATCTCGGGCAAGTAACATACCGAAGGACAAAGGGAATGACATACGGGATTATACGAATCCTTGGCACTGAGGTTCAAACGATAAGATCTTCGTAGAATATGTAGGATCCAATATGGGCATCCAGGTCCCGCTATTGGATATTGACCGAGGAGTCTCTCGGGTCATGTCTACATAGTTCTCGAACCCGCAGGGTCTGCACACTTAAGGTTCGACGTTGTTTTATGCGTATTTGAGTTATATGGTTGGTTACCGAATGTTGTTCGGAGTCCCGGATGAGATCACGGACGTCACGAGGGTTTCCGGAATGGTCCGGAAACGAAGATTGATATATAGGATGACCTCATTTGATTACCGGAAGGTTTTCGTAGTTACCGGGAATGACGAATGGGTTCCGGGAGTTCACCGAGGGGGGGGGGGCAACCCACCCCGGGGAAGCCCATAGGCTTTGGGGAGACACACCAGCCCTTAGTGGGCTGGTGGGACAGCCCCAAGGGGGCCTATGCACCAAGAAAAAGAAATCAAAGGAAAAGAAAAAAAAGAGGGAGGAAGTGGGAAGGGAGGGGGACTCCTCCCACCAAACCAAGTCCAACTCGGTTTGGGGGGGAGTCCTCCCCCCCTTGGCTCGGCCGACCCCTTGAGGGTCCCTTGGACCCCAAGGCAAGGTCCCCCTCCCTCCTCCTATATATATGGAGCAATTAGGGCTGATTTGAGACGACTTTCTCACGGCTGCCCGACCACATACCTCCATAGTTTTTCCTCTAGATCGCGTTTCTGCGGAGCTCGGGCGGAGCCCTGCTGAGACAAGATCATCACCAACCTCCGGAGCGCCGTCACGTTGCCGGAGAACTCTTCTACCTCTCCGTCTCTCTTGCTGGATTAAGAAGGCCGAGATCATCGTCGAGCTGTACGTGTGCTGAACGCGGAGGTGCCGTCCGTTCGGTACTAGATCGTGGGACTGATCGCGGGATTGTTCGCGGGGCGGATCGAGGGACGTGAGGACGTTCCACTACATCAATCACGTTCTCTAACGCTTCTGCTATACGATCTACAAGGGTACGTAGATCACTCATCCCCTCTTGTAGATGGACATCACCATGATAGGTCTTCGTGCGCGTAGGAAATTTTTTTGTTTCCCATGCGACGTTCCCCAACAGTGGCATCATGAGCTAGGTTCATGCGTAGATGTCTTCTCGAGTAGAACACAAAAGGTTTTGTGGGCGGTGATGTGCGTTTTGCTGCCCTCCTTAGTCTTTTCTTGATTCCGCGGTATTGTTGGATTGAAGCGGCTTGGACCGACATTACTCGTACGCTTACGAGAGACTGGTTTCATCGTTACGAGTAACCCCCTTTGCTCAAAGATGGCTGGCAAGTGACGGTTTCTCCAACTTTAGTTGAATCGGAATTGACCGAGGAGGTCCTTGGATGAGGTTAAATAGCAACTCATATATCTCCGTTGTGGTGTTTGCGTAAGTAAGATGCGATCCTACTAGATACCCTTGGTCACCACGTAAAACATGCAACAACAAAATTAGAGGACGTCTAACTTGTTTCTGCAGGGTATGATTGTGATGTGATATGGCCAATGATGTGATGTGATATATTGGATGTATGAGATGATCATGTTGTAATAGAAATATCGACTTGCACGTCGATGGTACGGCAACCGGCAGGAGCCATAGGGTTGTCTTTATACTAACGTTTGTGCTTGCAGATGCGTTTACTATTTTGCTAGGATGTAGCTTTAGTAGTAATAGCATAAGTAGCACGACAACCCCGATGGCAACACGTTGATGGATGATCATGGTGTGGCGCCGGTGACAAGAAGATCGTGCCGGTGCTTTGGTGATGGAGATCAAGAAGCACGTGATGATGGCCATATCATGTCACTTATGAATTGCATGTGATGTTAATCCTTTTATGCACCTTATTTTGCTTAGGACGACGGTAGCATTATGAGGTGATCTCTCACTAAAATTTCAAGATGAAATTGTGTTCTCCCCGACTGTGCACCGTTGCTACAGTTCGTCGTTTCGAGACACCACGTGATGATCGGGTGTGATAGACTCAACGTTCACATACAACGGGTGCAAAACAGTTGCGCACGCGGAACACTCGGGTTAAGCTTGACGAGCCTAGCATGTGCAGACAGGGCCTCGGAACACATGAGACCGAAAGGTCGATCATGAATCATATAGTTGATATGATTAGCATAGGGATGCTTACCACTGAAACTATACTCAACTCACGTGATGATCGGACTTGAGCTAGTGTAAGTGGATCATGAACCACTCAAATGACTAGAGAGATGTACTTTTTGAGTGGGAGTTTAGCGAATAATTTGATTAAGTTAAACTCTAATTATCTTGAACATAGTCTAAGTCCACTTTGAATATATTTGTGTTGTAGATCATGGCTCACGCGAGTGTCATCCTGAATTTTAATACGTTCCTAGAGAAAGCTAAGTTGAAAGATGATGGAAGCAACTTTGTAGACTAGGCTCATAATCTTAAGCTAATCTTACAAGCTGGGAAGAAGGATTATGTCCTTAATGCTGCGCTAGGAGATGAACCACCCGCTACGGCTGATCAGGATGTTAAGAACGCTTGGTTAGCGCGTAAGGAGGACTACTCAATAGTTCAATGTGCAGTCTTGTATGGCTTAGAACCGGGACTTCAACGTCGCTTTGAGCATCATGGAGCATTTGAGATGTTCCAGGAGTTGAAGTTTATCTTTCGGAAGAACGCCCGGATCGAGAGGTATGAGACCTCCGATAAATTCTATGCTTGCAAGATGGAGGAAAACTCGTCTGTCAGTGAACATGTGCTCAAAATGTCTGGGTACTCAAACCGTCTAGCTGAACTGGGGATTGAACTCCCGCAAGAAGCTATCACTGACAGAATCCTTCAATCACTGCCGCCAAGCTATAAAGGCTTTGTGTTGAACTACAACATGCAAGGGATGAACAAGTCTCCCGGCGAGTTGTTTGCGATGTTGAAAGTCGCAGAGTCTGAACTCCGTAAAGAGCATCAAGTGTTGATGGTGAGCAAGACCACTAGTTTCAAGAGAAACGGCAAAGGCAAGAAGGGCAATTCGAAGAAGAGCGGCAAGCCTGTTGCCAATCCGCCGAAGAAACCCAAGGCTGGACCTAAACCTAAAACAGAGTGCTTCTATTGCAAGGGTATGGGTCACTGGAAGCGCAATTGCCCCAAGTATCTGGCAGATAAGAAGGCGGGCAAAGAAAAATCAGGTATATTTGATATACATGTTATTGATGTGTACTTAACCGGCTCTCGTAGTAGTGCCTGGGTATTCGATACTGGTTCTGTTGCTCACATTTGCAACTCGAAACAGGAACTGCGGAATAGACGAAGGCTGGCGAAAGACGAAGTGACGATGCGCGTAGGAAATGGTTCAAAGGTTGATGCAATCGCCGTCGGCACAGTGTCACTTCAGCTACCATCGGGATTAGTGATGAACTTAAATCATTGCTACCTAGTGCCTGCGTTGAGCATGAACATTATATCTGGATCTTGTTTATTGCGAGACGGTTACTCTTTGAAGTCTGAGAATAATGGTTGTTCTATTTCTATGAGTAACATCTTTTATGGTCATGCACCGAATGTGAGAGGATTGTTCATATTGAATCTTGATAGCAATACGCATATACATAACATTGAGACCAAAAGAGTTAGAGTAAACAATGATAGCGCCATATTTTTGTGGCACTGCCGTTTAGGTCATATTGGTGTAAAGCGCATGAAGAAACTCCATGCTGATGGACTTTTGGAGTCACTTGGCTTCGATTCACTTGACACGTGCGAACCATGCCTCATGGTCAAGATGACTAAAACTCCGTTCTCCGGAACAATGGAGCGTGCAAGTGACTTGTTGGAAATCATACATACCGATGTGTGTGGTCCAATGAGCGTAGAGGCACGCGGCGGATATCGTTATTTCCTCACCTTCACTGACGATTTAAGTAGATATGGTTATGTCTACTTGATGAAGCACAAGTCTGAAACATTTGAAAAGTTCAAGCAATTTCAGAGTGAAGTGGAAAATCATCGTAACAAGAAGATCAAGTTCCTACGGTCTGATCGTGGGGGTGAATATCTGAGTTTCGAGTTTGGTGCTCACTTAAGACAATGTGGAATTGTTTCGCAGTTAACACCGCGTGGAACACCACAGCGTAATGGTGTGTCCGAACGTCGTAATCATACTTTGTTAGAGATGGTGCGATCTATGATGTCTCTTACTGATTTGCCGTTATCATTTTGGGGTTATGCATTAGAAACAGCTGCATTCACTTTAAATAGGGCACCATCAAAATCCGTTGAGACGACACCATACGAACTATGGTATGGCAAAAGGCCAAAGTTGTCGTTTCTTAAAGTTTGGGGATGTGATGCTTATGTCAAAAAGCTTCAGCCTGAAAAGCTGGAACCCAAAGCGGAAAAATGCGTCTTCATAGGCTACCCAAAAGAGACAGTTGGGTACACCTTCTATCTCAAATCCGAGGGCAAAGTGTTTGTTGCTAAGAATGGAACTTTTCTCGAGAAGGAGTTTCTCTCGAGAGAATTGAGTGGGAGGAAGATAGAACTTGACGAGGTTGCCGAACCTCTCATCCCTCTGGATGGTGGCGCAGGGCAAGGGGAAACCTCTGTCATTGCGACGCCGGTTGAGGAGGAAGTTAATGATGATGATCATGAAACTCCAGTTCAAGTTTCTGTTGAACCACGCAGGTCGACGAGATCACGCGCTGCTCCAGAGTGGTACGGTAATCCCGTCTTATCAATCATGTTGTTAGACAACAATGAACCTGCGAATTATGAAGAAGCAATGGTGGGCCCAGATTCCAACAAATGGCTAGAAGCCATGAAATCTGAGATAGGATCCATGTATGAGAACAAAGTGTGGACTTTGGAGATACTACCTCAGGGCCGCAAGGCTATTCAGAACAAATGGATCTTTAAGAAGAAGACGGACGCTGACGGTAATGTGACCGTTTATAAAGCTCGACTTGTGGCAAAGGGTTTTTCACAAGTTCCAGGAATTGACTACGATGAGACTTTCTCTCCCGTGGCAATGCTTAAGTCCGTCAGAATCATGTTAGCAATGGCTGCATTTTTCGATTATGAAATCTGGCAGATGGATGTCAAAACGGCATTCCTTAACGGTTTCCTTAAGGAAGAGTTGTATATGATGCAACCCGAAGGTTTTGTCGATCCTAAAAATGCTGACAAGGTGTGCAAGCTCCAGCGATCCATTTATGGACTGGTGCAAGCATCTCGGAGTTGGAACAAACGCTTTGATGAGGTGATCAAAGCATTTTGGTTTATACAAGTGGTTGGAGAATCTTGTATTTACAAGAAAGTGATTGGGAGCTCTGTGGCGTTTCTAATATTATATGTGGATGACATATTACTGATTGGAAACAACGTAGAGCTTTTGGAGAGCATAAAAGGTTACTTGAATAAAAGTTTCTCTATGAAGGACCTAGGAGAAGCTGCTTACATTCTAGGCATTAAGATCTATAGGGATAGATCAAAATGCCTGATAGGACTTTCACAAAGCACATACCTTGATAAAGTTTTGAAGAGGTTCAAAATGGAACAGTCCAAGAAAGGGTTCTTGCCAGTGTTACAAGGTACGAGATTGAGTAAGACTGAGTGTCCAGCAACTGATGAAGATAGAGAGCATATGCGCTCCGTCCCCTATGCTTCAGCTATAGATTCTATCATGTATGCGATGCTGTGCACTAGACCGGATGTTAGCCTGGCCATAAGTATGGCAGGTAGGTTCCAGAGTAATCCAGGAGTGGATCACTGGACAGCGGTCAAGAATATCCTGAAGTACCTGAAAAGGACTAAGGAGATGTTTCTCGTGTATGGAGGTGACGAAGAGCTCACCGTAAAAGGTTACGTCGATGCAAGCTTTGACACAGATCCGGACGACTCTAAGTCGCAAACCGGATACGTATTTATTCTTAATGGGGGTGCAGTAAGCTGGTGCAGTTCCAAGCAAAGCGTCATAGCAGATTCTACATGTGAAGCAGAGTACATGGCTGCCTCGGAGGCGGCTAAGGAGGGTGTGTGGATGAAGCAGTTCATGACGGATCTTGGAGTGGTGCCAAGTGCACTGGATCCAATAACCTTATTCTGTGACAACACTGGTGCCATTGCCTTAGCAAAGGAACCAAGGTTTCACAAGAAGACCAGACACATCAAACGACGCTTCAACCTCATCCGCGACTACGTCGAGGAGGAGGACGTAAATATATGCAAAGTGCACACGGATCTGAATGTAGCAGACCCGCTGACTAAACCTCTTCCACGGCCAAAACATGATCGACACCAGAACTGTATGGGTGTTACATTTATTACAATGTAATTCACATGGTGATGTGAGGACTAGATTATTGACTCTAGTGCAAGTGGGAGACTGTTGGAATTATGCCCTAGAGGCAATAATAAATGTATAGTTATTATTATAATTCCTGTATCAAGATAATAGTTTATTATCCATGCTATAATTGTATTGAATGAAGACTCATTTACATGTGTGGATACATAGACAAAACACCGTCCCTAGCATGCCTCTAGTTGGCTAGCCAGTTGATCGATGATAGTCAGTGTCTTCTGATTATGAACAAGGTGTTGTTGCTTGATAACTGGATCACGTCATTGGGAGAATCATGTGATGGACTAGACCCAAACTAATAGACGTAGCATGTTGATCGTGTCATTTTGTTGCTACTGTTTTCTGCGTGTCAAGTATTTATTCATAGGACCATCAGATCATATAACTCACTGACACCGGAGGAATGCTTTGTGTGTATCAAACGTCGCAACGTAACTGGGTGACTATAAAGATGCTCTACAGGTATCACCGAAGGTGTTAGTTGAGTTAGTATGGATCAAGACTGTGATTTGTCACTCCGTATGACGGAGAGGTATCTGAGGGCCCACTCGGTAATACAACATCACACACAAGCCTTGCAAGCAATGTAACTTAGTGTAAGTTGCGGGATCTTGTATTACGGAACGAGTAAAGAAACTTGCCAGTAAACGAGATTGAAATAGGTATGCGGATACTGACGATCGAATCTCGGGCAAGTAACATACCGAAGGACAAAGGGAATGACATACGGGATTATACGAATCCTTGGCACTGAGGTTCAAACGGTAAGATCTTCGTAGAATATGTAGGATCCAATATGGGCATCCAGGTCCCGCTATTGGATATTGACCGAGGAGTCTCTCGGGTCATGTCTACATAGTTCTCGAACCCGCAGGGTCTGCACACTTAAGGTTCGACGTTGTTTTATGCGTATTTGAGTTATATGGTTGGTTACCGAATGTTGTTCGGAGTCCCAGATGAGATCACGGACGTCACGAGGGTTTCCGGAATGGTCCGGAAACGAAGATTGATATGTAGGATGACCTCATTTGATTACCGGAAGGTTTTCGGAGTTACCGGGAATGTACCGGGAATGACGAATGAGTTCCGGGAGTTCACCGGGGGGGCGGGGGGGCAACCCACCCCGGGGAAGCCCATAGGCCTTGGGGAGACACACCAGCCCTTAGTGGGCTGGTGGGACAGCCCCAAGGGGGCCTATGCGCCAAGAAAAAGAAATCAAAGGAAAAGAAAAAAAAAGAGGGAGGAATTGGGAAGGGAGGGGGACTCCTCCCACCAAACCAAGTCCAACTCGGTTTGGGGGGAGTCCTCCCCCCCTTGGCTCGGCCGACCCCTTGAGGGTCCCTTGGACCCCAAGGCAAGGTCCCCCTCCCTCCTCCTATATATATGGAGCAATTAGGGCTGATTTGAGACGACTTTCTCACGGCTGCCCGACCACATACCTCCATAGTTTTTCCTCTAGATCGCGTTTCTGCGGAGCTCGGGCGGAGCCCTGCTGAGACAAGATCATCACCAACCTCCGGAGCGCCGTCACGCTGCCGGAGAACTCTTATACCTCTCCGTCTCTCTTGCTGGATCAAGAAGGCCGAGATCATCGTCGAGTTGTACGTGTGCTGAACGCGGAGGTGCCGTCCGTTCGGTACTAGATCGTGGGACTGATCGCGGGATTGTTCGCGGGGCGGATCGAGGGACGTGAGGACGTTCCACTACATCAACCGCGTTCTCTAACGCTTCTGCTGTACGATCTACAAGGGTACGTAGATCACTCATCCACTCTCGTAGATGGACATCACCATGATAGGTCTTCGTGCGCGTAGGAATTTTTTTTGTTTCCCATGCGACGTTCCCCAACAAATAATATATCGGAGGTCTCATACCTCTTGATCCAGGCATTCTTCTGAAAGATAAACTTCAACTCCTGGAACATCTCATATGCTCCATGACGTTCAAAGCGTCGTTGAAGTCCCGGTTCTAAGCCGTACAAGACTGCACATTGAACTACTGAGTAGTCCTCCTTATGTGCTTGCCAAGCGTTCAAAACATCTTGATCAGACGTAGCGGGTGGTTCCTCTCCTAGCGTTGCATCAAGGACATAATTCTTTTTCCCAGCTTGTAGGATGAGCCTAAGATTATGAGCCCAGTCTACAAAGTTGCTACCATCATCTTTTAGCCTAGCTTTCTCTAGGAACGTATTGAAATTCAGGGTTGCTACTGCGTGAGCCATTGATCTACAACATAAAATATTGCAAAGTGGACTTAGACTATGTTCAGGACAATTAGAGTTTAGCTAATCAAATTACTAATAAACTCCCACTCAAATAGACATCCCTCTAGTTACTTGAGTGTGGCATGATCCAAATTCACTAACTCAAGTCCGATCATCACGTGAGTTGAGTGTAGTTTCAGTGGTAAACATCTCTATGCTAATCATATCAACTATACGATTCATGCTCGACCTTTCGGTCTCTTGTGTTTCAAGGCCATGTCTGCACATGCTAGGCTCGTCAAGTTTAACCCGAGTGTTCCGCGTGTGCAACTGTTTTGCACCCGTTGTATGTGAACATTGAGTCTATCACACTTGATCATCACGTGGTGTCTCAAAACGACGAATTATCGCAACGGTGCCGGGAAGAACACAATTTTATCTTGATATTTAGTGAGGGATCACCTTATAATGCTACCGTCGTTCTTAGCAAGATAAGGTGCATAAAAGGATTAACATCACATGCAATTCATAAGTGACATGATATGGTCATGATCTTGTGCTTCTTGATCTCCATCACCAAAGCACCAGCATGATCTTCATCGTCACCGGCGCCACACCATGATATCCATCATCATGATCTCCATCATTGTGCTGCCATCGAGGTTGTCGTGCTATCTATGCTATTACTACTAAAGCTACAACCTAGAAATATAGTAAACGCATCTGCAAACACAAACTTAGTTTAAAGACAACCCTATGGCTCCTGCCGGTTGCCGTAGCATCGACGTGCAAGTCGATATTTAACTATTACAACATGATCATCTCATACATCCAATATATCACATCATGTCTTTGGCCATATCGCATCACATGCATACCCTACAAAAGCAAGTTAGATGTCCTCTAATTTGTTGTTGCATGTTTTACGTGGCTGCTATGGGTATCTAGTATGATCCCATCTTACTTACGCAAAACCACAAGGAGATGTGCAAATTGCTATTTAACCTCTCTCCAAGGACCGCCTCGGTCAAATCCAATTCAACTAAAGTTGAAGAAACTGACACCCGTCAGTCATCTTTATGCAACGTGTTGCATGTTGGTCGATGAAACCGGTCTCTCGTAAGCGTACGAGTAATGTTGGTCCGGGCCGCTTCAATCCAACAATATCGCCGAATCGAGAAAAGACTAAGGAGGGCAGAAAATCGAACTTCAACGCCCACAAAAACTTTTGTGTTCTACTCGAGATTACATCTACGCATGAACCTAGCTCATGATGCCACTGTTGGGAACGTTCATGGGAAACAAAAAATTTCCTACGCACACGAACCTATCATGGTGATGTTCATCTACGAGAGGGAGATCGGATCCACATACCCTTGTAGATCGCTAAGCGGGAAGCGTTAAGAAACGCGGTTGATGTAGTGGAACAACTTCGTGATTCAAATCACCGTCGTCCCACGACCCGTCCCGATCTAGCACCGAACGGACGGCACCTCCGGGTTCAGCACACGTACAACTCGATGACGATCTCTGCCTTCTTGATCCAGCAAAAGAGACGGGGAAGTAGATGAGTTCTCCGGCAGCGTGACGGCGCGCCGGTGGTGGTGATGATCTATTCCTGTAGGGCTCCGCCCGAGCTTCGCAGAAAAACGATCTAGAGGAAGAACTACGAAGTAGAGGTTTAGGGTTGCACGTGGCAAAGTTGTGTCTCAAAAACCCTAAAACCTCTAGTATATATAGGAGGAGGGGAGGAGCTAGCCTTGGGGATCAAGGGAGCCCCCAGGGAGCCGGCCGAGTGGAGGAGGAGGGGACTCCAACTCCAATTCGGTTTGGGGAAGGAGGAGTCCCCTCCTTCCTTCCCACCTTCCTCTTTTTTTTCTTTTCCTTCGATTTTTCTTCTAGCCGACATAGACCTATTGGGCTGGCCTCACCAGCCCACCAAGGGATGGTGCACCACCCATGGGATATTGGGTTCTCTCCCGGGTGGGTGGCCCCCTCCCGGTAAAACCCCGGAACCCATTCGTTACTCCCGGTACACTGCCAGTAATGCCCGAAATCTTTCCGGAGGCCAAATGAAACAATCCTATATATCAATATTCGTTTCCGGACCATTCCGGAAACCCTCGTGACTTCCATGATCTCATCCGGGACTCCGAACAATCTACCGTCACCAACACCTATAACTCAACTATAGCGAAATGTCATCGAACCTTAAGTGTGCAGACCCTGCGGGTTCGAGAACTATGCAGACATGACCTGAGACACTCCCCAGTCAATATCCAGCCGCGGAACCTGGATGTCCATATTGGATCCTACATATTCTACGAAGATCTTATCGGTTGAACCTTTGTGCCAAAGATTCATATAATCCCGTATAACATTCCCTTTGTCCTTCGGTATGTTACTTGCCCGAGATTGATCGCCGGTATCCCTATACCTATTTCAATCTCGTTACCGGCAAGTCTCTTTACTCGTTCCGTAATACAAGATCCCGTGACTAACACATTAGCCACATTGCTTGCAAGCCTTATATGTGATGTTGTATTACCGAGTGGGCCCCGAGATACCTCTCCGTCACACGGAGTGACAAATCACAGTCTTGATCCATGCTAACTCAATGAACACCTTTTGCCTGTAGATCACCTTTATAGTCACCCAGTAACGTTGCGACGTTTGATACACACAAGGTATTCCTCCTGTGTCAGTGAGTTACATGATCTCATGGTCATAGGAATGCATACTTGACATGCAGAAAACAATAGCAACAAAATGACACGATCACATGCCACGTTCATAGTTTGGGTCTTGTCCATCACATCATTCTCCCAATGATGTGATCCAGTGATCAAGTGACAACACTTGCATATGGCCAGAAAGCCTTAACCATCCTTGATCAAATGGCTAGTCAACTAGAGGCTTACTAGGGACATTGTTTTGTCTATATATCCACACATGCATTTATATTTTCATTCAATACAATTATAGCATGGATAATAAACGATTATCTTGATACAGGAAATATAATAATAACTATTTTATCATCTCTTCAGGCGGTAGTCCCCTATGCCAAGTCTGTGTTTCTAAGCCAATCAGTAAAACATAGCCAACAATCAATTATTCGGTTTATTAAATCTACATGCTATTTTAGCTACTGTAATCTTTGCTCAGGTGCATTTGTTAGAAAATTAGGGTCATCCTGAAGCAAACAAACAAATTAAGAGAAGACCAAAACAAAGAAGAAACACGTTTGATAAGGACCTGAAGTGCTATTTTTGTCATGCCGTAATTGCATAAGAATATGTGACTAAAACATCTCTAAACAGAGACCGACATACATGGCATTTTTAATACCATGGAGACTTCAATGGTGTGTGACCTATGCAGTTGGGAATTTCGTCAAATTCCAGTGAAAAGGGTTCGGAGACTACCTTGGGAGTTCTTCTACATCATGAATCTCTTTGCATCATTCAATTCTTACTTTGCAAACAACAACATCCATTATATGAGGGCTATGGAATGTTTGATTGACACATTACGTGCACCAATGTGTAAACCTGAGTTCAACACCTACCATCGCATTCGGTTATTCACTTTCTTTTGTTATACAATTCCGTATGCACCCACTCAAGTAGACCCAAACTGAGTAAAAACGGGGAAAAATCGTAATCTATCAGGAAATATAAAATGCATAGCAACAACAAGCAGGAGCACGTTTAGGCTGCAGTACAGCCTAAAACTGCTAACCAAATCTAAGCACGGTAAAATAGTTACATGCAGATCCGTGAATATCTATATTCTTACCGATTCGGTAGCCTATCTGAGAGTATTTCATTCTTCATTGTAGAAGTTTATCGAGAGCACTACTGACAAACTGAAATTACACTTGACGCAAGACAAATATCAAAAGATGGATGCTGCTTCCGTGGATGGATTCCCAGATTCAATTCAATAGGAAGAAGATTGTAGGGCATAGAGGAGAGCACGTACTAAATTCCACCATGGTCAGGCATACTACATTTTGTCCTATAAACAGAGGACTTAGAAGTAGGATTTGAGAGCAATCTGCCATTGCCATGCTGTACTCAAGAAAGAGGAGGGGCACGGGGGAGGAAGCAGGTCAGCGTTCTGCGGAAGGGGCAGTCGTGCATCCCCCATGGAGTTCCAGGGCGGCTAGTGGCACTTGCTTGTGCGGCCGCGTCAACTGGTTCATGGCACATCAACAATGGAGGGTGTGTGCGGGGAGTGGCGTCGTGAATCATGGGCGACGGAGGCGGGGATGGTGAGGTGGACCAGTCATGGGTGGGGAACGTTGGAGGGACGTGGGGAGGATGGTGTGATTGAAAGAAACCGAGAGAAGACCACCCGGAGAGTAAGGGGAAAAACCAGCGAGAAGAGGGAAAATTCGGTGGGAATCGACGGTGGGGTGTTCGATCGATGGTTGACATGCGAACGAACGAATGACGACCTACAGACTGCGACTTTAGGAGTAGAGATCCTGGTCATCAAGATGCACTGAATCCAATCGTTGGGTTAAACTGAAATTACAAGTTTCAGGCTTCAGTGCAGGTTAACATGCACGGATCACTCAAATGGGAAAAAATGGGCAGCAAGAATACCTCGTGTGAGGCTGTGAGGTACACTGAACAGAGTCCTGCCGTATCATGATTTTTGGTGAGAAAAATGAACTAAACCTAGAGGGAAAAAATAAATCTTAAAACATTATTCCCTTCATAAATAATACTCCACCACATTTCACCTTCCACCACACACACACACAAAAAAGAATCCCCTCCCATCCCCTCTCCTGAAATCTGAACAGACCAAGAACAAAAACAGGAGGGGTGAAAGGAAGAACTCGACACATTTTCCTTTGGGTTTCCCAACGAAAGTGTAAACATGTCCAAAATGTCAAAGGAAATGGATGATTCCCAAAGAAAGTTTTCCTATGAATTTCCCAACGTACCGAATAAGTGTACAAATATTTTTCTGGCAAAGTTACTTATGGAAAATCGCTATACTCCTATCGAAAATCTACTACTTCAATTGAGACTACTCACAATAGAAAGTAACATAGAGTAGTAACATATATATGCGGATATTCGTTTCTGAGCCCAGTCCTGAAATCTCCCCCGTTAGCTAACATGTGGATGTGTGCCAAGCCATGCATTCCTCCCTGTATAGCAGATGTATGGTAAGAAAATTAATCCAGCTCTTGGGTGCATTAAATGCGACGACAGCCATTGGCGGAGAGGCGGAACAGAAATTGCGGTCACGGCTCAGTCTTTTTTCTGTGCGAGGCTGAGCCCCTCTCCATTCCAAATGAAAGAATTTTTTTAATCCAAGGCCTGCAAAAAATATTAAACTGGAAACCAAATGACCGTGATCTCTGCTAACTATCTAACCACTACCCACGCATATTGTTAATCAAGTACGCCAACATTAATTAATTGCTAACGAGCACAATCTTGTAACAAAAAACAAAACTATTTTGATTACTATATATAAGAACTTTAGTGTCAACGAGATGCAACTGTTTGCGTACTCAGCCAACTGGGCTTTACAAGCACAAACTAGAGTTTTCCTTCATAAATCATGACGTTATCACACTCGACGAGTTTTCTTTTTTGTCTGCAGCCTCAAGCACAGCGCATGCACGCTACAACAAACTGTTGAAGATGGTGCGCTTATCTTGCACAACGGGAGCAGAGCAAGCACAGTACTTTGCTCACCTCCTCTACTCCACTAGAACCAACCTCTTCGGCCACATACATCACGCGTGCCCCGATTGTGCCGGAGTCAACCACATCGTAGCTGGCCAGCGCGACGGCAGCTGGGTCATGCTTGTTGAATCCTTCAAGGGTACCGTCTCCAACCCTGTCGTTCAGCTCCTGCTTCAAAATCTTCTCCGAAGAGAGTTTCTGTTGTATCACTTCTCCCTGGAAACGCAGCAGGATTTGGGTTTCAGACAAATCATTGGGAGACCAACATACAACACAACAGAACCGATATTTCCGCTCACCTTGTCGACGCCATGGCCTCCTTGCTCCAGCATCAAGTTCGTGCTCCAAGCGCTCGCTGTCGACCCCAAGCTCGAGATGTCCAGGAACTACAGAGATGTGACCCTACATAGGAATCGAGTAGAAGGAAACGACTTATGATTCCGGCCGTACATAAACATCTATTCTGGCTCCAAGAATAGCCCAAACGGTCAAGTCAGGGTCTCCGGCAATAATGCTACGAAGACCTCCAAAGTCTTCTTCGCGCCAACATCAGCTTGATCGCAGTCTTCTAAAGGTTGATCGCAGATGCTCCTGATTGTCCTCTTTTTCGAACGGTACCTTCTCGACCGATCCGGAGAAGCTGTCTATGATGTCGTGCACCTTCCAAGGTTCACATTATTTTCCCTTAATTACTTTATCAAATCTTTAGTAATAAACGTCGATATGTTTGTGCAACGGCCAGTGCACCCTCTCTCCCATTGTTAGACATGGAATGGTCGTGCCCCTCACGGTGCTATGTGATGTACCAACTGCTGTCAACCGCTTGCAAGAGCCTTATCAATGCAGGGCACTCGCATCTGCAAGATCTACTATTCTCCATCTCTGGCTCCCCCTGCATATGCAGTCAAGCAAAAAAAAAAATCAAATGACATGACCAAAAAAATGTAAGTTGTACTTGTTAGCTATGTCTAACATAACAACTAAGGAGAATTCAGAACCCACCGAGCAGCCACAAAGGATTTCTCGCATTGATTTTGTCCTCTCAGTGTTCAGTCTGCTTTTGTCATACCAAATTCCAAATCCGATCTCCCAGAAATACAAACTTTAGAAGTAGTACGCTTCGTCTAGTGAATCAAAACTCAGACCGAGCTCCAGTCTAATTACCCTTTATGTAGGCTCTTCTGCACATTTGCAAATTGACTGCTGTAGCGCACTCATCCTAGGACATGGTGTTTGGTCTGGTGGCGCATGACGGAGGCATAACCTGAATTTGTAAACAAGCAATTTCTTATAAACGATTTTCAAATGCAATACACAATTCGCCTGCTAAGCATATTAAACAAATAGCGATCAGTAACAAGTATCAGGGTACAGCTAACTTCATCATATCGGCAGGTTGCAGTCGTACAAAATAGAACTAGACCATATGAAGCATGACTGAGCATATCAGCATGCACTCGTTTTCGAACACATACAGTTACACATACATGTAATGAAATTAGGTGACGTGCCTCTTGGTCCAACCAGGCGCCTTTGGATTAACCCTGTCACATGGCTGCGCGGACGCAGTCGGAGATGCCTACCGAAGCCGCCGCTCGCCGCAATGCGGCCTCCCCGGCCAACCGATGCCAACTTGTTGCCCGCACCCAGAGGCAACACTCGAGTCTGCCTGATGAATGGCAGGGTTGGCTTGGTCTCGCGTTAACAATGCCAGACGGGTTGGATCTGGGCTTTCAAAACTGTCGGCGAACTCCTCAGAGCGAGGAACCTGAATTTCCTCGAATCAACTTTCTCAATCTGTATATCCACTTACCACAAAAATGAGCAATCTGCTAGATCTGTACGGAGGAACGATCCACTTAACCGGTCGAGGGCATCCAGCAAGAACTGAAGCCAGCATCTTCCATCACGAATTCGCCGGATCTTCAACATCTGCCGCCGGTGCAATCGAATCGGCGGGGGGGGGGGGGGGGGGGGGGGGGGGGTGGGGGGGTGGGGGGTGGCAGGAGGGGGTGGACTCTGGTCACGGTAAAATTCTGTCCCTGGCTCAGCAAAAAAGGCAACGTTCTGATCCATAGACCATGACGGCCTCGCGCGGCGGAACGTACAACCATACGTTTTGGGCCCACCAACCCGCTACTGTTTCATATGGTATGGCCGCTGTACGTGTCTTTTCTTGATTTTCTCTCACACACGTCAGACGGAATTGTTCGGATCCCAAATAACGAATGGACGCTGATGATTTCGGGAGCATCTGGGCTCGGGCACCGAATCGCTGCACTCCATATATATGTTACTAGTCTAAGTTACCACCTTCACAGTGGATAGTAACATCGAGCCTATCATTTATTAGGCTATAGACTCATCTTGCCTTAGTATCCGCTATGTTACTCATAGAGGTAGTAACATGTTAAGTTAGAGCAAGTACAATAGAGCTAAGTCAACTGGTTATAAGGAATAAATTAGTATATTTTTGCTTAGTTGGAGGAGAGAGAAGGTAAGCGGGCTCTTAGAGCGTGGTTAATAGTATAGCCAACTGCTGGTAAGCCATTTTATAGCCCATCTTATAGCTAGCTTGTACAATATTTAGCTATAAAAGAGTACTATTTTTATCATATGTGGCCCACCTTTCATTCTCACAAAGTACCTAGGAGCACGTGCTAGAGCTGGCTCTTCACGAAGAGCCCGCTTCTCTTCTCTCTCCTCTTCTCTCTTATCCAACTCAGCAAAAATATAATATTTTATGCCTTACAGCCTGTACCTTATTGTACTTGCTCTTAGTTATGAGCCAACTCTAGCACGTGCTACTAGGCACTTTGTGAGAATGAAAGGTGGACCATATAATAAATAAATAGTACACTCTTCTAACCAATTATTGTACATGTTAGCTCTAAGATGGGCTATAGATGACATGGCATGAGCTTACAGCCGGCAGCCGGCTTTACTATTGTCCTTGCTCTTACTCCCTCAATCACAGTTTATAAGGCATGCACGTGTATCTATGTCGTCAATTTAACTTATCTAAAATATATTATTTAACATAAAAAATATATCATTAGAAAATAGAACATCTAATATTTCTAATGATATAATTTTTGTAATATATGCCTCTTATTAAGTTAGTCAAATTAACGAACTAGATACACATACCGTAAACGGAGACGGTAGTTAATTTCTCTTACTTTTCATTTATTAATTGCCACGTCATACTTTTTGCTTAGATGATTACTATCTGAGAGGTCGTTGGCCTCGTCACCTCGAAGGAGGCTGCTGCCCCCTCCATCCTCTGCTCGAAAGACTCACTGATCTCCGATGCCGGCGTCCCCTCCGGCGAAGAGCCGGCGTTCATCTCGGAGCTGATGTACACGCTCAGCGGGCTCGTCCCTCCCATGGCGTGTTCCTCCCCAGCGGCCCTCGGCGTCATACTCGCGTCGGCGGCGCCACCGTCACTGGTCCTGCCCGCGAAGTAGCTGCCGCCGTTCCCGACGGACCCGTCGTTCCACGTCTTGAAGGTGGGGGACTTGAGGTCCCTCCTGTCGAAGTGCTGCATCCAGGCGCGCAGCCTCCGCACGGACACGCTCCCGGAGCCGGCCTCCGCCTCAGCCTTCGCCTCCGCCTCCCGGAGCTCCTCGCGCTCGCGGTACGCGAAGATGGTGAGGTAGAGCAGCAGCATGAGGCTGGAGACGACGCCGGTGATGAGGAACAGCCCTCCGAAGCTCTGGAAGCTGAGGTTCGACGAGCCCGCGCCCCCGATGCCGCCCAGCGCGTTCTGGCAGGTGCCTGGCTCGCCGAAATACTTCTTCTCGATCTGCGCCATCTGGTCGCCCTCCGCCAGCCTCAGGATCTCCCGCGACACGTCCCCCGCCATGGGCGACCCCCTCGGGAACACGAACCCGAAGCCGTCCGTCTTGTACACGGGCCCCACCTGCATGTACAACCCGTCGCAGTGGTGCGACAGGAACAGCTTCAGGTACGGGATCTCGTCGAACACCGCGTCCACGCCGCCTTTCGCCGAGCCCTTCGACAGCGCGTCGGCGTACTGCTCCGCCGAACTGTATTTTTTCATCTTCCTCTCGTCGAAGCCTATCTTTGTGAGGAAGGGCTCGATGAAGCTCCCCTCCTGGTACCCGATGTAGTGGCCGCGCCTCTGGAGCTCCTTCACGTCGGTCACCGTCGGCTGGAGCTGCTGCACCGTCAGCATCGACGTCAGGCTCGCCGTGTAGCTCGACGTCAGGATCAGCACCACGAACACCCATATGATCACCACGAACCTCGACAGGTTGCTCTCCAGCTTCTCCTCTGAAAATTAAAACATCAAGATTGATTAGGTGATCGATATCCTACTTCCTACATGCAATTTGCACAATTGAGATGATGAGATGGCAGTAATATAAGGGGCTTACTGTGTGCGAAGACGAGGGTGGAGAAGGAGAAGTAGAAGATGAGGCCGAACTGCTGCGACGGCGTGCCCCGGAACTCCGGGTTGACACGGTGCTCGATGACCCACACCACGAAGCCGGTGAAGCAGAAGAAGGCGAGGCTGGCGAGCCAGAGGCTGGTGGTGAGCGGCTGCAGGAAGATCCACATGCTGGCGCTCCTGTCCGGCCGCGTCGCCACCACCATCGCCCACCCAGACTCCGTGAACGGCATGGTGAATTCCACCTTGTCCATCCTACTCGCTCTGATCGTCACGTCCCCCACCGCAATATCGTCCTCCCCGCCGCTCACCTGGTCCACCAGCATCTCGTACGACTCCGAGCTGTCGTTGTAAGGCACGTAGTGGTAGCTTACCGGGTAGGGCAGATTCTTCATCACCGCGTCGAACACGTCGATGCAGTACCCAGTGATCTTCGGCGTCGTCAAGTTCTTCTCCCAGACGACGTCCACGAACTCCTTGAACCCGTGCTTCACCGGCACAGTGACATTGAGCACGCGCCCGTCCTGCGACGCCGTCCAGCCTCTCGGCGGGGACAACACCTCGCCCGGCCAGAGGATGGGTTTCAACTGCCGCGCAGCATTGCCGCTGCCGACTTTAAGGTCCCGCGAGATGCCGGACTCTGGCGTCCACAACCCTACCGTCATGACGCCGTTCCCAATGATGTTCACCACCTCGTACGCCGCCACCTGCAGCTGCCCGTCCACCAGCTTGAACCTGCCTGCCATCCCGTCGAAAGTCGTGTTGAGCACCGCCCTGAGAAGCGCCGCTCCGGTGGCCGACACGCCGAGCCGGTCCAGGTCTGTACGTGCCGTGCTATTCTGCGGTGTCCGAAATGCTGGGCCGGAGACACTTGCCGTCTCGGCCGCCGCAGCGATCGCCCACGCCGTGTCGTACGACCAGAGCCTCACCACGGTCGCGTCGTTGAGGACCTCATCGTCGGAGGCCGGGTGCTCCCTCCGGAACCTCGCCCTGAACCGCGCAGAGAAGTTCTTGACTTGGTTCGTGAACTGCACTTGAGGCCGGAGGCTGACGACGCCCTGCATGGAGTCGAGGTCCTTGGGGTCGAACCTGTCCAGGAAGCTCCCTACGCTGTCGGTGGCAACCCAGGCGTAGCCGTCAGACATCATCCCGGCCTTACTCGCCCGCCGGAACAGCCGCACGGCGAGCTCATGCGTCGCGTGCACGACGAACACTCGCGTCGGCTGTGTCCTGAGGCGGTATAGGATTGCGTCAAGGGCGTCCGCGTCTGCGCCGGTCGGCACGGGCACGCGGTCCAGGATCCCCGCGCTGCCTACGCTCTGGAGCGCGTTGGCGAGCGCCGGAAGGATGCCGGTGCCGTATGGGGAGTCCTCGTGCAGGACGGTCACGGCGCGCCACCCGAAGCTTGCGAGGACGGCGGCGATGGGGGTGGCCTGGAAGGAGTCATTGGCGGCGGTGCGCATGAAGTAGGGCGTCTGTGCCGGGGAGAGGGACGGGGAGGTGGCGGAGTATGAGAGCACGGGGACATGGGCGCGGCTGCCGAGGTGGGCCACGAACTCCGCCTCCGGTGACGTCTTGGGCCCGATGATGGCCTGTACTTGTACGTTCTTGATCAGGTCCACCGCTGCAACAACAAGCACCAGAATTTTAGGACCATTTGCACTCCATTTATCGTATATGTATTCGAATTGATGTTGGGATTAATTGTGTTTATGTGGAATGCAATAAAAACGAGTCAGATTGAGGGAAATCAACATTTTATTTGTTTTTGTCAATGGCAAAAGAACATTTTATCGGTGTGAAACAATATTCAACTACACTTTAGAGAGCTTATAATTATATTATTTTTTATCAAGGACAAATTACAAAATTAGCTTCATTAATACATAATATAATACACTCTAAAAACTCTTATATTTCTTCATGGAGAAAGTATATCATACCCGTCAAGTATTGTAGTTGCTGAGAGCTTTTACTATTTTTTTTTCTTTGCACTGTTTGACTTCAAACAAAACCCATATGCCTTCATTTCGTGCACGGACGGAGTACACCGTGAGCTGAAAGGATTGATGGACACCCAATTCGTTCGCATGTACTCCTTCACTTTCTAAATATAAGTTCTTTAAGATTTCATTAAAGGGTGAATCTATATTCTAAAGTATGTCTATATACGTCTATATATAGTTTTTAAATAAACCTAAAAAAAACTGATATTTAGAAACAAAGGAAGTATTAAGATTTATAGAAGCTTGGGGATTCTCTCTCTCTCTTTTCGCGGGGTAAGCTGAAGCTGCGCAGTCTCGTTGATCGGCCAAAATCAACAAGCCATTTCTCGGGAGACAAAATATGCTACTTGTTCTTTTTTATTTCCGACAAAAGATACTTCTTTTAAAAAAAAGAAGGAAGACCCCCACCCCTCCATCTGAAGATGCATGCAGTCACTATATTATTATTCATAAACATCTTACAAAATAGTACATCAGTAAGTCTGTAGCCATCATCTTGAAAACATCTATCGTTACTTCTATCTAGTTGATAAAGGATTGCTGATAGTCCGAGCCTAATAACAAACAAACCTTGCACCTAAGCCAAACATCTAAGACCGGAGGCCCCAGCCAAGCCATATATCTAGTGTGGGCACACACCAGTCCCACACACTCTTATGAACCGAGGGAGAATTTCACTTCCCCGATCTTTGCACTAACTAGAGATGCATACAACCTTTTTAAAAATGAGTATTAGGATTGTTAGTCCTCAAAGGAAAGAGTAGAGGACTGTTGCGGAAAAAAAGATCCCCTCTTCCTGCGCTCCAGTCGACCCCCTACGCGACGGAGCGCCTTCACCCCTCCACCCCGTCTCGACCCCCTCCTCCTTCACCCCCTTCGCCGACGCCGGCAGAGGCCACCGACGGTGGTGGACGTCCCTTCCCCGTGCGCTGGGAGGTGGAGTCAGGGCTCCTTCCTGCCCAACGGCGGTGCTGCTCGGCTGATGGCGGTCTGGCTAGGTGACGGGGTTCCGCAGACCTCGAGTGCCCTTGACTCGGCGGTGTGGCCATTGGCTGCGGGGCAGGACGGTGTGCGGCTGGCCGACAGCGCCCCCTCGGCCCAAATCTAGGCCCTTTCGGGGCCATCTGTGCTGGGGTGGGCCGGAGGTTCGGGGCCCGGGGCGCAGCTCCCTTGTGGTGCGGCGAGGCGGTTGTGGCTGCAGTGGTGATGGCTCCGGCGGCCGGCGTGCTGCAGTGTGGTGGCTAGGACTGTCCGGACCCATTGGGGTTCGGCCAGGTCTGTGGTGGCCTGGCAAGTCCCCGTCGCTACGTCTGGTCGGCTCCGCGAGGCGGTGGAGGTTGTTCCCTCCTGTCGGCTGCGTTGTGGTTGCCCCTGAGCCCGGTATCTCCTCGTCCTCGCTCCAGGTCTCGTGTTGGTGGCCTCAGTGAAGTTGGTGCGGTGACCGTGGTGGCATAGGCTGGTGGGCGGTATCTTGGTCGGTGTATTTTTGATTGTCTCGGGTGGCCGTGGTGGTTTCAGGGCGGGAGAAATCCTTGGCGGTTCGCTAGCCACCGACACGGCTACACCCGTGGGCGCAGCCGGACCTTCCTAAGTGGCGTCGGTGATACCCCTTTCCCACTGTCATCCATGTATCGGGGGAAATCCTAGGACTTGTTCGGGCAGCAACGACGTCGTCGTCGCATTTTTTCCTGAAGGTGTTGCTTGGTACGCGAGGCTTCGGAATGCAATGCGTGCGGTGGTACTATTAGGAGGGTGCAATGGTTGTCGATCATCTTTGCTTAGTTGAGCTGCCGGCGCCGATTTTTTTTTCCTTTTGGGCATATTTATGCTCCGACCCAGGAAATTAATTGTATCGGTTGGTTGTTGCTTTATAACATAAAGCGGTGGAAAATCTTTTTTCGCAATAAATGCTGCTAGCTAGTTTGGACTGCATGCATGTGGCTAAGTAAAGGTATGCACTCATGAGTCATGACGGAGGATGACGAAGAGTTGATGACAACTACTTATCGCGTAGAAAGATTTTTCCATGAGAAGCATTAAAAACTTGGGGGACTAAGTGGTGACTCGACCGATGATGCACATGCGTCCACATGATGCGTGTCACACCAGTTGAAACTTGGATCCCCCAAGTAATCAAGGAGTTGGAAGAATGGATAGTGGTATAGTAAGATTTTGGGCCGTTGTCGGCTGTCGTGTCGTGCCCAAGCTAACAATTTGGTGCTACTCTCGTGGGCGGGGTTAAACCAAACCAATCGGTCCCAATCTGATGGACTCGCGGTGAGTACTACTAGTACTGGCTACTAGTACTCCTAGTACAGTAGCTAACTACCAGCTCGCGCGGTAGCACGTGCACGCGGTGAAGAAGCAGACCGCAAGGACTTGTCAGTCGGACGGACTCACGCCAGGACAAGGAAGCTAAGCCGGATGGGCATGCGGGAAGGCGACGTGCATGGCGATGGCATGTAGGTCGACGAAGAAGCTCTAGGTGTCTCAACTCTTACAGATCCAACAGATGCCCAATACTAACGTCGTGCCCAAAAAATTACAAGTTTAGCGCGCGCGGAGTTAGAAATTACATTCCAACAAACGCTGTATAATAAAGCACGTCGTAAAAAATGTTCAACGCGCTGGGAAAAACTGAACCGGACGCAGTATATTTCGTGCGTGAGCTCGTGCGCGCTGTAACTCCTTGCGCTGCCTGTCCTGTCCCGCGCCGCCGTCCAGGACCTCGCTGTCCTCGCCCGGCGCACCAATCCGGCGGCCACAAAGGCCTCGAACCCGTCGGCGCTGTCCAGCCGCCCAGGACCTCGCCGTCCTCGCCCGGCGCGGAGCTGGTCGACGGCGGGTCGCGGCGGCGGGGAGGAGCAGGCCGTGGCGGCGGGGCGGGCCGCGGCCATGGCGGGGCGGGGAGGAGCAGGTCGCGGTATTTTTGGGCCTCTGCTAGAGTTTGGTACGTGCGTTATATTTTTGAGCGTCTGCTGGTCATCTGGCGCATCGCGACCCGACCCTGACAGAACCAACGAATATTCACGTCCTGGAATCCTCACGATCAACTCGCGCGCGGTTAATAATAGCAGTTCATGCCATGCGGGATGGTCTGGCTAGGATATATACTGATCTACTAGTAACATGCTAATTAACACGGACGGACAGACATGGTGCAAGCGTGCATGGTTGTTAAGTGGCCCTGTACGTCGGTCTAGTCTTGGCGAGGCGACAAAAATGGCGGTTTTCGGAGACTGGGCAACACGACACTTCTAGGCCATGTGGGAGACAAAGCTATGAGTGAAACCGATGTGCTGAGGGTAGCATCGGGGATGTAGCTGCTTACCGGCGGAAGCGGCGCCGACGACGTCCCCGGCGGAGTCCCTGAAGTGGAGCTCCACCCTGGTGGCCGACCCCGGGTGCGCCGCGTAGAAGTCTTGTACCGCCATCTGGATCCCCGTCCGTCGCCTCAGCGACACCGCCGACGACGCCGGCGACGACCAGTCCAGGATCACCCCGACGCGGACGGGCACGCTCTGCGCCGTCGCCGGGTGCGGCCCGACCAGCGCGGCCACGACGAGCAGCAGAGCGTGGTAGAAGGAGGAGAGCGCGCGCACCATGATCTTGCGTTGCGAGTGGCGATGGCGACTTGGGAGGATCGGAAGCTTTGCGACGAGGGGAGGGATACGGTTTATAGGCGGAAGCTCTTGACAACTACTCGACTGCACTCTTGACCTTGACTTGTATGCGCGCGCGCTGAGGGTGGGCTACGTACCACGTACGATCGAAAGCTACGTGGCAGAGCAGGAATGGTCCAAGGGTAGCGTACGTACGCCGAGCGTATACAAGAGGGGATCAACAAGGATAGAAAGTTAAGCCAAGCTGACATGCCAGACCAGTCTTTCACAGATGTTTATAGAGGTAAAATATGCGTATACGCGTTCAGAGACGTGAGTGTATGTATATTTATACAAGCATTTGCGTCTATACCGTGTTCAAGAAAAAATGTGAAGCGACATGGATAATCTGGTCCAAGCTCAAATACATCCATATAAACAGTAAGTTCTAAAAATAGTAAATAAAACCATAGAAACACGATTTTTCTTGGATTAACGTCTACAAATTTTCCAACATCCTGCAAAATTTCATTGTGAAATGACATCCGTGGAGGCCTGTAAAAAATAAACAAAATTCAAGGGTAAAAAAAAGCATTTTGGAGCATTCATTTTTATCTTGTTAGCACACACCTCTACAAATTCGGTGAAATTCTGCAGCATGTTAAGAAATTTGTTGATGTTTATCCACAATTTTTTTAAAGTTTTTATGACTATGACCTTTTAAGATTTACTATTCATGTGGATGCATTTGTGCTCGAGATTAGAGTAATACTTTCACCTCTCGTCTTATTTTAATCCCTCTTATCTGGCCTATGAGTTATATATTTGCTGCTAGGTTGACTATGCTTCTCATGTGCATGATTTTCTTTTCTAGCTCAACTAAGATATTCCCTCTGATCAATGTTAATTGGCGCTGAACTAGTATAAAAAAGAAGTAGTAAGAATCATGTTCTTGTGTCTGAAAATATATAGTGTCAGAAACGCTTCTATATTATAGGATAGAGATAGTATGTATGTACCACAATATGAATGCTTACAGAGGACGTGCATGACCCGTTGAATGTGTGTCAAGTTGAAATGTACAGGTCCAGTTGAAGAGCATCTTAGGAGAATTCTCTGCTAGAGATACCAACCCTCTAGGTGTCTAGGAGATATTGATTTCGCTACAGAGTGGTGTTTTTTTAATATGGTTTTGCTTTTTTGGGGATTTGGGTGGCACAACAGCTAGTCCTGTTAATTGGCCCATCTTGCTGGATAATTAACATCATACAATTAATACTACGAAACTACTTAGGCTGGTTGTAATGAAAAGTATCATATATTAGTATCATGTATATGGTACTACACCCGTAATGCATAGTATCATATGATAAATCATTTATTATCATGCATAACACATAGTAGCACAACATTTAATATGATACGGTATCATAATATGATACTCAACCCTCTCTTTCTTCATTTAATTCTATGACACATCATCAAAATTGCTTAGTTGGCATGCATGATACTAGCTATGATACTACCATTACGACCAGCCTTACTACCCTCTAGTTGTCTAGGAGATATTGATTCTTATATATGAAAAATCTAGTTATTACTAGCTTGCTTCACGTCACTTGTTAAGAGCATTCTAGCCGATCCTCCAAAACTCATAGGGGAGTAAATTTCAGTTTTACTCCTCTAAGCCACACCTAGGCGATATCCCGTCCGATCTACCACACCGGCTGCCACAGCCGGTAGCAAGGTCACTGGGGTGGCCACTGCCCATCTGGCATCGGTCGGCCGCCCTCCCTCCACTCCCGACGCTGCCAAACGTTCTAGGAAGCCGACAACAGTCGCGACAGCTCTCGCCCTCATCCCCTCGCCCCTGTTCGGCGGCCCCGTACCCCCTCTCTGGCCACCCCTATGACCACAGTTCTGGCTCGTCTGGCCGCCACAACCGACAAAGAGGGCTATAGTCGCAAAGTGCTTGATGAAATGGCCACAAAGTAAAAAAAATGTCATTTCTGCCAATGCATTTTGCGGTGATTGTTTGCGGTCGATGGATGATGGATTGTTTTGATGTTATTGTAGCGCGGAGATGAACACGGTCGAATTGGCATTATACCACAAGAACATATTGGGAGCCCACTCATGGAGAGATCTTGGCCCAAACGAAGATTTCTATTCGAAATGGTGGTGATGGTGGTGGCCAAGAGGATGGTGGTGGTGGTGATGTTGGCCGAGAGGATGGTGCAAGTGGTGATGATGGTGGCCTTGTGTATGGTGGTGGCGGAGGTGATTTCTTTGGCAAGGACGATATTTGAGTTTGTGCATGTTAGTGGTTGAATCGATCCACAACATTAAACATGTTATATATGTTGTCGTAATTTTGGATCAAACTTGATCGATGAAGTGGGACCTTTTGGATGAACTATGCATGTTTTAATTTGAATATTCCGTTTCGTAAAACCAGCGGCGGAGCCACCTCCCATCGACCCCGGACGGCTGCCCGGGCTCGTCCAACAAATATCTTTCAAAGAACGTTGTTAACATATGGGTCAATGAGAATTTTTCATGGGGGCAAATGGCAGCAGATGCTACCATAGTTAATCTTGCCCCGGCTCCATTCAACGGCTGGCTCCGCCACTGCGTAAAAGTATATGCTTTTGAACGTGATACTATATGCCTTGTGATATACTCCCTCCGTTCCTAAATATAATTTTTTTAGAGATTTTACTAAAAGACTACATACGGAACAAAATGAGTGAATCTACACTCTAAAATATGTCTATATACATTTGTATGTAGTCCTCTAATAATTTTTTTAAAAAGACTTATATTATGAAACGGAGGAAGTATTGTGTAAGTGTTTCAAGTTTATGTGACTAGAAAAAGAAACTTATGCAAAAAAAAATTCTCAACTAAGTTTAGGGGCTTGGTTAGGTCCGGCCACCTATAGAGGTGTAGAATTTTACTCCATTAGTTTTGCTAGCTGGTTTACTCATTTATATTTTAGGGAATCGGCTAGAGATGCTCTAAGTTGTATGCATTTTGTAATGGATCCCAGAAAGACATGCGAAATTACCCTGAGTATTCTAGTATCAGTGTTTTTTTTTTAGAAAAGGAGGATGACCCCTGCCTCTGCATCTGTAAGATGCATGCAGCCATTTTATTAATTATTCACAAAGATCTTACAAAACAATACATCAATATATCTGAAGCCGCCCTCTTGACAATATCTGTCGCTACTCCTATCCAATGATGAAGGGGTGCAAAAAGTGTGAGCCACATACCCAGACCTCTCACCTAGCCTAACATCTAAAGCCGGAGGCCCCGACCGAGCCACATACCGGGTCAGGGGCATAAACCGGTCCAACGCACCCTCATAGGTCGTCGCCGCCGCTTTCCATTAATCCATCTTCAGAAGAGTTACTGACACATCGACCTTGCAAGGCCTGCCGTCGATGCCCCCACGGCACCAGACAGCGCCTCCTCCCTACGCGCGCTCATCATCACGCATCCGTCGTCGAGACTTTGCTGCGCCTCGCCGGCTTTGACAGTAGCCGAAAGCAAGCTTTTACCCAGATCTGTTCGAAGAACCCATCTCTCCTGCACAGGCCACCACATCCTGCGACGTCCCCGGGAGCGGGATCCCAAGATCCGCCGCCACCGGCAACGACACAAGGACCCACCACCTGACCGTCATCCCTGACGAAGGGGATGGCGCCACCACCATGTTCAGATCCAGCATCATCCGAGAAGGAGAACCGATCTGGGGTTGTTAACCCCAGATCCGCCGGCAGCCCCCGCAACGCTGTCAGGATCCCATCGGGCCGCCGCCCGAGCGCGCCAACTCCGCCTCCATGCCGTACGCCCAGCAACGCTGTCGCATCTTAGCCAGAGGATCCCTTCGTGAAGAAGGGAGGAAGGCCCGCCGTCCGCCGGGCGAGCTTCGCTTGCCGGCCTCCTCCGGCGGCGGCGGCTAGGGCGCCTGAGACTCCTTTGAGCGTGAGGTGTATATGGTACTCTTAAAAATGGGAGAGATTTTCACTTCCCGGCCTCTGCACCAACAAGGGATGCATACGGCCATTTTAGTATGAGTACCAAGATAAACATGGTACTTAATTTTTTTTTAAATGAGTATCAAGATTTTTGGATGAGTGGTTTTACCACACGCCAAACTTGATCCTCAATAAATGAGAGAAAACTCCCTGTGCATCACCTGGGAATTCTAGGAATTGAACTCGGGTCATTGGGCTGCACAACCGCATGCCCAACCACTTAGGCAAGGCTCTCTTTGCACTAGTATCAGCCTGTCTATCTCTATCTACAGTTACACAAAAGAATGTCACCCATAGAGAAAGAATATTAGAAAAACACAAATGTCATACTAAGTCCCGTAATTTCCACTTGGATCTAGAAGGTCTACCGGTTGGATAAAAGGGATGTGCAAGGTCCAAAGTGTTTAGTGTGTAGACAATCTCGAGGAAAGAAAAAGGGCAGACCTTTTCCTAACGGCTAAGCTCAACGTCACGGACGGCGACGCTACTGGTAGGCAAATATACACAACGATGGGTAGAACAAAGATACATACTTCGAAAATGAAAAGTCGACCTTGAGAAGATAATATGGTAATTTAGACATACCGCTCAATGCGCGTAAAATGTTGTAACTTATGGATATAGAGTTTTAATTAAAGAGAAGTTATTTCCTTTGTCTCATAATATAAGACGTTTTTACAAGCTATGTCCATATTATGTTTATTTTAATTTTAATCAAATAGTCAGATCGACGAGAATTGATCACCTATAAACAACTGAATGAAGGATAAAAGGGAGAGTTAGAGACTAATGGCCTGTTTGGATTGGGTGTAAGTTTATACACCTGTATTAGTTTTACGGGTGTAAGTTACAGGCCACTGCTTGATTTTTGCATGGAATGGAAAACGACGCGGGGAGGTCCGTAACTTAACCAGCCAGAAACGAGCGGAAACCCTAATCCAAACGGGGCCTAAAGAAAGGCCACCAACCCGTGCGTGCTTATTCCGAAGCAGAAGCATGCCAGCCCGTCGATTTCTCAGCCCAAAATTATCTATTTTATAATTATTACCTATAGATAAAGAATTTCCTAAAAAAACCTAGATATAAAGAAAGACGAATTAGTTTAGTATATATAGACGGACCTGCGTACGTTCAGGACAGCGTGGGGCAATTTCGGTAGCGATTCCTTCTGGTTAGCGCGCGCCAGCAGTTAACATCATGAAAGATTTTGTGGATCTCATCGACCTCGCATGAACAATTGATCCTCTGCCGCTCAATTCCGAATCACTGTCTGTCTGTTGTCACTTCCCTTGACGGACCTAAATCTGTAGCTGAATTATGACCAGGGATTTAGATTTTAAGAAGATATGGATGGGTACTGAGGTTGCGTGGTAATCCACATGGACATGGACGGCGGAGGTCATCTTCAGAGGGTTCTGAACTACTGACGCGTGCATCGTAGACAAGATTAGACACTGTCCGAAGGCCCCCGGAGCCGGAGGTTAACTGTAGGGGAATTTAATTCGGCTCTGGTTTGAACGTCGGAAAATGACTTGACTGAAGAATTCAAGAAGCTGTGCATCTCGATCGTGTGGACGCATGCGTTGGTGACCGACTTGCTGGGAATTGGGCGCTCCAGGCGAGTGGGGTTTGCTGACCTTGATTGCATTGCATATCTCTTCTCTACAAACTCTCGGTCGTCCCTGACCATGAGATATGCTGCCGCTATGATCAGCCCTGCCCGATCAGAGCCGTCTCAAAGAGATCACGGCCGCCGTCGCTCAAGTTGTTCTTGTAGTGGAACTTTATTTAGTTTTGTCAAACGACGACGCTAGGTCCAGGATGACACCATCGAGGGCCGGCACCGGCGCGACAGATCCACGAGCAGCAGAGCGCGGGGCACCGGCTGCGTCCCCATCATGTTTGTATGCATGATCTGCACGTATGTATAACACGCACACACAGAGCCACAAACCCAACCTTGGTTAGAGGGACTGTGGTATTTTGAACCAACCAGGATTTAAATTTTGGTGTTCATATTTTTTTTTGATTTTTTTTAGGATTTTTGAATTTATTTTATGGAAGGAGACATTTCCGTCGACGACGAGGTGCCTATGCTGATTTCGTAAATTTCAAGATGATATGCCGGCTTAGTCTTTCGGATATGCTAATAAAGATAGAGTATGTGTTTGTGTTCATAAGGTTAAATCTATGTTAATGTATATGAACGCTTGGGTCTTTACTGTGTTAAAAAAAACCATGTGGCAAAACTTGATTTGATTATGCGGTGGCGTATTCTAGACCAATAACTATTTGAGTGGTGCATCACATTGATGCATAGGCCGAGTGTTTCAACCTCCTTTTAAAAAAAAAGAGAAAAACTGTTTCAATGATGCCAAGTTATTCCCAATACTATAATAATGACATTTGGATCCTAAACCTTATGTGTGTCACCCGCAGTCCTATCCAAGTAGCATTAGTTTTAACTTGCACGAATGACAGGTTTTTATACAAAATCCCCTAAAATGCCATCACTTTTATTTTTATGGCCCTCCTATTTGCACAAAACCTACTCCGATATCGTCTAGCGATTAATTTGACCACGGGGTCCATCATATTCCCCCAATGCTCTCGCACGATCCAGTTGGTGCCAATCTTGTTCTCCCTTGCGATGGGTCCGAACCCTCTTTCCCACGACGGTGGCTGCCTTCAGCGAAGGGCACGACGCCTGCAATACACACGGAAGGGAGGCGGTTAGGGGCCAAAGGACATCGCATAAAAAATATTTGAAATGTCTAGAACGAAGGAAAGTACAGTGCAAAAAGCCCTCCATGATAACTTCTGGGTCACTCAAATTCTACTAATGTATATACACCTTCTCTAAGACTAGCTGTTACATGCCTAGATAACCCTAGCCGCCGCCCAATATAAGCTAGGGCTCCACCGCCTCCCGCCGACGCCGTCACTGGTCCGTCCCGTCTCCGTGGCCTTAGGGTCATGGAGGCGGAGTGGATCTCGGCCCTTGCCGGTGGGAGGGCTCAGTTTTTAAATCAAGCTTTCTCCACCTAGCTCCCGTTTCGGTGATGCGTCTAGCATCGTCGTTGGGCGTGTGGAGGTGTGTCTCAGGCGGATCTGTCTTTGATGGATTTGCTCGGATCTGTTCATCGTTTTTCTTTGTTCGTCTGTTTTTAGGTTGGATAATTCCGATCTGCACTCTTCATCTGCGGCGGTTGCTGTTCTGATGTGGTGATCCTATGGGGCCTTAGCACGATAACTTCTCGACTGTATACTACAACAATGTTTGCCCGGCTTCAACGAGGAAGGGGCGATGACAACGGCGCGCCTTCGGCTCACTTCAGTGCTTGTAGTTGTTGTTAGGTGTTGTTCAGATATGAATGTAATTTTTATTATTTCTAACTTCGTTGTACTACCATGATTGAAGATGAATAGATTGAAAGTTTTTGTCGCACAAAAACACCTTTTCTAAGTTTCTGTAAAGTTCTACTTGAGAGGATTGTATTGTTTCTACTAAAAGCTTCACTGTATCTGGCGGAGGAAGTATTACATGATATGATTATTTGCAGGTTACACAAAAGGACAAAGTCTTGGCCGCGGATTATGTGTATAGTTCTTTTCACATATGTATTTGTTTTTTTTTTTGTGTGTACTTCATATGAAACACATACGTTCCTCAAATTTAGTACTTATATATTCTTGCGTGTATAGTTCTTTTTAGATATTTTTTGAGGTGTAGACAATGTATTTTCCGATGAAAAACAAATAGGGGCTCCCTGAAGCTCGGCCATCGAATGCACTTTTTGATGCACCTGAATCCATTGCTGAAGATTAAGATGCAACTCTTAGAACTCGTTCGGTAATGCATCGGCTTCTAGGATCTGCGGAGCGGCTGTTTGCTCGCTTCAAGATTTTGCACTATAGCTCCGTCTACTTCCGGAGCGGAGCGGTGGAGCTGAGTGACACCGAACGGGCCCTTAATTGGTGCAACTACGATGGAGCCGCTGATGGTATACAGATAATAATACATACACAGATCAGCAGGTACACATGCAATGAACATCTGCTACTGCATGCATTGATACTTCCACATTTTTTTTACTTTGCATATTAAAGTTGATTGAAATTAAACTTAGTAAATCTTCATTAAATTTATAGAAAAGAATATAAATATTTACAATAACAAATTTATATAATGTGAAAGTACATTCAATAATAAATCTAATGGTATTGATTTGTTATTGTATATATTAATACTTTTGTCTATAAACTTTATCAAAGTTTACAAAGCTTAACTTTGATCAAAGATAATATGTGAAGTAAATAAAAACGGAGAGAGTATCTTATTCGTGTACAACGATGGCACTGAGGTCTACAATTTATTGATCAGCCGCTGACACAGTTAGCCTTGCAGTCGCCGTTGCAGGCATCGGTGCACCGCGTGCGGGCACTGTACTGGCAGTCGTGGCATGATTTGACCGCGTAGTAAGAATAGTCACACTTGCTCTGACAAGTGCGCTGGACAGCGTCGCCGCACGATTTGCTGCATGGGGCGGTGCAGTCGCATTGGCCACCGCAGTTCCTGGTGCAGCCTTCGTTGCAGCTGGCCGTGCAGGACTGGAAGCCTTCAGACATGCAGGGCTCGCAGTCCGGCGTCGCGTCGCTGCAGGCATTTCCGCATCCCGCCGCGGCAACGTAGGCATCGCACATTGACGACGACCGACAACGCGAGTCGCAATCCTCGCACCGTATCACAGACGTCGGAGCTGGGGCCGGAGCCAGGGCCGAAAACGGAGCTCGAGCCGGAGCTCGAGCCTTCCGACATGCTGAGGATGGCAGTACCAGCATGGCCAAGACGGCGGCGAACACGAAGATCGCCTTAGAAGCATACGCATCTGAAGCCATTGCTGGAGCTAAGAGATTAAGACACAATTCTTAGTTGGCGCAAGCAGGATGAAGAGGACGATGCTATTAATAGGACGTCACTCCTCACACTCAGAAGACCCAGCTGAGCAAGATTTGCTATGCATAGATCTCGATATGCATCCTGGATGCACCATGTTACCTACGACTTACGAGGGGGAGACTCGCACGTTACCTTGCATGTTACAAAGTTGACATTGAGGGAACAAAGTATACAGGAGTATTTTTTTTTTTTGACGGAGTCCATTCCACTAGTGGAAAACGGACCTTTGGCCGGAACCCTTTAGTCCCGGCCTGCCTCTGGGCCTGGACTAAAGGCCCGGCCACGTCGTCCCAATTCTTAATGCCTCCCTCGAGGCTTTAGTCCCGGCCCGTAAGGAGCCTTTAGTCCCGGTTCGTGTCCCAAACCGGGACTAAAGGGCTACGCGGTGGGCAGTGGTGGTGGCAACCGTTCGTATCCCCCTTTAGTCCCGGTTGGTGGCTCAACCCGGGACTAAAGGCCTAACACGTGGCCTGCCGTAGTGGTGGCAACCGTTGGCAAACGAAGGTCCTACCAGAGCAACGCGCGATTGCTGTTGCAGAGGAGCTTGCGACCTTTCTGAGGACGGAAGCTATAGATGACAAATGACGATTTAGTGTAGCTAGGGGCCATTACTGATGTTCGTCCATGTAATCGAATAGACGGGCTCTAGTCCCGATAATTCAGATCTTCATATAATTGTATATATATGCTCGCTTGTAAGATAAGTTAATCTTATATATATATATATATATATATATATATATATATATATGCATAATTATTTCTATTTAAATTATATAAAAACTAATTCCCGAACACCAAACGAGGCATCACGTTAATCTCCCGAACACCTAAACCCTAAAACCCTAAAACCCTAAAATAATTTCATTCAAAAAAAACCCAAAAATAAACAAAATCTGAAACTCTTTAGTCCCGGTCCGTGTAACGAACCGGGACTAAAGGGCCTGCCCCTGGGGCGCTACGAGGCGCCCACGTGGAGCACCTTTAGTCCCGGCTTGTAAAAGGGCCGGGACTAAAGGTTAGGCCTTTAGTTCCGCCCCTTTAGTCCCGGTTGGTGCCCCTTACGGGCCGGGGCTAAAGGCCCCGTCCCCACTAGTGATTCTTCCCATACATCCATGCATGTCGACAAACATATAAATTGCTACTGGCATTCAAAGCAAAACAAAATACTACGTATCATTTCAACAGTCGATGTCAGGCTGAAATTGTAGCTAAGTGGAAATAGTTGATATTTTTATTCATTTCGTGTACGATGCATTAGAGCAAGTACAATACTATAGCCAGTTGCTGGCTATAAGCCATTGCCAAGTCATCTATAACCCATCTTATAGCTAACATGTACAATAATTTTATTGTAAAAGTGTATTATTTTTTTATTATATGGTCCACCTTTCATACTCACAAAATGCCTAGGAGCACGTGCTAAAGCTGACTCTTAGCTAAGAGCCCGCTTACCTTCTCTCTCCTCTTTTCTTTCCTCTAACTAAAAAAATATATTATTTTATTTTTTATAGCCAGCTGACTCAGTTCTATTGTACTTGCTCTTAGTAGAGACGAGGACCGCTTTGATTCGTAGAAGTACAAAACGGTATAATCTTGGAAAGAGTAGGGATTCATTTATTTTTTAAATCATGCAGGAGAACTACATGTAATCCCTAAAAAAAGTATTAAGAGAGAGAGAGTAGAATGCCAAAGACGACGCTACATCATCTCCACCACCCTCGCATCCCCGAAGTGGTCCCAATAACATTACAACCCTAACATCATCAAAGATGGCCCGACCCAAACAACACCACGACCCTTAATAACCTATACTACTCCCTCCGTCATAGTTTAGAAGACGTGGTTTCGTTTATATGCATTTTCAGAAAAAAAAAAGACGTATGACATTTACTGCTTAGTTAATTAAAAGTACTATTAAGCTGCATGTGTAAGTGGCTGGATGTGCATGCAGGACGAAAAGGCTTCATGCACGATGACTCCTCATTTAGTGATTGTGTGAGTTAGTACGCATTATCTTTTCAAATAATTAGACACCTTGGGGTTATTGTATGAGCGTTTGCAAACAAAATTAGAGCCAATCATGATTCACCTTGGTCGCAAAGATCACCCATTCACGCCTTCTAAACTATGATGGAGGGAGTAGAGCAAAAGCACAACACTAGGCATGATAGGCGAGGAACATCCACTACAAGAGCAAGGAATCACTAATAGAAAACAAGGATTTGGTCGAGTCGAGAAAAGGGATTTAGTCCCGGTTCTATCACGAACCGGGACCAATGGGTGCTTTAGTCCCGGTTCGTGAGGCCAGGGCGCCGGCCGGGCCGGGGTCCCGGTTCGTCTGACCCCTTTGGTGCCGGTTCCAGACACGAACCGGGACCAATGCTCCTCGCTCCTGGCGCAGCACCTTTAGTCCCGGTTGGTGGCTGGAACCGAGACTAAATGTTAGTCTTCTGTCCCGGTTCTGTCCACCAACCGGGACCAAAGAGATGCCTATATATACCCTCGCCCTGCCCACCCTCTCCTCTGTTTTTGGGCCGAGATGTGCATGCCATGCTCTTGTTGCCACCCTTCTATGCATGCACATGAGGTGTTCGATGAAATGACCGAGCCACACTTAAGCTTTCTCCTCTCCGAGCTCGACCTCCAAGCTCCATTTTCCTTAAGATTTGTCTAGGTTTGACGCTGCACCAACTACACCAGTGTTCTAAAAGGTTAGCTAATTCATCCTTTCATCTCCCACTCCTAGTTTAGCTCATTTAAAATGCTCTAAAAGTAGAGTGCTTTGTGGGTTTTAGTGTAGGAATGTATGTGGGAGTTCTTTTGATTTAGATGCAAAATTTGAGCTCAAATAAACTTCTTAGAGTCTGCACATGTGTAGGATGGTGCCTCGTGCTCATCCTCACCGTCGTTGATCGTCCGCGCCGATCTCGTCGCCGGTACCACCGTGGTTAGCCTCTTGTTCTTATCTTCTTTTTAAAAGGAAAAAATTCTTACTTTTATGATTTAGATAGATACTTGTATAAATTACTTACTTTTATTATTTTTTGTTATTATATAGTACGATGATTTTGGTATCCGACCATGTCGGCCCTCGTCCGGCCTATGATTCGGACGTGGTATATTTTTCTTGTATAACTATTTGTTTCATTTAGTGTTTATGACAATTATGCCGACCAACATGACATGGATGTTTTTATCTAGGTTGTATGTGAACCGGAAATTCCAACCGACCCTGTTGTCGATAGGTTAAATTTAGTTGAAAAAGAAAACAATTACTTGAAGAAAAATGAAAATAATTGAGGAGAAGAATATGGAACTGGAGTTGCATGTTGCCGATGTCTTCGATGATCACAAGATCAAGATGGATGCAATGCGGTTGAAGATGGATGCAATGCACTTGAAGATTAGGAATATTAGAAAATATGCCATTGGTAAAGAGGCTTGGTATCATTATGCTGTTCAGTCAATTGTTACCTTAGTTGCGATTTTGATCGCATTTGTTGTTGCATTTAAATGTTTTACATAGTTGTATGTTGTTTTATAACTATATATGAACTTTATGTATTTATTTTGGAGTAATAACATTTGATCACTATTGTACTTTGGTTTTAATGTGATGATGAACTTGTATTAATTTGGTCATTTCTCTATTCATGATGTTCTTAAATGGTTTTTGATATACTTACTTTCATAATACAGATGAACCGCCAATGGATGTATGGTGACCGACGCACTTCATAGTACATTATGGGCCTGCATAATTTTCTCGGTGTGGCTGAGGCAACCAAGCAGAATTGCTTTATGTAATGTCCATGTGTTAACTGTGAAAATATGAAGGATTACTCTTTCCCGAAAACCCTTCACGTCCACCTGCTTGAGAAGGATTTCATGTCCCACTATTATGTTTGGACCAAACACAGAGAAATAGGGATTATGATGGAAGACAAAGAAGAAGAAGAGGATGATGACAACTATCCGGATCCTATGTTCCCTGAATATGGTGATAATGCAACGGGAGAAGCTTTAGATCAAGAGGCACCAGACGATGTACCCGATGATGATCTTTGCCGGGTCATTGTCGATGCACAAAGAGAATGCGAAAGTGAAAGGGAGAAGTTGAAGTTCGAGCACATGTTAGAGGATCGCAAAAAAAGGTTGTACCCAAATTGCGAAGATGACAACACAAAGCTCTGCACGACCCTGGAATTGCTGCAATGAAATGCAGAGAATGGTCTATCTGACAAGGGATTTGGGAAGTTATTGAAAATAATGAAGATGAAGCTTCCAAAGGATAACGAATTTCTTGACAGTACGTATGAAGCAAAGAAGGTTCTCTGCCCTCTAGGACTGGAGGTACAGAAGATACATGCATGCCCTAATGACTTCATCCTCTACCACTGTGAGTACGAGGATTTTAACGCATGCCCGGTATGCGATTCATTGCAGTATAAGATCAGAGGAGATGACCCTGGTGATGTTGAGGGCGAGCGCCCCAGGAAGAGGGTTCCTGCAAAGGTGATGTGGTATGTGATACGTCCCCAACGTATCTATAATTTTTGATGGTTTCATGCTATTATCTTGTCAAACTTTGGATGTTTTGGATGCCTTTTATTTATTTTTTGCGACTAACTTATTAATCCAGTGCCAAGTGCCAGTTCCTGTTTTTTCCATGTTTTTGACCCCTTTCAGAGGAGATTTTGAAACGGAGTCCAAAAGGAAGAAAATCACCGAAAAGATTTTTTCTCGAACGGAAGAAGATCGGAGAGCTTGGGGGCCAAGCCAGAAGAGCCTCAGGGGCCCCACAAGCCCCCACCCTGCGGCCAGGGGGCGTGCCATGTAGGTTTGTGGGCCCCCTAGAGGTCCCCTGACCTAGATCTTGCGCCTATAAATTCCCAAATATTCCCAAAAAAATCAGGGGAGCATCGTAATCACTTTTCCGCCGTCGCAAGCTTCCGTATCCGCAAGATCCCATCTGGGGCACGTCCTGGTGCCCTGCCGGAGGGGGGATTCGAACACAGAAGGCTTCTTCATCAACACCATGACCTCTCCGATGATGCGTGAGTAGTTCAGCATAGACCTACGGGTCCATAGCTAGTAACTAGATGGCTTCTTCTCTCTCTTGGATCTTCAACACAAAGTTCTCCATGATCTTCATGGAGATCTATCCGATGTAATCTTCTTTTGCGATGTGTTTGTCGAGATCCGATGAATTGTGGATTTATGATCAGATTATCTATGAATCTTATTTGAGTCTCTTCTGATCTCTCTTATGCATGATTTCATATCCTTTTAATTCTCTTTGAGTTGTGGGTTTTGTTTGGCCAACTAGATCTATGATTCTTGCAATGGGAGAAGTGCTTGGTTTTGGGTTCATACCGTGCGGTGACCTCATCCAGTGACAGAAGGGGTAGCGAGGCACGTATCGTGTTGTTGCCATCAAGGGTAAAAAGATGGGGTTTTCATCATTGGTTTGAGATTATCCCTCTACATCATGTCATCTTGCTTAAAGCGTTACTCTGTTCGTCATGAACTCAATACACTAGATACATGTTGGATAGCGGTCAATGTGTGGAGTAATAGTAGTAGATGCAGAAAGTATCGGTCTACTTGTCTCAGACATGATGCCTATATGCTAGATCATTGCCTTAGATATCGTCATGACTTTGCGCGGTTATATCAATTGCCCACCGTGATATTTGCTATTTTGAGAGAAGCCTCTAGTGAACACTATGGCCCCCAGGGTCTACTCCACACCATATTTTCAGCCTTACACTTTTTACTTCGTTGCACTTTCCGCCTTCAGATCTCACTTTGCAAACAATCTTAAAGGGATTGACAACCCCTTTGAAGCGTTGGGTGCAAGCTTGTTTGTGTTTGCGCATGTACTTTGGACTTGACGAGGCCCTCCTTTTGGTTCGATACCTTGGTTCTCAAACTGAGGGAAATACTTACTGCTCCTGTGCTGCATCACCCTTTCCTCTTCAAGGGAAAAACCGACGCAAACCAGAGAAGTAACAAGAAGAATTCCTACGCGCCAGGGAAGGACTTTTGTTGCCGCAGCAACATGCTTCTATAATACCATGGTTGAAACGTTTGTTTGGAAACAAAGAGCATGCCAAGTTGATGCGATGGCACAAGGAAGACCGTAAGAAAGGCGGGAAGTTGAGAGCACCTGCTGATGGGTCGCAGTGGAGAAAAATCGAGAGAAGGTGGGTGGACTTTGCAGATGACCCAAAGAACGTATGGTTTGGTTTAAGTGCAGATGGCATTAATCCTTTTGGGGAGTAGAGCAACAACCATAGCAGCTGGCCCGTGACTCTATGTATCTATAACCTTCCTTATTGGTTGTGCATGAAGCGAAAGTTCATTATGATGCCAGGGCGCGACGACGAAGGGCCCCCGCCAGGGCGCGACGCCGAAGGGGCCAACCCACGATGCGACGCCGGAGGGGCCGGGGCAGGGCGCGACACCAGAGAGGCCGGGGCAGGGCGTGACACCGGAGGGGCCTGGCCAGTGCACAGCGTCAGCGGGTGGTGGTAGCTTGGTGAGCGGCTCGGCAGCAGCTTCAGGACCGGCTACATGAGCATACCGAGAGGGGTAAGATTTCTTTTAGCAAATAAAAGCTAGCGTTGATGGATCATAGATGAAAACTACCATAACCCGCTTAACTACCATAGGCCCACATCCATCCAGTCCATTAGATCGGATGTTTAAACCAGCTCCAATCATACGACAGTGAACTAGTCTGATGGATAGATCAGTAGTCTGATACCTAGTGGTTCTCTATCTTATTCGCGTACAACCACATCTCTTGGGCCTAGAATTATTGATAAGCCGCTGACACAGTTAGCCTTGCAATCGCCGTTGCAGGCACCGGTGCACCGCGTGCGGGCACTGTACTAGCAGTCGTGGCATGATTTGACCGCATAGTAGGAATAGTCGCACTTGCTCTCACAAGTGCGTTGTACGGCGTCGCCGCAGGATTTGCTGCATGGGGCGGCGCAGTCGCACTGGCCACTGTAGTTCCTGACGCAGCCTTCGTTGTAGCTGACCGTGCAGGAC
Source organism: Hordeum vulgare subsp. vulgare (assembly GCF_904849725.1). Lineage (NCBI taxonomy): Eukaryota > Viridiplantae > Streptophyta > Magnoliopsida > Poales > Poaceae > Hordeum > Hordeum vulgare. The sequence continues at coordinate 533,234,417 of NC_058523.1, read as the reverse complement.
TGGAAGCCCTCAGACATGCAGGGCTCGCAGTCTGGCATCGGGCCGCTGCAGGCATTTCCGCATCCCTCCGCGCCAACATAGGCATCGCACATCGACGACGTGTGACACCGCGAGTCACAATCCTCGCACATTATCATAGACGCCGGAGCCGGGGTCGGAGCCCGAGCCTTCCGACATGCTAAGGATGGCACGACCAGCATGGCTAACACGAGGACGAACACGAAGATCACCTTAAAAGCATATGCATCTGAAGCCATTGCTGGAGCTAAGAGATTAAGACACAATTCTTAGTTGGTGCAAGTAGGATGAAGATTGAAGAAGACTGTGCTATTAATAGGCACGTCACGCCTCACAATCATAAGACCCAGCTAAGCTATATCCGCGATGCATAGATCTCGATATGCATCCTAGATGCACCATGTTATTTACGTTACCTTGCATGTTACAAAGTTGACATCGAGGGAACAAAGTATACACTTATTATTTTCTTGACTGGGTCCATTCTTCCCATACATCCATGCATGTCGACCACGACCAACATATAAATGCTACTTGCATTCAAATCAAAACGAAATGCTACTACTCCCTCCATCAAGGTTTAGAAGGCTAGCTTGTAAATTCTATGTAACCTAGATGCTTATTGATTGGCTATAAGATATGCTGAAAAATAGCATTCATTCATGCATGTTGAAGTAATACAACATAGTACTAATTGGGTCAATAGCTCCTGTGCGACACCTTTGAGGAAAATTGGATGGATTGCAACGTAGTTGACGCAAATAGCTCTTGTGCGACATCTTTGCACCCAACTATAGCTCCAGTGCGACATGGCCTGTTTAACCATGAAATACAAAACACAAGGGGTTAACGGTTTGAGTTATGACACGCGGGACCCATCAGTTATCCACATGAATGTGCGACCCACCACTTACTCACATGCGTGCAGGACCCATAACTTATCCACATAAGAATATCTGTGCTCATCAGCGTGCCCCGGCCCGAGCCAGGCACGAGCCCGAGCTAGACCACCCCCATTGCTTGCCCTACCCTTTCCTCCCCCACCTTGTTCTTCCTCTTCTTCGGCAAACAAGCGCACCGCCGGCGAGTGCGCCGCCGACGAGTGATGTCTAGCTCGACTTCGGACTCCCGCCAATCATGGTCGCAGTACGGTCCAGTGCCATTGACAAGATGTCCCGATTGCCCACGCGTGGAGCCTCTGAAGCGTTTGACTTATGTGAAGGAAGAAAGTGGCAACCGTGGGTGCGAGTTCGTGAAATGCTTGAGCAGGCCACAGCCAGGGCATATTAGATCTGTGTACTTCACCAATCGTATGGTCTAATTTCTCCTGATTTCTTTTTTTCCCGTCGAATTTGGGCGGTGGATCTGATCTATGGTTCATGTGCCACCGACCCCTGTTTTCTAGGTTCTGAAGAAATGTGGACATTTCGAATGGCTAGATGAGTACATTGAGAGGTTGAAATTGCAGGCATCAACCCAAGAACTCTTTAGGGGGGGGAGGTTGGTGTGGAACACGCCCCCCATTTGTTGCACGGAGCTGATCTGATGATGGACAATGCTGAATTTAAGGGGTCACCGGAACTGAAGTGTGAATTAAAGAAAATGGGCAAGCAACTAAAGCAACTGATCGATTTGAAGCAGTAAGCAAATATGATGGCTGGAGCATTTTATTGTTGTGTCATTGCTATGGGTTTCTCTTACTTGATGTTCATCAATCGCTAGGAATTGGTAGATTTTCAGTTAGTGTGTGAAGCTAGTTTCAGGGGTCCTTAGTTTCAGTTATTGTGTCTAGCTAGTAGTTTCAGTTAGTCAGGGATCATTTGTTAGCTGAATTTGAATTTGTGTGAAGCAAACCCTGGATTATTTGCTCATGGTCAAACAAGTCATAAAATGCAGTAATTCTGCAGTTAACAGAGTGCAGATGCAGAGTTCATGGTCAAACAAAAACACGTTATTGGGCCGTGGGCTGATGAGGACTGTGAGAAAAAGCAGGTCCAAATAGAAAAAGCAGGCCCAAACAAGCCCAACCGCTTAGTGCACCCATGTAGCTTCGACAAAAAAAGCTCGTGCACTTAATTTTGTGATGGATCTTTTTTGATACACTATGTAAATCGATAAAACATTCTGTGATACATTAAATAAATTAAATCATTTTTTAAGGAGGATAGATAGATCCATTCATTTTTTGTGGGAGATAGATCCCCACTCATGCATGGCTGCAGCAACACATGTATGTATTCTAATTTTTTTTGGATTTACATATTTGTTACTTGTCCACTATTGTTTTGTGATTGTTTTTATGCATGTCTACGGTTTCATGAAACCAAAATTAGTTGCATGGTTAGATGAGTTAAACTAGTTGCATGTCCATGGTTGCATGTCCTCCTAGTTGCGTGTCCATAGATAGTACCGTTATAACTTATATAGGTAGATCAACACAAGCACGACATAGATATTACCTACCATTACAACTTAACCCTACAACTTATATAGATAGATCCATAGTAGCATAAGTAGCAAGAACTAAATAATAGAAAGAGACATAACATACCCATAGTATGCGGGTTAGTACGCTTACAACTTAAATAACATAGATAGATAGAAAAGATAGATAGATGGGTAGATCGTCTGCCTCCTCCTCGCAACTCCTCCACCTCGCTCCTCCTTCAGGCGCCCTTTACTGCTCGTCCGAGGTGTTGTCGATGGGGTACAACAGAGTGTGCATGTGCTCCACGCTGGGGAAGATGTTGTTGTAGTCCGTGAAGATGTTCTGGATGGTGAAAGCGATGAACTCGCATCCACACCAGGACACGCGGCCGAGGAGGTAGACCACGTCAATGTTGTTGGTGAAGTGGGCAAGGATAGCAACCACAACCCTGTTGTGGATGACCTCCCCAACGCGGTACATCCTTGGAGATCCCCGGGGAGGTGGTCGAAGCCGACTGCAAGAAAGGCGTTGGTGAACTCCCTTGCGCCCCTCCATCTTGAAAATGCCCACACCCAAAGGTTCCTCTCCACATACTCCTCGGCGGGGTAAGCCTCTCCGACACGGTGGGGGGGGGGGGAAGCAGAACGTTGGTCCAGTGAACTGCATGGCTACGACGACCAGGTTTTGGGGTTGTTTGTGGTGAGAAGAAGAAGGACAGTGAGATGGGAGAGGATGGGAGATGTATGAGGGTGTGAGACGAGGAGGAAGATGATAGGTTGGGGGGGGAGTGATCCAGGGTTCTTGAATACGGCCAATCAGAGCACCTCACTCGGATCGCTGACGTTGCCCTAGCACCCGATCCACATCGTCCATTCACAAGGATCCAATGGGCCAGAATTATGCGGGGTTTTGGCTAGGCTTTGAGGAGTTTTGAAGAGGTTATGAGGGGTTTTGAAGGGGTTATGAGGGCTAGGGTTGACCATAACTAATTTAAAAAAACAGAAAAATATGAAACTTGCACCCATCATCGTTTTATGTTACCAGGCTGCCGGGAAAAATAAGAAACATGGTCTACGGGTATATTCATGAAAAAACCTTCACAAAACTTAGCTATCATGAATGAGGTTGTATTGGATTCAGGGCTAGGGTTGACCCTAACTAATTTCAAAAAATAAGAAAAATATGAAACTTGCACCCATCATCATTTTATGTTACTAGGTTGGTGGGAAAATTAAGAAACCTGGTCTACAGGTATATTCATGAAAAACCCTTCACAAAACCTAGCTATCACGAACGAGGTTGTCTCGGATTCGGATTAGGATTTAGGGTTAAGCATGTCATAGTTTATCCAAACGATCCAATATTGGACAAGGACCCTATATTTGCACACATGATGTCAAGTTTTGATTTTTTGGCTCAGTTAGAGAAGGTCAAAAAAAACTTGCTTGCAAATGGGGTGTTTGTCCTAGCTTTGGAGCTTATTTGGAGCATATTTTTCATGACTAGTGTTTCACTCAACAAAAAATCATCGGATTAATCACCTAACATGCATAGTATTCGAGAAAGCATTATAACATCAATACACAAACTAAACAGCTTCAAATTTGAAGTTTTGCTCAAATTTGAAATTCGGCCAGAATTTGAATAGAGTTACACAAATACCAATTGATGGGGTTATAGTCCTAGGGTAGGGTCATAGGCCTGCCCTGTAAGTCCTACCCAAGGACTACCCCTCATAAGGGACAAGGCCCTTAGTCAGTTCCGACTGAATTAAGGAGTCCCCATCGTCCAGTCGGTAACAGGTCCTCGACCATCCAGTCGGAGACTAGCATTCGGAGAACATCCAACTAACCGACTGGATGCCACTCGGAACATCGTAACCCCCCTGGAGGGAAATGGTCGTACGTTTCCCGATGCATTTATTAGCATTTAGGACGTACGTTACCTGTAACGTACGCATTCAATCGCCACTACTCCACCCCTGTACCGGAACCGTTGTGGAGGGCAGCGCACTCTATATAAGCCACCCCCCGCTGGTGCAGGGGTTAGCAAATCATTGTATTCCATATTCCACTCGACAACAAGCTCCTAGAGCGCTGAGACGTAGGGCTATTACCTCCACCGTAGAGGGGCCTGAACTCATACAACCTCGCCGTAGCTAGGACTCTGCCCATCCTTTTCATACCCTACACATCTACTGTCAGGCTTATACCCACGACAGTTGGCGCCCACCTTGGGGCAGGCGTCTAAGCGACTTCCAGCGAGTTTGCGACTACATCACTTCGTCATGTCGTCCGGTGGAGATTCGAGCATGGGTCACGAGATCCTCTTCGGCGCTCTCTCCTTCATCGTCAACGATTCGGCATGGCTTCGGGACGCCCCTCTCGACGTCGAGGCGCTTCCCCGTCGCGGGGCTACGCACTTCCGTGCCGGCGCCCGCGTCATTCTTCTTCTCCAGCAGTCGGCTCCGGTGTCGACCTACACCGCTGTCACATGCCGCAACAAGCGGTCCCGCCGTCCGCGGCTCTAGCGTTGGGTGCAACACGCCCAGGCGCGCCAGAACGCGTCTTCACAAGTGGTGGTTCTAGAGTCAGTTGTGGTTGCCCAGCCGTCCCAACGCTCGGGCTCGGTTCCGACTGAGTTTCCTTCCGAGTACGCGGGTCGCGGGCCTGCAGCAGAAGTACACATGGACAATTCCCATGAAGATCCCCGTCAAGCTGGCCGGAACAAGCACGAGATCGGCGAAACGTCCAGCGCGCGTCGTCCGCCTCGCCGTTCTGCCAGTCGGCACACTCGACGGAGCAACGTGGAGCTGTTCCGCACACCTCTCCTCAACTTGGCCGCGGCTGCCAAGATAGCCGACTCCCTTCAGCCAACCGATTCAGAGGCTGGCAGGGGAATCGAGCAAAACCGCGCCCTGTTGCACACGGCGCAGCAGCAAAATTCGGCGGTCTCCTAGTCGCACAACAGGATCTACAATAGTTCTGTTCATGCGAATACGCATCGGTCAGTTCATAGCCCTGGTTCTCATCAGCGACACAGAGGAGGCAGTCGTTCCATAAATCCCGAAGATCGTCGCCGATCACGCACCCCTCCGCGGGGTGGGCCCTACGGGCCCCGACATCAGGATGATCGGCGTTCAGTCGGCGGCACTTACGACCCAAGGCCCGACGCAAGAGGGCATATCACCCAGCGGAGGTTCGACAGGGGCCAAGCCCACCGCGATGGTTACGATATTGACCGTCCGAGTGGAAGCAGGGCCATCGTTTCTGGTCCCGAGTGTTCCAGTCGAGCCATCCGTTCGGCTGACATCCCTCCCAACTTCCGATTGGCGACGGGAATTAGCAAGTTTACACGGGAGTCCAAGCCAGAAACGTGGCTGGATGATTACCGAGTAGCAGTCCAGATCGGAGGAGGAGACGACCATGTCGCCATGAAGCACCTCCCTCTGATGCTCGACGGTTCGGCGCGAGCATGGCTGAACCAGTTGGCCCCCTCAAGCATCTACAACTGGGCAGATCTGGCCCGAGTGTTCATCAGGACCTTCGAAGGGACGTGCAAGCGCCCTGCTGGCCTCGTGGAGCTCCAGCACTGCGTCCAGAAACAGAATGAGCCCCTGCGAGATTTCATTCAGCGTTGGACAACTCTCTACCACACGGTGGAGAATGTCACGGAGCATCAAGCAGTCTGCGCCTTCAAGGCAGGCGTGCGGTACAGGGATCTGTACCTGAAGTTCGGCCGAACAGGCGACATCTCCATCAGCAAGACGATGGAGATAGCAACACGCTATGCAAATGGCGAAGAAGAAGACCGCATCCGAAGCGGCAAGCACAAAGCAGTGCCGATGGAGATGGGGGCAACACTCGAAAGCAGAAGCAGAAAGCTTCGACTGCTCCGCAAGCAGAAGCCCCAGCCGTAACCAATGCCAAGTTCAAAGGCAAAGGGAAGGCTCAGTTCACCCCCAAGAAGAAGCAGTTCAATAACCCCATCCTGGACCAGCCATGTCCGATTCATACAAAGATGGATGAAGAGGGCAACCCCATATATGCGAAGCATACCACTCGACAGTGTCGCCTCCTGATCCAGGGGTTCAGCGAAGGGCAACCGAGTGAAAAGGACAACGAACAGGATGAAGAGGATAAGGAGGATCCGTTCCCCCAAGTCCATGCAACACTCATGATTTTTGCTGACGTTGAGAGTAAGAGTCGACTGAAGCTGGTGAACAGGGAGGTGAACATGGCCACCCCTACCAACCCCAAGTTCCTCAAATGGTCTCAGACTGCGATCACCTTCGACCAGTCGGATCATCCGGCACATGTACCCACCCCGGGGAGACAGGCTCTTGTCGTCGACCCGGTGGTGGAGGGAGTCCGACTGCGCAAAGTCCTCATGGACGGCGGCAGCGGCTTGAACATCATGTATGCTGACACTCTCAAGGGGATGGACATTCCGATGTCCAAACTCAACGAGAGCAGCATGCAGTTCCATGGAGTCGTCCCTGGACGGAAGGCCAAGTCACTCGGCCAGATCGCGTTGGACGTCGTTTTCGGCTCCGACAAGAACTTCCGCAAGGAAAAGCTGACGTTCGAAGTGGTGGACTTCCAGAGCGCTTACCACGCAATTCTGGGCCGCCGAGCGTATGCGCGTTTCATGGCCCGTCCATGTTACGTATACCTGAAGCTGAAGATGCCAGGTCCGAAAGGCGTGATCACCATCACGGGCAATCGACAGCGAGCTGAAGAGTGTCTGCAGCAGGGATCAAGAATCGCCGATCAGCAAATGGCCGTCCTCGAGCTCGACGAGTACAAGAAAACAGTTGACCCCGCCGACCTGATGCGCTCGAAGAAGCCAGCTTCAGAGTCTGCATTCTAGTCGGCGGGAGAAACGAAGAAGGTCGGCATCCACCTGACGGACGACACTGCTGCCCCGACGAACATCTCCACCACCCTCGATCCTAAATAGGAAGCCGAGCTCACCCAATTCCTCCGTGAGAACTGGGACATCTTCGCATGGAAACCCTCTGACATGCCAGGTGTACCCAGGGAGTTGGCTGAGCACCGACTGCATGTGGATTCCACCGCTCGGCCCGTCCGAGAGCGCCTGCGCCGGTCCGCCGCGCACAAGAGGAAGGCAATCGGGGAAGAGGTGGCCAAGCTGCTGGCAGCCAACTTCATTCGTGAGGTTCACCACTCCGAGTGGCTCGCCAATGTTGTCATGGTGCCCAAGAAGGACAAGTCGCTCCGAATGTGCATCGACTTCAAGCATCTCAATAAGGTCTGCCCGAAAGACCATTTTCCGCTCCCCCGCATAGATCAAATTGTCGATTCGACTGCGGGTTGCGAGTGTTTGTCATTTCTTGATGCATACTTGGGTTATCATCAGATCCGTCTGTATGGCCCCGATGAATTAAAAACAGCCTTCATCACCCCATTCGGGTGCTTCTGCTACATCACTATGCCATTCGGTTTGAAGAATGCAGTAGCTACCTTTATGCGCATGATCCAAAAATGCCTTCTCGACCAGATCGGTCGGAATGTGGAGGCATATATGGACGATATCGTAGTCAAGTCGCGCAAAGGTTCCGACCTGCTGACTGACTTGGCAGAAACATTCGCCAACCTTCATAGGTACGATATCAAGGTCAACCCCGCCAAATGTTCATTCGGCGTTCCCAGCGGGAAGTTACTCGGTTTCTTCTTTTCCGAACGAGGGATCGATGTCAACCCCGAAAAGATCGGGACCATTGTCCGAATGGAGAGGCCGGTCAGAATACACGATGTTCAACGGCTCACAGGTTTCCTAGCGGCTTTGAGCAGGTTCATCAGTCGACTTGGCGAGAAAGCGCTTCCTCTGTACCGACTCATGAAGAAATCATATACTTTCGAGTGGACAGACGAAGCCCAAGTCGCATTCGACGACCTCAAGGTCCTACTTTCCACCCAGCCGGTTCTTACTGCTCCGCTCAGTAAAGAGCCCCTTCTTCTGTATATCGCGACTACAAATCAAGTCGTCAGTACTGTTCTTACAGTCGAACGAGAAGAAGAAGGCAAAGCATGCAAAGTTCAGCGACCAGTGTACTACGTTTCCGAAGTCCTGACTCCTTCCAAGAAGAGGTATCCCCACTATCGAAAACTTATCTACGGGATCTACATGACTGCGAAGAAGGTGGCCCATTATTTCCAAGACCACTCGGTGTCTGTCGTTTCTGATGCTCCGTTGTCGGAAATTCTCCACAATCGAGACGCGTCAGGCCGAGTGGCAAAGTGGGCAATGGAGTTGCTATACTGCGGTATCAAGTTCGAGGCCAAGAAAGCTATTAAGTCTCAAGCTCTGGCTGACTTCATAGCAGAATGGGTAGAACAATAGCAACCGACCCACATCTACTCGGCCCATTGGACAATGTTCTTCGATGGGTCCAAGATGTTGAATGGCTCCGGCGCTGGCGTTGTGATCATATCGCCAAAGGGCGACAAACTCAAGTACGTGCTACAGATACACTTCGATTCCTCCAACAACGAGGCAGAGTATGAAGCTCTCCTCTACGGGTTGCGCATGGCCATCTCACTCGGCGTCCGTCGCCTGATGGTCTACGACGATTCGGATTTGGTGCTCAATCAAGTGATGAAAGAGTGGGACGTCAGGAACCCCACCATGACCACATACTGCAATGCAGTGAGGAAGCTTGAGAAGAAGTTTGAAGGTCTAGAACTTCACCATGTTCCGAGACTGAAGAACCAAGCAGCTGATGAGTTGGCAAAACTCGGATCCACTCGGAGACCAGTCCCGAGTGACGTCTGCCTCGAGCACCTCCACCTTCCCTCAGTCAAAGAAGATCCTTTTACAGAGGAACCAGTACAACCAAAGAGTTCAACAGATCCGACTGAAGTCGATGTACCTGCTGTGGTTGATCTGGTCATGGAGATTCTTGCTATCATCCCCGATTGGACTGTGCCAATCATTGCATATATCCTGAGGCAGGAACTACCAGAAGACGAAGTCCAGGCCAGGCAGATAGTCCGCAGGTCGAAGTCATTCACTGTCATTGATGGCCAATTGTACAAGGAAAGCGTTTCAGGTGTTCTTCAAGGATGCATCTCCCTAGAGGAGGGGCAGCTAATCTCGGAAGATATTCACTCAGGAACTTGCGGTCGTCGCGAAGGCATTCAGGGCTGGTTTCTTCTGGCTGCAGGCAAACGAGATGGCTAAAGAAATGGTCGACCGATGTGAGGGCTGTCAGTTCTACTCCAACAAGTCACACAAGCCAACATCTGTGTTGAAGACAATCCCTCTTGTCTGGCTGTTCGTAGTGTGGGGATTAGATACAGTCGGTCCATTTAGGACAGGCCAAGGGGGATACACACATCTGTTGGTGGCAGTGGACAAGTTCACGAAATGGATCGAAGCCAAGCCAATCAAGAAGCTCGACGCCTCAATAGCCATCAAGTTTGTCAGGGACATCATCTCCAGATTCGGTGTACCTCACAGCATAATCACGGACAACGGGACAAACTTTGACTCGGACAGATTCAAAGGTTTCTGTACAAGCCAAGGTATCCGAGTGGATTTTGCTTCCGTGGTGCATCCTTAGTCCAATGGACAAGCAGAGCGGGCGAACGGACTTATTCTGCAAGGTTTGAAGCCCCGACTCCTGCGAGAGGTGGGACATGCCACTAGCGCATGGGTCACCGAGCTACCTTCAGTGCTTTGGGGCCTTCGCACAACCCCGAACAGATCTACAAGGCGATCACCGTTCTTCCTCGTCTACGGAGCAGAAGCAGTCCTTCCGAGTGACTTACTTCACAATGCTCCACGAGTCGAACTCTTCTCCGAAGCTGAAGCAGAACAAGCAAGGCAAGACGGAGTGGACCTTCTAGAGGAGGAGCGCGAGATGGCACTGACTCGCTCAACCATTTATCAACAAGATCTGCGGCGTTTTCACGCGCGACACGTCAGGAGTCGTATGTTTCAAGCAGGCGACCTGGTGCTCCGAGTGGATCAGCAAAGATCTCACAAGTTGGCTCCTGCCTGGGAAGGACCCTTCATCATCTCCAAGGTGCTAAACAATGGAGCATACAGACTCTACAACGTCGACAGGGAGACAGACGAGCCGCGAGCATGGAACGGAGATCTCCTGAAGCGCTTCTACACGTGACCGTCGACTGAAGCAATGTAAAGAACAAGTATTAGTGAAATAATATAAAGCAGATTGAGTTTTTTGCAGGTTCAAAGTTCTTCCGCGGTCGCAGACTTCGGTCTCAAAAAAAAAAAACTTAGCTGTGATCCAGAATCGCCTAAGTATTAACTTTCTCCGAGTGTGCACTTAACGTCACACTCGGAGACTTAGCTACGATCCAGAATCGCCTAAGTATTAACTTTCTCCGAGTGTGCACTTAACGTCACAATCGGGGACTTAGCTGCGATCCAAAATCGCCTAAGTATTAATTTTCTCCGAGTGTGCACTTAACGTCACACTCGGGGGCTTAGCTGCGATCTAGAATCGCCTAAGTATTAACTTTCTCCGAGTGTGCACTTAACGTCACACTCGGGGACTTAGCTGTGATCCAGAATCGCCTAAGTATTAACTTTCTCCGAGTGTGCGCTTAACGTCACACTCGGGGACTTAGCTGCGATCCAGAATCGCCTAAGTATTAATTTTCTCCGAGTGTGCACTTAACGTCGCACTCGGGGACTTAGCTGCGATCCAGAATCGCCTAAGTATTAGCTTTCTCCGAGTGTGCACTTAACGTCACACTCGGGGACTTAGCTGCGATCCAGAATCGCCTAAGTATTAACTTTCTCCGAGTGTGCACTTAACGTCACACTCGGGGACTTAGCTGCGATCCAGAATCGCCTAAGTATTAATTTTCTCCGAGTGTGCACTTAACGTCACACTCGGGGACTTAGCTGCGATCCAGAATCGCCGAAGTATTAACTTTCTCCGAGTGTGCACTTAACGTCACACTCGGAGACTTAGCTGCGATCCAGAATCGCCTAAGTATTAACTTTCTCCGAGTGTGCACTTAACGTCACACTCGGGGGCTTAGCTGCGATCCAGAATCGCCTAAGTATTAACTTTCTCCGAGTGTGCACTGAACGTCACACTCGGGGGCTTAGCTGCGATCCAGAATCGCCTAAGTATTAACTTTCTCCGAGTGTGCACTTAACGTCACGCTCGAGGACTTAGCTGCGATCCAGAATCTCCTAATTATTAACTATCTCCGAGTGTGCACTTAACGTCACACTCGGGGACTTAGCTACGATCCAGAATCGCCTAAGCACCCGCATGCTTCCGACTGTATCCTACAGGTACACTCGGGAACTCAACAGACCCTCATTGAGGCTCATGTGGAGGTCAAAACAACTGACAACTACATGAGTAGCAGACCCTCATTGAGGCTCATGTGGATGTCAAAACAACTGACAACTACATGAGTTGCAGACCCTCATTGAGGCTCATGTGGAGGTCAAAACAACTGACAACTACATGAGTTGCAGACCCTCATTGAGGCTCATGTGGACGTCAAAACAACTGACAACTACATCAACACAAAATCGCCCGAGTGCGACCTGATAGTCGCACTCGACAACCTAGCTGCGATCCCGTATCACCCAAGTACTCTTTGACCTCCGAGTACGTCTTACCGATCCACTCGGCGATCCTACCGATCCACTCGGTGATCATACAGATCCAATCGGAAATTCTACGGACCCTCAATGAGGCTCATGCAGATGTCAAGACAACTGACATGTTCCGAATGTTTGCCGTTGGCTTCACCAAGAAACGCCAAACAAAAACTCGAGTCAAAATTGCAACAGAAGAGAAAAGGATTCGATTCAAGGTTCAATCAAAGATAGTGGCTCGGTGTGGATCAAGCTTACCCACATCGAAACAAGAATGTGACGGCCAACAACAGTGGCCAAAGTTTCTTACAAATCAACACTCGACATACCGAGGATAAAGTTTTCTTACGCGTCGTCTGGATTGGCGCCAGGACTGGAGGGCTCCACGAAGGTGTCCAGGTCGATTCCGTCGGCGATGCGGGTGGCACTTTCAAGGAAGGTTTCCATGAAGTCTTCGAATCGAAGTTTCTTCGTGTTGGCGACCTTCAACGCTTTCAGCTTCTCCTCGCGCAGTTCCTTGCAATGCACTCGGACCAAGGACAGAGCAACGTCTGCACCACAGCGAGCCGCATATTTCTTCCATGACTGCGCTCGGTTGGGGACCTCCTCCAGTCGACTCATCAAGTTTTCCATCTCCTGCCGCGACTCATCTTCCGGCCAAAGCTCCTTGTCGATCCGGCCGACGACTTCTCTCAGTCGACCGATGAAAGGACCAACTTTGCCCACGCGAATGTGCGCTGCGAGCAAGTCTCGATTGGCGTCCTCGCCGAGTGGAATGTTCTCGCGAATCGACCGCTCCACGTCAGCTGCTTCAGCTTCAGCGTCCACGCAAAAATCTGCAAACACAGGGCAAGCAAACAATCAGCACCGAGTGTAACGCACGTACCACAAGCACTCGGAAAAACAGGACTTACCACCCAGACGCGTCATCATCTGCCGAGCCCAGTCATTGACGTATTTCTCCTGCGCTATACACCGTTTGTTCAGCACATCCATTTGCCCCATCAGCGTGGACCTTTGCTTCCCCATCTTCTCAACTTCAGCAGTCAGCGCTTTGTTCACTTCACGAGCCTGCTCCAACGACTTCTCTCATTCCGCCAGCACTTCCTTCATTCCAGCCATTGCAATCAGTGCCGCATCCAGCTCACCAGCAAATTGCACCTTTTCTTCCCTCAGAGTCTCATATGTTGTCCCCATCTCGCAAGTTTTCTGCCAGTCAGCGCCAAGAGACGATCAGACAAATCCAACAGTACAAAGTCTAAGTTCTTCAGACCCCTGCCGACGCAAGCAGTCGACAGCGGTCTCGGGGACTACACCTAGTGGGTTCACTGAGAGTGACCCCACTGGCATGCAACTCAAACAGGTCCGCCCTATTGAGATTCATGACAACACTTACGCCTACAAGGCTAATACCACCCGACCTGAGTAAAATTACTCTCGGAGACTCTTACAGTAGGTGCACTCCGAGTGCCCCAACTGTTAGCAGTCGACCATATTATTTACGAATATGACTAAGTCAGAGACAATATGCATAAAGACAACTGCTGGTGCAAGCACTCGACAGAAGTCTCGGGGACTACACCCACTGGGTTCACTCAGAGTGAACCCATTGCAAACATCATACGGTATTCGAGCACACCCAGTGGGTTACAAGAGAAACAAGAGAAAAGCAAATACTTACTAGACTACTTACTCGGATATCGTCCCGCAGCTCCAAGCTGCGCTGGTACAGAGAGGCGATGGAGTCGTACGCCTTCTTGGCTTCTCCCGCCATCAGCTCTGCCTGCACCATGGCTCCCTTGGCCGCTCCCACCTGATCCTCCGGGAGGTGTTCGATGTTGAACTCGACATTTGACGGGCCTGGCATCGTTGGAGGCTCCTTGGGCATCCCAAGGCCCGTTCCAGTCGGTTCAGCAGCCACCAGCGCCTCCTCAGTCGGCGGCATCACCTCAGTCGGCGGCACGACCGCGGCGAGACAGTAACTGGCGGGGTAGCCTCAAGGACAGGCTCCGCAGCTTGCTCAGGTCTCCCCTGGTCACCCTCATCCACATAAATCGCCCCTGCCGGACCGAACGGCGCGGGATCTCAGAAAAAGAAAGGGGCAAGACCAAAGACAGAATCCGCGATGCGATAATATAAAACTCTCAGAATCGCTACAACGCACCTGGCTGGGACGAGACGACGTTGTCCGCGTCCATGGGATCATCCTCTTGGAGCGCCGGAGAGGTGGCAGAGGTGGCAACCCTGTCGAGTGAAATTCATTCGACCAATAAAACACAGTCCAATCGGATATCAGAGGAAGTTAGAGGAACAGTACACTTACGTCGAGGTGACGGGAACGACGACCCTTATCCGCGGCAAAGCCTTCCGAGGTTTAGACCCACTCGGTTTGGCCACCTTGGAAGGCTGACCCACGGACTCGACATCAACGTCCCTGGCTCTCTTGGTGCTCCGAGCACTCGGAACCACGGGAGCAGCAGGCGGAGCACTCGAGGATGCCGGAGGGGCCGAGGGAACCGCGGGTTCATGTCGGCGCTTGGTCCAGTGCTCTGGCAGCGGAGGCGGCGAGTCCTGCTCTTCGTCATCCTCCTCTTCTTCACCAGACTCCTCCTCCGTCTCCCCACTGTCGGAGACATACTCGCCGCTCTCCACACTGCCCTCCTGGCTGCCTTCTTCCTCCTCCTCGTTCGGGTTCCCGTTCGAGACAGGAGAAAACCAGTTGGTCCACTTCTGCGTGAAATACAGTCGGCGACATCAAACGACAGGCAGAGATTCAAGAAAGCGATAAAACTAAAACAGATACGTGCACTCGACAAATGGTACTCACCTGGTTCGGAGGAGGATTGTCCGCGCTGAAAGCCCTCACTCGCCGAGACCCTCTGGGGTTCTCACAGGCGCCTGTGATCTGGAGAACCCATGAAGCCACCTTCTCCTCGGTCACTCTCAAGACGTTGGTCCGAGTGGAGTCTTCGGGCCCCGTGTAGTGCCACATGGCGTGGTCGCGAGCCTGCAGTAGTTGTATGCGCCGACCAAGGAAAGTCTCCAGCAAATCCATGCCGGTGACTCCCCTTCTGACGACGTCTACGAGTGCGTCGACCAGGGGCTGGATGTCGATCTTCTCCGCCTTCATGAGCGCGAGCTGCTTAGGTGGAGCGGGACGATCTAAGCTAAAAGGAGGCAACCCTGTCGAGGCATTCGGGCAGGCAACGTCTTGGCAGTAGAACCACGTCGACTGCCAGTTCCTAACCGACTCACTCAACTGAAGAGCAGGATAACTACTCCGATTCTTTTTCTGGAAACCTAAGCCTCCGCAGAGTTGGAGAAGATGCATTTTATCATCCGACTGGTTGAGTCATTTGATAGTTTGAGATCTAGCAGAGAATATATGTTTGAACAACCCCCAATGGGGAGGGCAGCCGATGAAGCACTCGCACATAACTATGAAAGCAGAGAGATGGGCAATAGCATTCGGGGGAAAGTGGTGAAGCTGTGCCCCGAAGTAGTTCATAATGCCCTTGAAGAAAGGATGCGGGGGCAGAGAGAAACCTCGATATACATGGCTGAGCAGTAGGACACGCTCCCCCTCCTGGGGCGCCGGCTCGACCTCATTCTCCACCGGCAGCCTCCAAGACTTGTGCACGATCATCCCGTGCTCCACCAGCTGCAGCAGATCCCCCTCCGTCACCATGGAGGGGAGGAAGTCGCCTTGGATCCACCCCGCCGGCAACGGCCGCTGCCGCCGCTGAGCAGGAGCCGCCGCCTTCCCCTTCTTCTTCCTCGCCTCCATCTTGCTGGTCTGACCCTTGGTCATGGCGGAAGCTGCGAATCCGCGGAGGGGAAGGAGGAGTGGAGAGGTTAGGTGCACTAGAGGCGGCGAGGAGGACGAAGCAAAGGCAAAAGATCCGGCGGGCGTAACGAAAAACCCTTGCCGCTGGGATTTAAGTAAGGTTTCGACTGGGTCGCTGGCAGGTGGCCCCGAAACCTTATCCCCCGACCGACCGCGGCGATATCAGTGGAGAAGTTGAAGGCGCGAGAATCGAGGCATCAGGCGTTACTCGAGCGCGCTGGCGTCATCCCCGCTGAGCGCGCGGAAACTAAAATTTAAGGATCCCGGAAAATCCGCCGCTGTCAGTTGACTGGTCATGTCAAGAGATACCCTGGAAGCACTCGGTTTCCGACAGTTTGTTCCACAAAGATTTCCACTCGGATCATTGGTCAGAGAAGATAAAATGGATCGAGGCAAGCAACGCCAAAGTCACATCCGTTCCAGTCGGATCCAAACTTCAAGCATCGCTTCATCATTCCAACCCCAATCCATTCGGGGATTAATGATGGGGTTATAGTCCTAGGGTAGGGTCATAGGCCTGCCCTGTAAGTCCTACCCAAGCACTACCCCTCATAGGGGACAAGGCCCTTAGTCAGTTCCGACTGAATTAAGGAGTCCCCATCGTCCAGTCGGTAACAGGTCCTCGACCATCCAGTCGGAGACTAGCATTCGGAGAACATGTAACTAACCGACTGGATGCCACTCGGAACATCGTAACCCCCCTGGAGGGAAATGGTCGTACGTTTCCCGATGCATTTATTAGCATTTAGGACGTATGTTACCTGTAACGTACGCATTCAATCGCCACTACTCCACCCCTGTACTGGAACCGTTGTGGAGGGCAGCGCACTCTATATATGCCCCCCCGCTGGTGCAGGGGTTAGCAAATCATTGTATTCCATATTCCACTCGACAACAAGCTCCCAGAGCGCTGAGACGTAGGGCTATTACCTCCACCGTAGAGGGGCCTGAACTCATACAACCTCGCCGTAGCTAGGACTCTGCCCATCCTTTTCGTACCCTACACATCTACTGTCAGGCTTATACCCACGACACCAATCAAAATCAAAATAGCATTACCCAAATTCAGGAAAGTTTTTACACAAATCCACACTAGTTTTTCAATTCACACAAGAACAATATTTCACTTCTACTTCTTCTGACCACTCGATTTCTTCTTCTTTTTCTTGGCACTTGTTGATCCTACGACGGGTACGACACCAAGTTCACCCAATCTCTTGGTATTCTTCAGTGGACCATCTAGGACAGCTTTAGTTGGCACCACAACATCTAAATGAGGCTTAGTTTGCATAAAATCAACTACAACAACTTAAATTTGTAACACAACTTCCAATATAGGTTCTATTTGCACATCAGCCGCATCAACTTCAGTTCTAGTTTGCACCACATTCTGCTCAGTTTGCTCATTTTGCCCCACATCCAAATCTTGCTTATTGTGCACTTCATCCGAATGTTGCTCATTTTGCACCCCAACATCATACATACAAGTTTGGCTCATTTTTCACCACAATATCATCCAAGTTTGTCTCATTTTGCACAACAACATTGCTACCTCTTGAGCTTGCGTTGGTTTTTCCCTTGAAGAGGAAAGGGTGATGCAGCACAGCAGCAGTAAGTATTTCCCTCAGTTTGAGAACCAAGATATCAATCCAGTAGGAGTATCAAGCCAAGTCTCCACCGTACTTGCGCAAAAACAACAAACTTGCACCCAACGCTACAAAGGGGTTGTCAATCCCTTCAAAATTGATTGCAAGGTGAGATCTGAAGGTGAAAAGTGCAACAAAGTAAAAGTGTAAGGCTGAAAATATGATGTGAAGTAGACCCGGGGGCCATAGTGTTCACTAGAGGCTTCTCTCATGATAGCAAATATTACGGTGGGTGAACGAATTACTGTCGAGCAATTGAAAGAACCGCGCAAAGTCATGACGATATCTAAGGCAATGATTATACATATAGGCATCACGTCCGAGACAAGTAGACCGATACTTTCTGCATCTACTACTATTACTCCACACATCGACCGCTATCCAGCATGCATCTAGTGTATTGAGTTCATGACAAACAGAGTAACGCCTTAAGAAAGATGACATGATGTAGAGGGATAAATTCGTGCAATAGATATAAACCCCATCTTTTTACCCTTGATGGCAACAACATGATGCGTGCCTCGCTACCCCTTCTGTCACTGGGTGCCTTCCTCTAGGCCCAAATTGTGAAGCGTTATGTAGTCGACATTCACATAACACCACTAGAGGAAAAACAACATACAACATATCAAAATACCGAACGAATACCAAACTCACATGACTATTATTAGCATGACTTATCCCATGTCCTCAGGAACAAAAGTAACTACCCACAAAGCATAATCATAATCATGATTAGAGGTGTAATGAATAGCATCAAGGATCTGAACATAAACTCTTCCACCAAGTAATTCAACTAGCATCAACTACAAATAGTAATCAACACTGCTAGCAACCTTACAAGTACCAATCGGAGTTGCGAGACGGAGATTGGTTACAAGAGATGAACTAGGGATTGGAGAGGAAATGTGCTCATGAAGATGTTGATGAAGATGCCTCCCCTCCGACGAGAGGAGTGTTGGTGATGACGAAGACGACAATTTGCCCCTCCGGGAGGGAAGTTTCCCCGGCAGGATCGTCCTGCCGGAGCTCTAGATTGGATCTGCTCAAGTTCCGCCTCGTGGCGGCGGCAAAACCACGAAAAAGCTCCCGAATGATTTTTTCTAGAACGAAACCCTTCATATAGCAAAATAGGGGGGCCAGTGGGCCGCCACGGTGCCCACAAGTCCTGTTGCCGCGGCCAGGGGGGTAGGCCGCGGCAACCAGGCTTGTGGGCCCCTGGTTGCTCCCCTCTGACACTTCTGTCGCCAAGTATTTTTTATAAAATCCAAAAAAAATCCACATTGATTTTCAGGACATTTAGAGTTTCGCACAATAGAGCACTCAGACTTGCTCCTTTTCCAGTCCAGAATTCCAGGTGCCGGTATTCTCCCTCTTCAAATAAACCTTGCAAAATAAGAGAGAAAAGGCATAAGTAAGGTTCCACAAAGTATAATAACAGTACATAAAGCGATAAATATAAACATGAAAGCATGATGCAAAATGGACGTATCATCAAGCAATTGATAAAACCGCGCAAAGTCATGACGATATCTAAGGTAATGATCATACATATATGCATCACGTCCGAGACAAGTAGACCGATACTTTCTGCATCTACTACTATTACTCCACACATCGACCGCTATCCAGCATGCATCGAGTGTATTGAGTTCATGATGAACAGAGTAACGCCTTAAGCAAGATGACATGATGTAGAGGGATAATCTCAAACCAATGATGAAAACCCATTTTTTTACCCTTGATGGCAACAATACGATGCGTGCCTCGCTACCCCTTGTGTCACTGGGTGAGGTCACCGCACGGTATGAACCCAAAACCAAGCACTTCTCCCATTGCAAGAATCATAGATCAAGTTGGCCAAACAAAACGCACAACTCGAAGAGAATTACAAGGATATGAAATCATGCATATAAGAGATCAGAAGAAATTCAAATAAGATTCATAAATAATCTGATCATAAATCCACAATTCATCGGATCTCGACAAACACACCGCAAAACAAGATTACATCGGATAGATCTTCATGAAGATCATGGAGAACTTTGTATTGAAGATCCAAGAGAGAGAAGAAGCCATCTAGCTACTAGCTATGGACCCGAAGGTCTATGGTGAATTACTCACGCATCATCGAGAGGCAATGGTGTTGATGAAGAAGCCCTCTGTGTCCGAATCCCCCCTCCGGCAGGGCACCAGAACGTGCCCCAGATGGGATCTTGCGGGGACAGAAGCTTGCGGCGGCGGAAAAGTACTTTCGTGGCTCCCTCCCGTGGTTTTGGATTTTTCATGGATATATAGGCAGAAGAAGTAGGGAATAGGAGCCATAGGTGGCCCACAAGCCTGCTAGGCCCGGCCTCCAGGTCGCGGCTAGGGGGCTTGTGGCCTCCCGTGGTGCCCTCGGCCTTGGTTCTCAAGCTCCTTGCGTATCTTCTGTTGCGTGAAAAATCTTTTCAGAGGTTTTACTCCGTTTGGGCTCCGTTTAATATTCTCCTCTGAAAAGGGTCAAGAACACGGAAAAACAGGAACTGGGACTTGGCACTGAGTTAATAAGTTAGTCCCAAAAAAGATATAAAAAGCATACAAAACATCCAAAGTTTGACAAGATAATAGCATGGAACCATAAAAAATTATAGATACGTTGGAGACATATCAAGCATCCCCAAGCTTAACTCCTGCTCGTCCTCGAGTAGGGAAGTGATAAAGAATGAATTTTTGATGTGGAATGTTACCTAGCATATTTGTTCTTTGTAACTTCTTTCATGTGACATGAATGTTCAGATCCGTAAGATTCGAAACAATAGTTTGCTATTGACATGAAAACAATAATACTTCAAGCAAACTAGCAAGGTAATCATGAACTTTCGAATCAACAAAGCCAAAGAAAGTTATCCCTACAAAATCATATAGTCCGGCTATGCTCCATCATCCCCACACAACGAATTTAGATCATGCACAACCCCGGTATTGGCCAAGTAATTGTTTTCGCATCTCAAACCTTTTTCAACTCTCACGCAATACATGAGCGTGAGCCATGGATATAGCACTTATAGGTGGAATAGAGTGTGGTGAAGGTTGTGAGGCAAAAAGGAGGAGATGGTCACATTGACTCGGCGTATCAAAGGGCTATGGAGATGCCCATCAATAGATATCAATGTGAAAGAGTAGGGATTACCATGCAATGGATGCACTTAGAGCTATAAGTGTGTGAAAGCTCAAAAGGAGAACTAGTGGGTGTGCATCCAACTTGCTTGCTCACGAAGACCTAGGGCAATTTTGAGGAAGCCCATCATTGGAATATACAAGCCAAGTTATATAATGAAGATTCGCACTAGTATATGGTGGTGACAACACAAGAGACTCTCAATCATGAAGAACATGGTGCTATTATGAAGCACAAGTGTGGAAAAAGATAGTAGCATTGTCCCTTCTCTCTTTTTCTCTTTTTTTTGTTTGGGCTCTTTGGCCTCTTTCCATATATATATATATATATATATATATATATATATATATATATATATATATATATATATATATATTTTGTGTGTGTGGGAAACTTTGTCCTCTTTTTTTATTTCCTCACATGGGACAATGCTCTAATAATGATGATCATCACACTTTCATTTACTCACAGCTCAATGCTTAGAACGATGATGACTCTATAGGAAATGCCTCCAGCAGTGTACCGGGATGTGCAACGATCTAGCTTGGCGTATGACGTTGAAACATCTCGCTAGCTATCTTACGATCATGCAATGGCAATATGTAGGTGACTGCACAAGTCATGAGACGGAACGGTGGGAGTTGCATGGCAATATATCTCGGAATGGTTATGAAAAGGCCATGATAGGTAGGTATGGTGGATGTTTTGAGGAAGATCTATAGTGGTTTTGTGTACCAGCGAAAGTTGCGCGGCACTAGAGAGGCTAGTAATGGTGGAAGGTGAAAGTGCATCTATACCATGGACTCACATTAGTCATGAAGAACTCACAAACTTATTGCGAAAGTTTTTATTAGTAATCGAAACAAAGTGCTAAACGCATACTCCTAGGGGAAGGGTTGGTAGGTGTTAACCATCGCGCGATCCCGACCGCAACACAAAGGATGACAATCAATAAATCAATTATGCTCCGACTTCCTAACATAGCGGTTCACCATACGTGCATGTTACGGGAATCACTAACTTCAACACAAGTATTTCTAAATTCACAACACCTTACTAACATGACTCTTAATATTACCAAATCCATGTCTCAAAACTGATTGAGAGGAATCAGACTTCTCTTTCTAATCAATGCACAAGAATATGGAAGTTTTATTGTATCCTCTTTGGACGCTTATCATCTTTAGGACTACTTTCATAGCACAAGCCAACTACCAAGTTACTCAGAGAGAGCACTCTCAAAAAGATATAAGTGAAGAGCGAGAGTTCTTATTTCTCCAAAATATGACACCGCCGTGCTCTAAAAGATCTAAGTGAAGCACTAGAGCAAAGTTATCTAGCTCAAAAGATATAAGTGAAGCACATGTGACCTGAATTGCCTAACTCAAAAGATATAAGCGAAGCTCAATGAGTATTCTAGCAAATTCACGATGAGCGTATGTCTCTCCCAAAAGGTGTGCAACATGGATGATTGTGAGACAACAAAAATAAAAATACTCCTATAATACACGATGCTCCAAGAAAAACACATATCATGTGGTGAATACAAAATATAGCTCCAAGTAATGTTACCGATGGATTGAAGACGAAAGAGGGGATGCCTTCCCGCGGCATCGCCAAGATTAGGCTTTTTGGTGTCCTTGAATTTGGCTTGGGATGATTTGGGAATCCCCAAGCTTGAGCTCTTTCCACTCTTTATCCCTTGGTCCATGAGAACATCACCCAAAACTTGAAAACTTCACATCACAAAACTTAAACAGAAACTCGTGATAACATTAGCACAAGAAAACAAACTACCACCTCTTTAGGTACTGTAGCAAACTTTATTTCTATTTATATTGGTGTTATATTAATGTATTCTCACTTTTCCATGGCTAGTACCCCCGATACTATCCATAGTTTCATCAAAATAAGCAATCAACACAACAAAAACAGAATTTGTAAAAAACAGACCAGTCTGTAGCAATCTGTATACTTCGTATACTCCTGGTATCCCAAAAATTCTGAAAAATTACGACAATTTGGGCAATTGGCATATCAACAAGAAGCAAAAAGAATCAACTCAAACTCTCTTTCTGGATAAACATGAAAAATAATTTCGCGAGCGAAAAGTTTCTGTCTTTTTCCAGCATGATCAAACAAGCTTCACCAAAACTAGTCATAAAGGTTTTACTTGGCTCAAACACAACAAGAAACACAAAAGAAACAATCATAACAGAATTATGATGGTGTGAACGCAACAAAACAGAAAACAAAAGGCAAAGATAAATTCATTGGTTTGCCTCCCAACAAGCGCTATTATTTAACGTCCTTAGCTAGGCATAAGGGGAAAGAATCAAGTATCGCCGTCTTTGATACTCAAACCATAAGTAGGGTGAACACTCATCATCTTAAGGTCTTCATCTCTCTTACTAGATGGTTCATCACTATTTTTAGGAAGAAAAACTGACTTGGCGGCCTTATTGTGGGCAAAATTTGGAGTGTTCTGCACAGCAGCAAAAGCGGAACTCAAGTTGGTTATAACGTCCTCTAGTTTGCCAATCCTAGCGGAATCATGACCTAGTTTTTCGTTAACTGTGGGTTCCCTCTCCTTTAAATTTTTCAAAGTCATTCCCACCTTGGATCCGTACTGAGTGATTTGATTGTGGATCTTTTTATCCAAATTCTCAATGAGTTCAATCGTAGCAACTTTATTTTCAATGATATCCAGCCTACGCATCACATCTTCTAAAGTTAAGGTGGTTCCATTAACCATGAGTAGGGGTGAGCCTACCAAATTTATCAAAGTACCGTAAGAATCAACGGTATGGCTACCCAAGAAATTTCCGCCTATGATGGTGTCAAGAACATACCTATTCCAACGGGAAATACCCACATAAAAGCTGTGAAGCAGGACGGTCGTAGATTGCTTACGAGTAGATCTACTCTGAGCATTGCAAATCCTATACCAAGCATACTTTAAGTTTTCTTCCTCATTTTGTTTGAAATTGAGAACTTCGTTCTCGGGAGTATCGTTCGAAGCGGTAGGTCTATCCATGGGGACAGGTAGACTATCCCACACAAGCGAAAGAAAAGGGTGAACGGAAAAGGCAAATATTTTTGTAAATTTTTGTTTTTCAGAAGTGGGGGAGAGGAAAACGAGAGGCAAAAAAAGTAAATGCAAGAGATGAGTTTGCGACGTTTACTTGGATAAGCTTCACTTGAAGCTCCCCGGCAATGACGCCACAAATTGGCACGTTGACGGGAGAATATTCTTGACTTGATCCTCCTCCCCGGCAACGGCGCCAGAAATTCTTCTTGCTACGTCTTGAGCTTGCGTTGGTTTTTACCTTGAAGAGGAAAGGGTGATGCAACACAGTAGCAGTAAGTATTTCCCTCAGTTTGAGAACCAAGGTATCAATCCAGTAGGAGTATCAAGCCAAGTCTCCACCGTACCTACGCAAAAACAACAAACTTGCACCCAACGCTACAAATGGGTCGTCAATCCCTTCATGATTGATTATAAGGTGAGATCTGAAGGAGAAAAGTGCAACAAAGTAAAAGTGTAAGGCTGAAAATATGATGTGAAGTAGACCCGGGGGCCATAGTGTTCACTAGAGGCTTCTCTCATGATAGCAAATATTACGGTGGGGGAACGGATTACTGTCGAGCAATTGATAGAACCGCGCAAAGTCATGACGATATCTAAGGCAATGATCATACATATAGGCATCACGTCCGAGACAAGTAGACCGATACTTTCTGCATCTACTACTATTACTCCACACATCGACCGCTATCCAACATGCATCTAGTGTATTGAGTTCATGACAAACAGAGTAACGCCTTAAGCTAGATGACATGATGTAGAGCGATAAATTCATGCAATAGATATAAACCCCATCTTTTTACCCTTGATGGCAACAACACGATGCGTGCCTCGCTACCCCTTCTGTCACTAGGTGAGGTCAGCGCACGGTATGAACCCAAAACCAAGTACTTCTCCCATTGCAAGAATCATAGATCAAGTTGGCCAAACAAAACCCACAACTCGAAGAGAATTACAAGGATATGAAATCATGCATATAAGAGATCAGAAGAAACTCAAATAAGATTCATAGATAATCTGATCATAAATCCACAATTCATCGGATCTCGACAAACACCCCGCAAAAGAAGATTACATCCGATAGATCTCCATGAAGATCATGGAGAACTTTGTATTGAAGACCCAAGAGAGAGAAGAAGCCATCTAGCTACTAGCTATGGACCCGAAGGTCTATGGTGAACTACTCACGCATCATCGGAGAGGCAATGGTGTTGAGGAAGTAGCCCTCCGTGTCCGAATCCCCCTCTGGCAGGGCACCAGAACGTACCCCAGATGGGATCTTGCGGAGACAGAAGCTTGCGACGGCGGAAAAGTATTTTCGTGGCTCCCTCCCGTGGGTTTGGATTTTTCGGGGATTTATAGGCGGAAGAAGTAGGGCAGAGGAGCCACAGGGGGCCCACAAGCCTGCTAGGCGCGCCCCCAGGCCGCGGCTAGGGGGCTTGTGGCCTCCCCTGGTGCCCTCTGCCTTTGTTTTGAATCTCCCTGCGTATCTTCTGTTTCGAAAAAAAATCTTTTCGGAGGTTTTATTCCATTTGGACTCCGTTTAATATTCTCCTGTGAAAAGGGTCAAAAACACGGAAAAAACAAGAACTGGCACTTGGCAGTGAGTTAATAAGTTAGTCCCAAAAAAGATATAAAAACATACAAAACATCCAAAGTTTGACAAGATAATAGCATGGAACCATAAAAAATTATAGATACGTTGGAGACGTATCAAACATCATCCAAGTTTGGCTCATCTTGCACACTTCTACCAAAACTTCTCTTCTATCTACAACCATTGATCCTTGCCTTTTTGATTGCCCACCAATCTTCAACAACAAGGGGTTGACCTACACGCTTTCTCTTTTAAAAGAAAGATTGTAATTTGGCTAGTAATTAAAAACAACAACCAAATAAAAAACACAAACATAAACATACTTTGGCCTTTGAGGAGTGTAACGACATTTTTAAGATCCTTTTCGGTGCCTAAGTTCGTGGCACAACTTGCATCTATTTTGTTACCTTTTTGGGACCTTTTTAGCTTTCCATCGTTCTCCCCCTTCCTATTTTTACTACTCCCACCTTTCTTAAACCATGCCTTGAATCTACTCTCTTTAGGCCTGTCAGCCTTTCTTTTGTTAGGGGAGGACACATGAAAATTTTGATTTCTACTTCAAGCCACTACGACTGATCTGTAAATGCTAGAATTAGAGTTACATATGCAACCTTGAATCTTGCCACTGAGTAATATTCATGCAAATATGGGTGCATGTTTATCTTGGGTTGGGAGGCCAAGAAAAGTATGGCATGGTCACATGGTTTCGTGGTGTGTTGCCACTTGAGGCAAGTGCAGTCATGCAACTCAGCGTTAACAACATGCCTCCTTCCAGTCTTGGTATATCTATCTTCAACACCCCACAATGAAGATTTTTCAACCGACAAATGTGTATGATTTCCGGTCCTGTTCACCACGTGTTGTACCATTGCAGGAAGCTTATCCCCTTACAGACAATCACTAATCCTTCTTCTCAATTCTCACATGCACATGATCATGATCCTGATTTGGTCAACCATGTCATGCACACACAAGTTCTTTAACTGCTTTATCTTGTTGTTAGAACTTTGTGCCAAGTTATTGTTGATATGATCACACTTGATGACACTATTAAATCCTGACCTGTACCACAATAGAGAATGATATGTATTCAACCATGGAACAAACTCACTACATGCTGCTTTTATCTTATCAAGATGATATGAATGTGTCTGTTTAGTGTAAGATCTTGCTGCTGGCCACATACTCCCAAATTCTTCTCCTTTTATTTTTTGATCAAATTCATCCACATATGCTGAAGCACTCCCTTTGCTCACAATGAGGAAAAACATTCTTCACTGCATTTTCTAGCCATTTACATGCATCTGTATGTACTGCCAAAGGTGACACTGGCCCTATGCATCTTTTCAACTGCATCATGAACCATGCCCATGAAACCTCTGTCTCTGACTAAAACAAACCAATAGCAATAGGGAACATCCAGTTGTGTCCATCTAAAGCATTGCATGCTGCCAATTGGCCATTCCATTTGTGAGTCAAATAAGATTAGTCTATGCTCAAATATGGACGACACTCTGCTTTGAAGTCATATATGCAAGGCTTTAAAGCAAAAAATAATTTGGAGAAAACAACTCTACCATCCTCTTTTACCTCAGTATCTATCTCCACAACACTGCCAGGTGACCTCTTCTCCACCTCTGATTTGAAGTTATAAAGCATCCTAAAAGTATTTGCCCAATCAACATATAATTCTTTCATTGCCCTCTGTTTTGCTTTCCACACTGTGGTATACTTCACCTTAATGGGGTACTGCTTTTCCAAATCCACTTTAAGTTTCTTTGTTGTAGTGTTTGGTTTCTTGGCTAATATGGGAGTGATCTTTTCTGCCATCCAAAGTTGTGATGTCATGGTTGATACTCTGTGTGAACTTGTAATACAAGTATGTGGATTTGGGATTTGATTAACCGTGATGGTACTTCCATCAGGTTGAATTCTAGCACATATGTACCACTTGCAAGGCCTGATGCTTCCATCAAAACCTCTTCACCTTGCATAAAATTTCTTTCTATCAGTCCACATAGTCTTGGCATCAAACTCATGTTTTACCGCGTAAGTCTTTAAGCACATCCTAAACTCCTTCATGCCTGGGAATAACTTGCCTACTTCAACAACAAGGTTTTCTTTGTCATACACACTTACAAGATCATCATGATGTGCATCATCTATATCATCTGCAACATGTTTCATGAGGTGTCCATCCACATCTTCACAAGCATCTATGTTAGCATCATTAGGCAAACTTGATTCACCCCTCTCTTCCTCATCTTGATCCTCTACTCGATCTACCGGAATGTCAAATTTTTTGGCCATCTTAGTGTTAGCCATTGGTGCAATGACCAAATCAGTAGTGTCTTCTAATTGTACTGAATCCCAATCAACACAAACAACCCTTGTAGCACCATCACAACCCTCTTTTGTATCTTGATCAACCCCCTGTATCACCGTTACTTCACATACACATGGGCACTATTTGTCTTTGTGAAGCCCAATCATCATCTACCATCTGCGAAGCCAACTTTGAGGGCACATATCCAACCTTAGTATCTGATTTCAGATCAACGAGCTCTGTATGAAAGCTAGTCTGTTTGCTTGCCTAGCCGTCTTGCTAATCGATTTCATCAACCATCTCTTCACCATTCTCAATTCTCACATACTCACCCTTCCAATTATCAAACCGTAACAATGATACCTCTTGCTCTGGACTCCAAAAAATGCTTTCCCCAATTTTCTCCACAACATTCCTCACGACCCTCTCTTCCATGCTCTGTATTTCCTGTGGATCAATCACTTCAAATTCAACCCTCATTTCACAATTGTATCTCTCTCTATGTCTCGCACGCTACCATCAACTAGCTTCGCTTTAGATGGTAAGAATTCAACACTGAATTCTAAGGTCCATGCAACATTGCCCTTGTTTATCAATGGAGGGCATTGTGAGGCAGAGAAAGCACACAAGGCACACATCGCAGTGTTGAAGAGGTTGTACATGGTGATTACCTGGTCGACGTTGTCTCTCGTGGCTCCATCTCATTCAGCCCAACGCCGCCGCACCCCAGTCCCACCCACCTCCACAATCTGGATCCCGTGGAAGACAGGGGCAAACAGAGGCTCACTTGGTTAGATCTAACTCAAGACGAAGGGGAATGGTGCCGAATACACACCAAATGTGCAGCCGCAGCCGTGAACGAAAGCTCTGCCGCCACCGCCGCTGACGACAACGAGAACGAAGAAGAGAGCAGCAGCCAGAAGAGGGAGAAGCGGGGAGAAGCACTCGTTAAGTCAGGTGAGGAATCGATGCACCTCCAAGTGGGACCCACCACTAGACGCACTAATTAGTTTGACCCCCTCTTTTTATCTTAACCGCAGTCCCGTTGACGACCGGACCCGTGTTTTAACAACCTGGTCGTATTGGGGCTATTATTGCCATGTAAGACGGCGCACACGAGCTATTTGCGTCAACTACGTCGCACTCCTTCTAATTCACATGAAATGTGTCGCACAGGAGCTATAGACCCATACTAATTAGCTGTTAGGAATAAATGCAATGTGCCCTAAATCTTGTTTATTATGGAAATGCACGTAAATTTAACTGTGCCTTCTAAACTGTGACGGAGGGAGTACGTATCATTTCAAGAGTTGATGACAGGCTGAAATGGTAGCTAAGTGGAAATGGTTGATTTTTTTATTCATTCCGTGTACGATGTTTTAGTAGGGATGAGGACCACTTTGATTCATAGGAGTACAAAACGATATAATCTTACAAGATCATAACTTTTTTAGTTACAACATCAAACTGCACATCGAACACAAGTTTATTGACTGTGAGTGATATTACCTCTCAAATCTTATATGTGTAGTCATGTTGGTTTATGTGAACAAAGTTGCATAGTGTCCATCACTAAAGATGAGTGCGACAATTGGCCTCAGCGCCTAGGAGATGAGAGAAGACCAATCCATGAAGGGCAACACATTTCAATGGAATTTGGTTGTATGCATCGTTAATTTATTGTTTTTATTATTTTGCAATTTGAAAATATTTATTGAACACGAATTATATAGTATAATTGAGATGACTAAATATTTTTCATGGAATGTTGCATGTTGAGGTGAATCTTTGTCATGCATGGCTTCATGTTCGTTTCATCAAGCTGCCGGTGTTAGCATTTGTTTTCTTTCTTTCTCTTGTTTTTTCTTTGGATTTGGTTATGCTACGACTTCAACATGCTTATTGTATCGTGTGAGTTCTTTATAATATAAAGGGTCTATCCTCATGTAGTATATATGTGTTAGGACGGGTCAAACCATTTAAATTCTTACTAAGTTTCTCTTTTGTCTTTATTATATATAGAGGTTTATACTTCCTCTGTTTCTGAATATAAGTATTTTTAGAGATTTCATTAGAAAACTATATACAAAGCTAAATTCATACTCTAAAGTATGTCTAAATACAACCGTATATAATTTTGTAATGAAACATTTAAAATGACTTATATTTAAAAATAGAGGAAATACAAGGTTAGTGAGCCTAGAAAAGCCACGACAATAAGGTGACATAAGCAGACTATAAGGATTAGAATATTATATTCTTGCTTAGTTGGAGGAGAGAGAGGAGGAGAGAGAAGAGAAGCGGGCTCTTGGTGAGTAGCCAACTGCAGTACGAGACCCAAGACACTTTGTGAGATTGTAAGATGGGCCAACTACTACTAAAGTAGTACACATCTAAAATTTACTATTGTATATGCCGGCTATTAGGTTAGCTCTATATGACATGGCAACTCCTTATAGCCGATTGTTGGCTGTATTATTAACCATGCTCTAAGACTGTTTACATACATGGGCATTACCAAATGCCACGTGTCATACAACATTTAGTGTGGCCACTTGCACAAGCCTTTTTAAGGCATCTTCAGGGGCCTGTCCCCCTCCAACGATAAACAAAACCTGAAGTACCTAGTGTATATTTGACCGACATATGCTAGTATGTATGTATTTGGCCCCCTATCACTGTCCATATTCAAATCCTGGCTCCGTCACTGCTTGAAACATATATATATCTTCTTAGATATTGTCCAAATCATTTTTACCATCCAATGAAAACCTTTATATGTTTATGGATCAGTCCGGATGTATAGATCTCGGTATATTAGCAACAAAGCTGAGGGGCTTTGCCGGAGTCCGGGCATTGAGCTGACGAACAAGAAATCTCCATGTATCCATGCCTACCCTCTGTCTCTCCTCTCGCCTGGCGGCACACATCAACGCAGGTGCCACCACGAGGGCAACTGCCATGGTTGTCGACGAGCGCTCCATCCCTCTCTGCCTACTCCTCCCTCCCTTCACCTTCCTCCTCTCGTCTTTCCTCACCTGCCATGAATGGGCAACTTGAGCTCGGCTCCGGCACCCGGGCCACGCATGCGCCTGACGCTACTGCAGTCATGTTCGCGTGCCCGTGGCCACGCCCGACACTCCTGTCGTCATGGTCACGCGCACGTGGCCGTGCCCGACGCACTCGTGGCTGCGCCCATGGCATCTCGAATTTTTGTCCAAAAGGACCACCCACCGAATGGAATTGCTAGAAAGGACTACATGCGATACAAATTGACAAAGAACACCCCCTGAATTCGCGCCAGGTGACGCGTGTCACCTGCCGCCACGGGAGTAGGCGGCCGGCACCTGCCGCCACGCCTTCAGGCGGCCGTCCGGGATCCCGTTCCCGCCATTGTTCCGAGACGGAACGGCCACAGGGTTGTGGGCCCTGCCGCCATTGACCAGGGCAACAGCCCTGTGCACCCCGCGCTGTTGCTGCTGCTCTATCACACACACTCCCAGGGAGCAGTAACATCAGCAGCACAGATGAGTCAACGAGTCGGAGAACAACGTTGATCAGGTTAGCTGCCACCATCCACCCCTGTCAAGTGTGATGCATACATCCACCCCTGTCAAGTGTGATGCATAACGACTCGACAGTCTGACACAAAACGCAAAAAGAAGCCTACGACAAGGATCCTAGCACTGACACTGGTACATATATATATGTTAACCTTTCATTCATCCGTGGCAAACAGGCTTGGCATATATATCCACAAAAGAAACCTTCGTCACAGACGAAAAAGGAAAATATCTCTCGTATTAAGAAAGCCGTGCTTCGTTTAGCAGTTGTCACTCCCTGAAAGTGTGTGTGAGATAGAGCAGCAGCAACAGCGCGCGGTGCACAGGGCTGCCGCCCTGGTCAGTGGCGGCAGGCCCGCAACCATGTGTCGTTCCATCTCAGAACAATGGCGGGAACGGCATCCGGGCGGCCGCCTGCAGGCGTGGCGGCAGGTGCCGGCCGCCTACTTCCGTGGCGGCAGGTGACACGCGTCACCTGACACACCTGTCGTTAAAATTCTAGGGGTCTTTTTTATCAATCTGTATCGCAGCTAGTCCTTTCTAGCAATATCATTCGATGAGTGATCTTTTTGAACAAAAATTGTGGCATTCCTGGCTGCGCCGGAGATGCATGCAGTGACCTCGTACTTCATATGTTTGATCAAATGACTGGGCGGACAAATAGAAAAAATTTAAGTTTAGCTTTGGATGCCACGCTCATGTATCATTTCCGTGGACACTATCCGGACGTAAAAAAGGATACGGTTTTGCTAGCTAAAATACATCTAAATGTGAGATAAGTATTCACATTAGTTTTATTATCATTGAACTTACATAAAGATTTGTGTTGGTATTTTTTCTTTTTATTTCTATACTTTATTTAGTCATTTAGATGTGCAATAACTATGTCATGTATAGATATGTCCTAGACACATTCAAAAGGATATTTGAAGTGTCTGTTTAGGGGCTAACGTTTCTGTAGAGTATCGGAATCATGAAACTTCTAAAGTAAAGCCATATTCAGAATCTATAGATCCGCGGATGTAGACCATTCTTTGCTCTATCTATATAAACTACAAAGTGATACGTCATGAAAGGTAAAAGTACATGCCATGCATACGTGGACAAAATCAGCAAGCAAAGGTAAAGTGACCGTATGCCCCCCCCCCCCCCCCCCTACATGCACTGATCTCTTGTTCGGACGTCGCATGATTATTCGAAGTACAACATTTGAAGTAGAGGGGTTAATTTATGGACTCGCTGCTGCAGACGTCGATGCACCTCGTGGCGGCACTGGCCTCGCATTCCTTGCATAATTTGACCTGCAGGTTATAGAAGGAGTAGGGACCACTAGTGGAGAACGGGCCTTTGGCCGGGACCCTTTAGTCCCGGCCTGCTTCTCGGCCGGGACTAAAGGTCTGGCCATGTCGCCCCAATTCTTAATGCCTTCCTCAAGGCTTTAGTTCCGGTCTATAAGGAGCCTTTAGTTCCGGTTTGTGTCCCAAACCGGGACTAAAGGGCTACGCGGCGGGCAGTGGTGGTGGCAACCGTTCGTATCCCCTTTAGTCCCGGTTGGTGGCTCAACCCGGGACTAAAGGACTAACACGTGGTCCGCCGTAGTGGTGGCGACCGTTGGTATACCTCTTTAGTCCCGGTTGGTGGCTCAACCCGGGACTAAAGACCCAAAGGTTTGCATCCCGCGTCGTTTCGGGCGATGAAAATCACGAACCGAAGCGTACAGTCGCCATTTCTCTGTTTCTTCTTCTCTCTCGCTCTCCCTCTCTGTTCTTCTCCTCTCTTCTTCCCTTCTCTTCTTCCACCATGCCAACTAGCTTTCATGAGGTGCTCGCACATGGCACGACCAAGCTCGATGTCGTGTACACGAACCTGAGCAGGGAGGTGTCGTTTTTTCTTCAACAGTTGAAGGAAAAATGGTTTGACAACGCAGTGGATCATGAGAAGTTCTTGGGGCTTGATCTGGAGTACACGGCCGATCAACGCGGTGTTGCTGTCATCCAACTATGCTTCGCACGCCATGTCTTGATCTTCCAATGGGCGAGGTAAGTTTTGAGGCTTTCTTTGATCCAAGATAATGACATTGTAAGTTTATTTGTTTCAATCATAGTTGGTTCCCTTCAAATAGTTGTAGTGAAACAATTTTGATTAGTTGAAGGGGAACACAATCTAATTGGCATAGTGTTCCATAATCTGAAAAATCGTATTAGAATCAACTAGTGTTTAATATGTTCCATTGGAATCATAGTTGGTTCCCTTCAAATAGTTGTAGTGAAACAATTTTGATTAGTTGAAGGGGAACACAATCTAATTGGAATAGTGTTCCATAATCTGAAAAATCGTATTAGAATCAACTAGTGTTTAATATGTTCCATTGGAATCATAGTTGGTTCCCTTCAAATAGTTGTAGTGAAACAATTTTGATTAGTTGAAGGGGAACACAATCTGATAGGAATAGTGTTCCATAATCTGAAAAATCGTATTAGAATCAACTAGTCTTTAATATGTTCCATTGGAATCATAGTTGGTTCGCTTCAAATAGTTGTAGTGAAACAATTTTGATTAGTTGAAGGGAACACAATCTGATTGGAATAGTGTTCCACAATCTGAAAAATCTGATTGGTTCAATATGTTCCATTGAAATCATAGTTATAGTGATACAATTTTATGCGGTGTTCTTTGATCCAAGGTTATGAAAATTGAATATAGCTAGTGATCTCTCAAGGTTCCATTGGATAGCAATATGATATGTCATAGTCATGAAAATTGCATATAGCTAGTGATCTCTCTAGGTTCCATTGGATAGCTATAGTGATCTCTCTAAGTTCCATTGCATATGTTCTATTTGAATCCTGAAGATAAGTTTCTCTTTAGTTGTAGTGAAACATGTTTCCTTATTGCAGCAGTATGTAACATTTGTTCCATTTTAATTTATTTCTGTTGCAGGAGTGACAAGCATTGTCCAAAACTCATGGACTTCCTTCGCAGCGGCATCACTTTTGCTTCCGTTGACATAAGGAACGACAAGCTGAAGATGAGGCACAACTTCGGTATTGAGATACCAGCTGGTTGCCTCGTTGATCTCCAAACGGTATTCAGGCTTCGACATGACAGGACTTCGATGGCTCATATGGCAGTTGCCTTGATCGACGAGGGATATCGTGATATGAAGACCAGTTTCCCAAAGTATCAGCACAAACTTTGGGAGAAGGGCCCACTTGATGATATCAACATTGAGTATGCAGCAAAAGATGCATACGTTTCATACGAGTTGTACCGCAAGATTCGAGTCGTCCACTATGGCCAGCGTCACCTCAAGGAAGGTGGACATTCTGATTCGAGTCGTCAACTATGGGCTGCATCACCTCGAATATATATATCTATGATAGCTATTATTATGTACTGTTTGGACTAGTATCATGTAGTGCTTGGACCAATTTATATATGTCTAGTTTCTGTTTGTGCCATTATAGTTTCCAAATTTGAATGGTTTAGCCCTTTCTAACTTCATTTGCTACTTTTGAATGGTTTAGCCCTTTCTAACTTCATGGTATCATGCATTTCGACCACATATATATACAAAAAGTCTTCAGTTCAAATAAGTTCAAAAAATGAAATCCCTTTTGTAACAGATCTGTTTTTGATTAAAACAGTCATTTAAAAATGAAAGACCATTAGTCCCACGTGGCGTGCAGCGGAACCACGTGGCGTGCCGCGGAACCACTTTTGTTGTGGGGGTCGCTTTTCCTTCTTCTCCTTGTGCTAGATATTTGTTATGCATTAGGGAAAGAAGGAATAGCGACCATCATCGACGGTCAAAAAATCAGGTGAGGGAGTGTCCACCATACATGAGAGAAGAAGAATGCCGACTGTTGTTGTGGGGGTTTCTTCTCCTTCTTCTCTTTGTGCTAGATATTTGTCATGCACTAGGGGAAGAAGGAGTAGCGACCATCATCGACGGTCGAAAAATCAGGTGAGGGAGTGTCCACCATACATGAGAGAAGAAGAATGTCGACTGTTGCTGTGGGGGGTCGTTTCTCCTTCTTCTCCTTGTGCTAGATATTGGTTATGCACTAGGGGAAGTAGGAGTAGCGACCATCATCAACGGTTGAAAAATCAGGTGAGCTAGTGTCCACCATATATGAGAGAAGAAGAATGTCCACCATATACCATAGGTGAGCTAGTGTCCACCATATCTGAAATTGTTGAAATTTTGTGATGTACCTTTGAATGGTGCATTTTGAACACACAAAAAGTATGGAGTTCAAATAAGTTCAAAAAAATGAAATCCCTTTGTAAGAGATGAGTTCTCGTTCGAAACGCTCATACTTCGAGAGAGATTGTCCGTTTTGTACACGAAGTGCATCCAATTTTTGTCGTAGCCCTCTCAACTTTTTAACACATGCTATGTGGATGAAATGATGATAGCATGCCAACTTTCAACATTTTCAGAGTTCATTTGTAGTGCTTTTCAATTTCAGGGACAACTAGCTCAAAAAAAATAAGTAAATGCACGAAGAATACCAAATGAAGTCAGAAATTGTTGAAATTTTGTGATGTGCGTTTGAATGGTGCATTTTGAACACACAAAAAGTATGGAGTTCAAATAAGTTCAAAAAAATGAAATCCCTTTGTAAGAGATGAGTTCTCGTTCGAAACGCTGATACTTCGAGAGAGATTGTCCGTTTTGTACTCGAAGTGCATCCAGATTTTGTCGTAGCCCTCTCAACTTTTTAACACATGCTATGTGGGTGAAATGATGATAGCATGCCAAATTTCAACATTTTCAAAGTTCATTTGTAGTGCTTTTCAATTTCAGGGTCAAGTAGCTCAAAAAAAATAAGTTAATAGTTTGGATAGTCAAAATAATTACTTTTGAAAATAGAAAATAGTTTTGCATTATTTATTCAATTTCAAACACTTTTCATTATCATAGTTTTGTCAAATTCTCAAATATGCAAAAAGAATTTTAATAAACATAGTTTTTAATTGAAAATAACAAAATAGATAATAGTTTGGATAGTCAAAATAATTACTTTTGAAAATAGAAAATAGTTTTGCATTATTTATTCAATTTCAAACACTTTTCATTATCATAGTTTTGTCAAATTCTCAAATATGCAAAAAGAATTTTTAATAAACATAGTTTTTAATTGAAAATAACAAAATAGATAATAGTTTGGATAGTGAAAATAATTACTTTTGAAAATAGAAAATAGTTTTGTATTATTTATTCAATTTCAAACACTTTTCATTATCATAGTTTTGTCAAATTCTCAAATATGCAAAAAGAATTTTTAATAAACATAGTTTTTAATTGAAAATAACAAAATAGATAATAGTTTGGATAGTCAAAATTATTAATTATGAAAATAGAAAATAGTTTTGCATTAGTTATTCAATTTCAAACACTTTTCATTATCATAGTTTTGTCAAATTCTCAAATATGCAAAAAGAATTTTTAATAAACATAGTTTTTAATTGAAAATAACAAAATAGATAATAGTTTGGATAGTCAAAATTATTAATTATGAAAATAGAAAATAGTTTTGCATATTTATTCAATTTCAAACACTTTTCATTATCATAGTTTTGTCAAATTCTCAAATATGCAAAAAGAATTTTTAATAAACATAGTTTTTAATTGAAAATAACAAAATAGATAATAGTTTGGATAATCAGAATTATTAATTATGAAAATAGAAAAAAATTGAAACTATATGAGAATTTATAGAGAAAATTCAATCTAAATTCAAAGTGAACTCACTTTGAATTCAGGTTGAATTTTCTCCATAATTTCGAATATAGTTTCAATTTTCAGTGAGTTTAGGCCCGTAAGCCTGCTTTAGAGAGGAGCTCGATGGAGAAGCTGCGACGGGGCTTATAAACAAGTGTTAGTCCCCCTCGCTGGGCGAGGTGGGACTAAACTTATCGTGCAGCCGAGGAGGGGCTTTAGTCCCGGGTGGAGCCACGCCCCGGGACTAAAGCCCCTCGCCTGCCGCCTGCCGAGGAGGGGCTTTAGTCCTGGTGCGTGGCTCCACCCGGGACTAAAGGCCCCTGCTTCCCGCCTTCTGGTCTGCCCGAAAAAGGGCCTTTAGTCCCGGGTCGTGGCTCCACCCGGGACTAAAGGGTGTCTTTAGTCCCGGTTCGAGCCCCGAACCGGGACTAAAGATCCTACTATATATACGGCGCGGCCGAAAATCCAAATCCAAACGCCATTTCATTCTCTTCTTCCTCTCGCTCGCCTCTCCTGCCCGGCGCGGCAACAGACGAACTCCTCGACGCCGCTAGGCTGCCCGCCGTCGCCGTCGCCCTGCCGTCCTCCTCGTCGTCGCCCTTCCGTCCTCCTCGCCGGCGCCGGACCTCCTGGCGAACCCTTGTCCCCATCGACGACGCCCTGCCGTCCTGCTCGTCGGCGCCATCCCACTCCGGTAAGCCCCCCACCCCCTCCTCCCCATGCCGAACACGTACGAAGGACGAGCCGCCGGCGCCCGCCGGCGGGGACGCCACCGTCGCCGTCGTTCTGGTGAG
Source organism: Hordeum vulgare subsp. vulgare (assembly GCF_904849725.1). Taxonomy (NCBI): domain Eukaryota; kingdom Viridiplantae; phylum Streptophyta; class Magnoliopsida; order Poales; family Poaceae; genus Hordeum; species Hordeum vulgare. The sequence goes on along the minus strand of NC_058523.1, from coordinate 533,196,598 downwards.
GAGGAGAAGAAAAGGAGAAAAAGAAGAAGAAAAGAAGAAAAAGGAGAAGAAAAGAAGAAAAAGGAGAAGAAAAGAAGAAAAAGAAGAAGAAAGGAAGAAAAAGGAGAAGAAAGGAAGAAAAGAAGAAAAAGATTTTTTTGTCATTTAATTCCTATTGTTATTAGGTTTGTGCTAGATTATTAGGGTTAGTAATATTTAGAATTAGGAAAAAGGAAAATAAGAAGAGGAGGAGAAGAAAAGAAGAAAAAGGAGAATAAGAAGAGGAGGAGAGGAGAAGAAGAGGAAAAATAGAAGAAGAGGAGAAGTAAAAGAAGAGAAAAAATTAGAAGAGGAGGAGAGGAGAAGTAGAAGAAGAGAAGAGGAGAACTAGTAGAAGAATAGGAGAAGTAGAACTAGAAGAAGAAGTAGAAGAAGAGGAGAAATAGAAGAAGAGGAAAAATTAGTTTAGGGTTACAAGAAGAAGAAATATTGTATAGTGTATATGCTTAAGTGTTAATAGTGTTTCTTAGATTATTGCTTAATTTTGCTATTGTATATGCTTCGGTGTTAATAGTTTAATTTCGCTATTGTATATGCTTAAGTGTTAATAGTTTATTTTTAGCAAGAAAATTAATAGAACTAGTTTATTTTTTTAGTTCATTTTACGATGCCTATCCCGCATCCTCATCGTCGACTCGGCGGAGGACACCTGCTTGATCAGAGGGTCCCTGTCCGGGACTGGGCTACACCCGGCTGGTATTGGGAGGTGCTACCTTCCGGGGGGCGTAGGTTGGTGAGGGGCCAGCCCGTCGTTGACCCGATCCTTGTTTGGTGGCGGTCGCGTGGGCCAGTGAGGGTGCCGAGGCTTCCGGACACCGCGGAGGTGGTACGTCACCGTGTCAGCGAGGAGGATGAGCACGTCCGTCGCTACATGGTTGCGTTGGAGGGCAGGTTCGAGCATACCTGGCAGGTTCTTCGGGGATCTCACTGGAGCTATGATCCTGTGATGGTTCCTTCTCTTTGGGTGTCCACCGCCCGCGCCGATACCCGTCGGGCGCTACGTTTCTAGATGCATCAGTGATGCTATATGTATGATAGTATTCGAGGAGTATTAGTGATAATATTCGACGATGTACGGACAAAAGAGATGATGTATTTGCTTATAATTGAATGCATGCTAATTTGAATACTACTTTATTTTACGATTTGGTTTTGCTTATTGAATGCTCAAATTGGAAAAGTACTCCTACTTTGAATACTATGCAGAAATCTAGGAGTCCCGGGTGGAGCCACGACCCGAGACTAAAGTTGTTTTGGAACGGAGTTCCTGATAGAATAATTCTTTTTTGGTACAAAGGTTAAGAGAATTCGTTAGACATATTTTAGAGTTTAGGTTCTAGCCAAGACCCGGGACTAAAGGTCCTCCTATATAAAACGACACTTCGATGTTTCCAACCCCTCTTATATAGTTTGTTAGTTTATTAGTTAATCAAATGTCCGTTTTTTGCAGAACTATGGATCCACATATCAGGAACCTCGAAGAGGAAGAACTTCTCGAAGATATAATCAAAGACGGCCCTGACGTTGAACCAGCTGAATCTCCGTCGTCATATCTAAACCCCTCTTGATATGGAATGGAGGTCGACCCACACGAAGATGATGCCGATGGGGCAGGAGATAGGTCCAATGACGGAGAAGGTGATAGCTCCACTGTTGGCGAAGCCGGTGAAGAAATAATAAAGTCCGGCGAGGTATACATATGAAGTTCGACAATCACTTGTAATATGTGAAAAATATTGGAGATAGCTCTATATTGTATACATATACATTCATTTGACGAATGTTTCTCCCTCTTAGGCCTCCACATCGAGCAAAGCTACGAAACAAGGCCCGACTAGAAAGTTGGATGCACGGACGCATTACACCTTTGAGGTGATATTGCCTACGGGCGAACCCAAGCTTCCTAAGAATGCTGCTGACACATTCAAGAAGCAATGCGGAGTTCTCGTTAGGGATCACGTCCCGATCAGCGTTCGGGAGTGGAACAAGCGCAAATGGGCAGCCGATAGTGACTATGTCGCCGAAAGGTACAGAGACAATCTTTGGAATGATCTCATGTCACATTTCAACCTGCCAGAATGTGAGAATGAAGACGCCGCAGACAAACTGAGGGCCAAAGTCAAGCAGTGGACTCTAAAGAAGATGGTCGAACTGTTCCGTAGTTGAAAGAAGAAGCTATGGAAAAACTATCTGAAGACAAAGAAAGTGCCAGTATTCGAGGGGTATCTAGCCAAGCAGGCGAATCACTGGAAGGCATTTCAAGAGTACAAGGAGTCAGAAGATGCCCAGGCATTATCAGAAAAGAACAAGATAAATGCCGACAAGAAGAAATATCACCACAAGCTGGGGCCAGGGGGCTATGAGACTGCCATCCCAAAGTGGGATAAGAAAGAGCAAGATCTGCTAGATAAAGGCATCGTACCTGAACCACTCCGTGATGAGTGGGAATTGAGAGCAAGAAATTGGTTCCTTGCGCATGGTGGTTCGTACGACGAAGAAACAGGGGACCTCATATGTAGTGACGGTCTTAGGATACCCAGGGAGAATTGGAAAAGGATAGTGAAAGAAATTAAGGAGGGAAAAAGAGAGTTCACTGCAGATAGAGAGAAAGATTTGCTCACACTGGTCCTCGGCAATGACGAACATGGAGGACGAACGCGAGGCTTCGGTCCTTCTTACCCGTGGTGGCTTGGGTTTGCCAGAGACTAAGACACTTACAGAAGCCGAGAGAGAGCAAAGAAGCGGCAGCAGGATGAGGAGAATGACAAGTTCAACCAGTTGCTTGCCAGGATTAACGAGCAACAGAAGCAGATTGATGATCTTAGAGGAGTAGCGCGCCAGGAAGATCCTGCATTTGATATTACCGGCGCCCCATCTAAGTGGAAAAGCAGCGTGGCTGAATCTGAGGCCCCGCCCGACGATGCACGAAGAATGATAGAGGGCGGTCCCGGCTACCCCGTGGATGGAATCAAGGAGTCAACATCATGTGAACTCCATGAGAAATTCAAGAACATATCCATGAAGGTGGCCGTCGGACAAGCTTTACCTTCTGGCCCTGATGCACGGTGGCATGGCCGTGAGATTCCAACTGGCTTTGCTAAAGTCGGGGTGGATGAAATCATGGCGGGGTTTCATGATATGGAGCTCGACATAGCTGGACCCGAAGATGAGAGGACACTCGGAGAAGTACTGGGTGGAGTCATCCTATGGGACAAGAACTACATCAAGCTTCCAGGCTCGGCCCCAAGGATAACACCGCCTTCGAGTCGTCGCAGGTCACCTACACCTCCATTACCTCCAAGCCCTCCACATGACGTCGGCCAGCACAACACGAGTCCATCTCGATCACCACCCCGGACTTGGGTCGTACGTCTCCGCCGCCGCCCGCTCCGGATACTAAGCGGAAGCGTGCGAGCAAGAACGCTCCGCCGACGATTTCTAAGCGACGGAGCCCCCCAAAGCGCAAACGGCCGCCCCTCCCAAAGGTACCTCATGCTAATCTTCCTATCAGACCTTATGATCGTACCCCCGAGGAAAACGCCAGGATAGCAAAGGAACATCATGATGCGCAGATGAAAACGAAGGAACCCGAGCCCCGCCCGGAATACACCGAGAAGCAAATAGCATTTGCAAAATACTTCACGACCCTTCCATCGCAGTATGACTTACACCATAAGCCTGATGACTATACACGCACATTGCAGAAGGAAGTGAAAAAGAGCAGATCACGTGCAAGTGCAAGTGGGAGCAAATCAAGTTCAACTACAAGCAAGAAAAAATCAGACGTTCCTCAGCTTGGACAACAGGCCAAACAGTCGATCCCACCCCTCAGGGTGTTAACCGAGAATGTCCCCCCTCCAGTGCAGGGGCAAGATTTTGAATTAGCAAAGAAGTGGGCGGCTGAATGGGGTATCCCGGTTGAAGACATTCTGGCGTCCCAAGACGACAGGTTACCCAAGGCTGTGGTAGCCCCTAAGCCACAGTTTGTCATGGGAGCGTCTTTGGTCAGCAAAGATGATCTCCCAACAAATATGTGTTACTTGCATACATGGTACTTAAGTGAATCAAAGAATGGGAGAACGATGATCGTGGTGAGTGTCCCACGGGAGTACTACGGCCGCCCCGAAGAAATCCATATCGACTTTGATGAACTCTTCGAGATGTACAATGACGACGCCCTCGACAAATCGCTTATGAGTTGCTATTGTGTGTAAGTTTTTCAATTCGTTGTCCACATATAACTTGTTTAGTTATTTCAATTCTTTCTCTATATATAACTTGTACTCTATTATGCAGAATGAAGATTCTGGATTGTAAAAGTAGGAACATCCTAACTATTGGGTTTATTGACCCAGATAAAATACATATAGTGACGCTAACTGATAAACCCAAGGAGACGGAGGAAAACCTTCTAAGGTTTCTAACAAATCAAAATTTCTGTGACCACATACTGTTTCCATACAACTTCAGGTGAGGGTCTTTACTCTGTTGTGTCCATTCACTTATAAGTGTAATTGATAAGTTACTGACATATATATATATATATATATATATATATATATATACATGTGCAGCTTCCATTGGATTCTGTTGGACATTCAAATTGACAATTCCAAAGCCTGCAGGACATGCTCCAAGGGTAATTTCAATCATTCTTGAGCTCTATCGGTCTCTTTCGATGATTTTCTGATATATCAATTAATGAAAAACTTAGCAAATCATTATCCTTGTCGTGCAGGGTTTGGAAGCGGTTCAAGTGCATGACTCCCGGTATCGAGCCTGAGAAGCTGACCTTTAGAGCGGCTCAGGTAAGTAGTAGTATGATATACTTCTATTTTCAATACATTTATGATGCTAGATTATTATTTTGATTATATATATTCTATTCTCGTAAAGTGCGACCAGCAGCCATGGGGAACGCATCTATGTGGATACTATGTTTGTGAGACCATTCGCACGTTTACCTCTGAGCACAAGGATCACAGATTCGACGTAAGCAATGAACATTCACACCTCTATTTTTACCCGTCATTCTTTGTTATCATGATTGATATTCATATTCATCTCCTCTTCTTATATAGTACACGGCCATGAGGACGAAGGTCCTACAAGAGCAACGCGCGATTGCTGTTGCAGAGGAGCTTGCGACCTTTCTGAGGACGGAAGCTATAGATGACAAAGGACGATTTAGTGTAGCTAGGGGCCATTACTGACGTTCGTCCATGTAATCGAATAGACGGGCTCTAGTCCCGATAATTCAGATCTCCATATAATTGTATATATATGCTCGCTTGTAAGATAAGTTAATCTTATATATATATATATGCATAATTATTTCTATTTAAATTATATGAAAACTAATTCCCGAACACCAAACGAGGCATCACGTTAATCTCCCGAACACCTAAACCCTAAAACCCGAAAACCCAAAAATAATTTCATTCAAAAAAAACCCAAAAATAAGCAAAATATGAAACTCTAAGTCGCAAACCGGATACGTATTTATTCTTAATGGGGGTGCAGTAAGCTGGTGCAGTTCCAAGCAAAGCGTCGTAGCAGATTCTACATGTGAAGCGGAGTACATGGCTGCCTCGGAGGCGGCTAAGGAGGGTGTCTGGATGAAGCAGTTCATGACGGATCTTGGAGTGGTGCCAAGTGCACTGGATCCAATAACCTTGTTCTGTGACAACACGGGTGCCATTGCCTTAGCAAAGGAACCCCGGTTTCACAAGAAGACCAGACACATCAAACGACGCTTCAACCTCATCCGCGACTACGTCGAGGAAGAGGACGTAAATATATGCAAAGTGCACACGGATCTGAATGTAGCAGACCCGCTGACTAAACCTCTTCCACGGCCAAAACATGATCGACACCAGAACTGTATGGGTGTTAGATTTATTACAATGTAATTCACATGGTGATGTGAGGGCTAGATTATCGACTCTAGTGCAAGTGGGAGACTGTTGGAATTATGCCCTAGAGGCAATAATAAATATATAGTTATTATTATAATTCCTGTATCAAGATAATAGTTAATTATCCATGCTATAATTGTATTGAATGAAGACTCATTTACATGTGTGGATACATAGACAAAACACCGTCCCTAGCATGCCTCTAGTTGGCTAGCCAGTTGGTCAATGATAGTCAGTGTCTTCTGATTATGAACAAGGTGTTGTTGCTTGATAACTAGATCACGTCATTGGGAGAATCACGTGATGGACTAGACCCAAACTAATAGACGTAGCATGTTGATCGTGTCATTTTGTTGCTACTGTTTTCTACGTGTCAAGTATTTATTCCTATAACTCACTGACACCGGAGGAATGCCTTGTGTGTATCAAACGTCGCAACGTAACTGGGTGACTATAAAGATGCTCTACATGTATCTCCGAAGGTGTTAGTTGAGTTAGTATGGATCAAGACTGGGATTTGTCACTCCGTGTGACGGAGAGGTATCTCGGGGCCCACTCGGTAATACAACATCACACACAAGCCTTGCAAGCAATGTAACTTAGTGTAAGTTGCGGGATCTTGTATTACGGAACGAGTAAAGAGACTTGCCGGTAAACGAGATTGAAATAGGTATGCGGATACTGACGATCGAATCTCGGGCAAGTAACATACCGAAGGACAAAGGGAATGACATACGGGATTATACAAATCCTTGGCACTGAGGTTCAAACGATAAGATCTTCGTAGAATATGTAGGATCCAATATGGGCATCCAGGTCCCGCTATTGGATATTGACCGAGGAGTCTCTCGGGTCATGTCTACATAGTTCTCGAACCCGCACGGTCTGCACACTTAAGGTTCGACGTTGTTTTATGCGTTTTTGAGTTATATGGTTGGTTACCGAATGTTGTTCGGAGTCCCGGATGAGATCACGGACGTCACGAGGGTTTCCGGAATGGTCCGGAAACGAAGATTGATATATAGGATGACCTCATTTGATTATCGGAAGGTTTTCGGAGTTACCGGGAATGACGAATGGGTTTCGGGAGTTCACCGGGGGGGCAACCCACCCCGGGGAAGCCCATAGGCCATAAGGGTGGCGCACCAGCCCTTAGTGGGCTGGTGGGACAGCCCAAAAGGGCCCTATGCGCCAAGGATAAGAAATCAAAGGAAAAAAAAAGGAGGAGGTGGGAAGGGAGGGGGACTCCCTCCCACCAAACCTAGTCCAACTCGGTTTGGGGGGGGAGAGCCCTCCCCCTTGGCTCGGCCGACCCCCTTGAGGGTCCTTGGACCCCAAGGCAAGGCCCCCTCCCTCCCACCTATATATACGGAGGTTTTAGGGCTGATTTGAGACGACTTTTCCACGGCAGCCCGACCACATACCTCCACGGTTTTTCCTCTAGATCGCGTTTCTGCGGAGCTCGGGCGGAGCCCTGCTGAGACAAGGTCATCACCAACCTCCAGAGCGCCGTCACGCTGCCGGAGAACTCTTCTACCTCTCCGTCTCTCTTGCTGGATCAAGAAGGCCGAGATCATCGTCGAGCTGTACGTGTGCTGAACGCGGAGGTGCCGTCCATTCGGTACTAGATCGTGAGACTGATCGCGGGATTGTTCGCGGGGCGGATCGAGGGACGTGAGGACGTTCCACTACATCAACCGCGTTCTCTAACGCTTCTGCTGTACGGTCTATGAGGGTACGTAGATCACTCATCCCCTCTCGTAGATGGACATCACCATGATAGGTCTTCGTGCGCGTAGGAAAATTTTTGTTTCCCGTGGGACGTTCCCCAACAGTGGCATCATGAGCTAGGTTCATGCGTAGATGTCTTCTCGAGTAGAACACAAAAGTTTTTGTGGGCGGTGATGTGCGTTTTGCTGCCCTCCTTAGTCTTTTCTTGATTCCGCGGTATTGTTGGATTGAAGCGGCTTGGACCGACATTACTCGTACGCTTACGAGAGACTGGTTTCATCGTTACGAGTAACCTCCTTTGCTCAAAGATGACTGGCAAGTGACGGTTTCTCCAACTTTAGTTGAATCGGATTTGATCGAGGAGGTCCTTGGATGAGGTTAAATAGCAACTCATAGATCTCCGTTGTGGTGTTTGCGTAAGTAAGATGCGATCCTACTAGATACCCTTGGTCACCACGTAAAACATGCAACAACAAAATTAGAGGACGTCTAACTTGTTTTTGCAGGGTATGATTGTGATGTGATATGGCCAATGATGTGATGTGATATATTGGATGTATGAGATGATCATGTTGTAATAGAAATATCGACTTGCACGTCAATGGTACGGCAACCGGCAGGAGCCATAGGGTTGTCTTTATACTAACGTTTGTGCTTGCAGATGCGTTTACTATTTTGCTAGGATGTAGCTTTAGTACTAATAGCATAAGTAGCACGACAACCCCGATGGCAACACGTTGATGGATGATCATGGTGTGGCGCCGGTGACAAGAAGATCGTGCCGGTGCTTTGGTGATGGAGATCAAGAAGCACGTGATGATGGCCATATCATGTCACTTATGAATTGCATGTGATGTTAATCCTTTAATGCACCTTATTTTGCTTAGAACGACGGTAGCATTATGAGGTGATCTCTCACTAAAATTTCAAGACGAAATTGTGTTCTCCCCGACTGTGCACCGTTGCTACAGTTCGTCGTTTCGAGACACCACATGATGATCGGGTGTGATAGACTCAACGTTCACATACAACGGGTGCAAAACAGTTGCGCACGCGGAACACTCGGGTTAAGCTTGACGAGCCTAGCATGTGCAGACATGGCCTCGGAACACATGAGACCGAAAGGTCGATCATGAATCATATAGTTGATATGATTAGCATAGGGATGCTTACCACTAAAACTACTCTCGACTCACGTGATGATCGGACTTGGGATAGTGTAAGTGGATCATGAACCACTCAAATGACTAGAGAGATGTACTTTTTGAGTGGGAGTTTAGCATATAATTTGATTAAGTTGAACTCTAATTATCTTGAACAGAGTCTAAGTCCACTTTGAATATATTTGTGTTGTAGATCATGGCTCACGCGACAGTCATCCTGAATTTTAATACATTCCTAGAGAAAGCTAAGTTGAAAGATGATGGAAGCAACTTTGTAGACTGGGCTCGTAATCTTAAGCTAATCTTACAAGCTGGGAAGAAGGACTATGTCCTTAATGCTGCGCTAGGAGATGGACCACCCGCTACGGCTGATCAGGATGTTAAGAACGCTTGGTTAGCACGTAAGGAGGACTACTCAATAGTTCAATGTGCAGTCTTGTATGGCTTAGAACCGGGACTTCAACATTGCTTTGAGCGTCATGGAGCATTTGAGATGTTCCAGGAGTTGGAGTTTATCTTTCAGAAGAACGCCCAGATCGAGAGGTATGAGACCTCCGATAAATTCTATGCTTGCAAGATGGAGGAAAACTCGTCTGTGAGTGAACATGTGCTCAAAATGTCTGGGTACTCAAACCGTCTAGCTGAACTGGGGATTGAACTCCCGCAAGAAGCTATCACTGACAGAATCCTTCAATCACTACCGCCAAGCTATAAAGGCTTTGTGTTGAACTACAACATGCAAGGGATGAACAAGTCTCCCGGCGAGTTGTTTGCGATGCTGAAAGTCGCAGAGTCTGAACTCCGTAAAGAGCATCAAGTGTTGATGGTGAGCAAGACCACTAGTTTCAAGAGAAACGGCAAAGGCAAGAAGGGCAATTCGAAGAAGAGCGGCAAGCCTGTTGCCAATCCGCCGAAGAAACCCAAGGCTGGACCTAAGCCTGAAACAGAGTGCTTCTATTGCAAGGGTATGGGTCACTGGAAGCGCAATTGCCCCAAGTATCTGGCAGATAAGAAGGCGGGCAAAGAAAAATCAGGTATATTTGATATACATGTTATTGATGTGTACTTAACCGGCTCTCGTAGTAGTGCCTGGGTATTCGATACCGGTTCTGTTGCTCACATTTGCAACTCGAAGCAGGAACTGCGGAATAGACGAAAGACGAAGTGACAATGCGCGTGGGAAATGGTTCCAAGGTTGATGCAATCGCCGTCGGCACAGTGTCACTTCAGCTACCATCGGGATTAGTGATGAACTTAAATCATTGTTATTTAGTGCCTGCGTTGAGCATGAACATTATATCTGGATCTTGTTTATTGCGAGACGGTTACTCTTTTAAGTCTGAGAATAATGGTTGTTCTATTTCTATGAGTAACATCTTTTATGGTCATGCACCGAATGTGAGAGGATTGTTCATATTGAATCTTGATAGCGATACACATATACATAACATTGAGACCAAAAGAGTTAGAGTAAACAATGATAGCGCCATATTTTTGTGGCACTGCCGCTTGGGTCATATTGGTGTAAAGCGCATGAAGAGACTCCATGCTGATGGACTTTTGGAGTCACTTGACTTTGATTCACTTGACACGTGCGAACCATGCCTCATGGGCAAGATGACTAAGACTCCGTTCTCCGGAACAATGGAGCGTGCAAGTGACTTGTTGGAAATCATACATACCGATGTGTGTGGTCCAATGAGCGTAGAGGCACGCGGCGGATATCGTTATTTTCTCACCTTCACTGACGATTTAAGTAGATATGGTTATGTCTACTTGATGAAGCACAAGTCTGAAACATTTGAAAAGTTCAAGCAATTTCAGAGTGAAGTGGAAAATCATCGTAACAAGAAGATCAAGTTCCTACGGTCTGATCGTGGGGGTGAATATCTGAGTTTCGAGTTTGGTGCTCACTTAAGACAATGTGGAATTGTTTCGCAGTTAACACCGCCTCGAACACCACAGCGTAATGGTGTGTCCGAACGTCGTAATCGTACTTTGTTAGAGATGGTGCGATCTATGATGTCTCTTACTGATTTGCCGTTATCATTTTGGGGTTATGCATTAGAAACAACTGCATTCACTTTAAATAGGGCACCATCAAAATCTGTTGAGACGACACCATACGAACTATGGTATGGCAAAAGGCCAAAGTTGTCGTTTCTTAAAGTTTGGGGATGTGATGCTTATGTCAAAAAGCTTCAGCCTGAAAAGCTGGAACCCAAAGCGGAAAGGTGCGTCTTCATATGTTACCCAAAAGAGACAGTTGGGTACACCTTCTATCTCAAATCCGAGGGCAAAGTGTTTGTTGCTAAAAACGGAGCTTTTCTCGAGAAGGAGTTTCTCTCGAGAGAATTGAGTGGGAGGAAGATAGAACTTGACGAGGTTGTCGAACCTCTCATCCCTCTGGATGGTGGCGCAGGGCAAGGGGAAACCTCTGTCGTTGCGACGCCGGTTGAGGAGGAAGTTAATGATGATGATCATGAAACTCCAGTTCAAGTTTCTGTTGAACCACGCAGGTCGACGAGATCACGCGCTGCTCCAGAGTGGTACGGTAATCCCGTCTTATCAATCATGTTGTTAGACAACAATGAACCTGCAAATTATGAAGAAGCAATGGTGGGCCCAGATTCCAACAAATGGCTAGAAGCCATGAAATCCGAGATAGGATCCATGTATGAGAACAAAGTGTGGACTTTGGAGATACTACCTGAGGGCCGCAAGGCTATTCAGAACAAATGGATCTTTAAGAAGAAGACGGACGCTGACGGTAATGTGACCGTTTATAAAGCTCGACTTGTGGCAAAGGGTTTTTCACAAGTTCCAGGAGTTGACTACGATGAGACTTTCTCACCCGTAGCGATGCTTAAGTCCGTCAGAATCATGTTAGCAATAGCTGCATTTTTCGATTATGAAATTTGGCAGATGGATGTCAAAACGGCGTTCCTTAACGGTTTCCTTAAGGAAGAGTTGTATATGATGCAACCCGAAGGTTTTGTCGATCCTAAGAATGCTAACAAGGTGTGCAAGCTCCAGCGATCCATTTATGGACTGGTGCAAGCATCTCGGAGTTGGAACAAACGCTTTGATGAGGTGATCAAGGCATTTGGGTTTATACAAGTGGTTGGAGAATCTTGTATTTACAAGAAAGTGAGTGGGAGCTCTGTGGCGTTTCTAATATTATATGTGGATGACATATTACTGATTGGAAACAACGTAGAGCTTTTGGAGAGCATAAAAGGTTACTTGAATGAAAGTTTCTTTATGAAGGACCTAGGAGAAGCTTCTTACATTCTAGGCATTAAGATCTATAGGGATAGATCAAAACGCGTGATAGGACTTTCACAAAGCACATACCTTGATAAAGTTTTGAAAAGGTTCAAAATGGAACAGTCCAAGAAAGGGTTCTTGCCAGTTTTACAAGGTACGAGATTGAGTAAGACTCAGTGCCCAGCAACTGATGAAGATAGAGAGCATATGCGCTCCGTCCCCTATGCTTCAGCCATAGGTTCTATCATGTATGCGATGCTGTGCACTAGACCGGATGTTAGCCTGTCCATAAGTATGGCAGGTAGGTTCCAGAGTAATCTAGGAGTGGATCACTGGACATCGGTCAAGAATATCCTGAAGTACCTGAAAAGGACTAAGGAGATGTTTCTCGTGTATGGAGGTGACGAAGAGCTCGCCGTAAAAGGTTACGTCGATGCAAGCTTTGACAGAGATCCGGACGACTCTAAGTCGCAAACCGGATACGTATTTATTCTTAATGGGGGTGCAGTAAGCTGGTGCAGTTCCAAGCAAAGCGTCGTAGCAGATTCTACATGTGAAGCGGAGTACATGGCTGCCTCGGAGGTGGCTAAGGAGGGTGTCTGGATGAAGCAGTTCATGACGGATCTTGGAGTGGTGCCAAGTGCACTGGATCCAATAACCTTGTTCTGTGACAACACGGGTGCCATTGCCTTAGCAAAGGAACCCCGGTTTCACAAGAAGACCAGACACATCAAACGACGCTTCAACCTCATCCGCGACTACGTCGAGGAAGAGGACGTAAATATATGCAAAGTGCACACGGATCTGAATGTAGCAGACCCGCTGACTAAACCTCTTCCACGGCCAAAACATGATCGACACCAGAACTGTATGGGTGTTAGATTTATTACAATGTAATTCACATGGTGATGTGAGGGCTAGATTATTGACTCTAGTGCAAGTGGGAGACTGTTGGAATTATGCCCTAGAGGCAATAATAAATATATAGTTATTATTATAATTCCTGTATCAAGATAATAGTTTATTATCCATGCTATAATTGTATTGAATGAAGACTCATTTACATGTGTGGATACATAGACAAAACACCGTCCCTAGCATGCCTCTAGTTGGCTAGCCAGTTGGTCAATGATAGTCAGTGTCTTCTGATTATGAACAAGGTGTTGTTGCTTGATAACTGGATCACGTCATTGGGAGAATCACGTGATGGACTAGACCCAAACTAATAGACGTAGCATGTTGATCGTGTCATTTTGTTGCTACTGTTTTCTACGTGTCAAGTATTTATTCCTATGACCATGAGATCATATAACTCACTGACACCGGAGGAATGCCTTGTGTGTATCAAACGTCGCAACGTAACTGGGTGACTATAAAGATGCTCTACACGTATCTCCGAAGGTGTTAGTTGAGTTAGTATGGATCAAGATTGGGATTTGTCACTCCGTGTGACGGAGAGATATCTCGGGGCCCACTCGGTAATACAACATCACACATAAGCCTTGCAAGCAATGTAACTTAGTGTAAGTTGCGGGATCTTGTATTATGGAACGAGTAAAGAGACTTGCCGGTAAACGAGATTGAAATAGGTATGCGGATACTGACGATCGAATCTCGGGCAAGTAACATACCGAAGGACAAAGGGAATGACATACGGGATTATACGAATCCTTGGCACTGAGGTTCAAACGATAAGATCTTCGTAGAATATGTAGGATCCAATATGGGCATCCAGGTCCCGCTATTGGATATTGACCGAGGAGTCTCTCGAGTCATGTCTACATAGTTCTCGAACCCGCACGGTCTGCACACTTAATGTTCGACGTTGTTTTATGCGTTTTTGAGTTATATGGTTGGTTACCGAATGTTGTTCGGAGTCCCGGATGAGATCACGGACATCACGAGGGTTTCCGGAATGGTCCGGAAACGAAGATTGATATATAGGATGACCTCATTTGATTACCGGAAGGTTTTCGGAGTTACCGGGAATGTACCGAGAATGACGAATGGGTTCCGAGAGTTCACCGGGGGGGGGGGGCAACCCACCCCGGGGAAGCCCATAGGCCATAAGGGTGGCGCACCAGCCCTTAGTGGGCTGGTGGGACAGCCCAAAAGGGCCCTATGCGCCAAGGATAAGAAATCAAAGGAAAAAGAAAAAAAAAGGAGGAGGTGGGAAGGGAGGGGGACTCCCTCCCACCAAACCTAGTCCAACTCGGTTTGGGGGGGAGAGTCCTCCCCCTTGGCTCGGCCGACCCCCTTGAGGGTCCTTGGACCCCAAGGCAAGGCCCCCTCCCTCCCACCTATATATATGGAGGTTTTAGGGCTGATTTGAGACGACTTTTCCATGGCAGCCCGACCACATACCTCCACGGTTTTTCCTCTAGATCGCGTTTCTGCGGAGCTCGGGCGGAGCCCTGCTGAGACAAGGTCATCACCAACCTCCGGAGCGCCGTCACACTGCCGGAGAACTCTTCTACCTCTCCGTCTCTCTTGCTGGATCAAGAAGGCCGAGATCATCGTCGAGCTGTACGTGTGCTGAACGCGGAGGTGCCGTCCGTTCGGTACTAGATCGTGGGACTGATCGCGGGATTGTTCGCGGGGCGGATCGAGGGACGTGAGGACGTTCCACTACATCAACCGCGTTCTCTAACGCTTCTGCTGTACGGTCTACGAGGGTACGTAGATCACTCATCCCCTCTCGTAGATGGACATCACCATGATAGGTCTTCGTGCGCGTAGGAAAATTTTTGTTACCCGTGCGACGTTCCCCAACAAAAGCCCCTTACGGACCGGGGCTAAAGGCCCCGTCCCCACTAGTGATATACACACACCCACACATACATGCATACTAATTAAAATAACAGTTTAAAAGATGATACATACATACATACATACATACAACATAGAACTTATTAACTAATCTGGCCTGCTTACATACATTGCAGAAGGATAACAAAAAATAACTACTACTGGATCTAGACTAAGAACATCATCAGTGTGATGACTCCCATGAGAAGAAATGCGGCCATCCATCTAGCTCAAAGAAATAGCCAAGCATGCAATCGACTAAAAGTGCACAACAAAGTATTTTTTAATTTGGCCTCGCATCACATCGTTCTTGAGTTGCATCTCATCTATCTGTTATATTGGTAGTCCAATGAAGTAGTCGAGCAACTTGTTTACATACTTCTGGACGAGATCAACCCATATCCATGTGAAGCAATATTTCCCCCATGATTTCTATGGATCACAATATATATACACACATATTGATGCGAGCGACACTAAAGGAGTTGAATTGTGCAAATTAGCTGAAGATATATCGAGATGTATTTTATGTCATATACATACCTTTCCACGGTTGGCGCGGACGTAGAAATGTGTGTATGGATTCCATTCTGTGTGCGACATATGTTTATCAACAGGACATTGACAGCCGCAAAGCACCACAAGTTCCCTCAATCGATTTTCGATATCTTCGAGATTGGTAGCGTAGCAGCCGAACTGAACGAAAGTCGCGCTGCTGCGGCAGGATGATTTGTTGGATAGGGCCGACTGCATTAATTGACCTTGTCGAGCTCGTGGTGTAGCCAACAGGGAAGACGGGAGCTCGACCAAGGTGACGGAGTCTAAAACTTTTGACACACTTTGCAAACATAGGCCCATAACTAGAAGGAGCTAACTAGTTAGGGAGAAGAATTTTGTGGTGAATTAGAAGTGTATGTATTTGAGAAACAAATAGGGGCTACCAACACTTATGTAGGCAAATCTTAGTGTTGGTGTTGACGAATAGTGAACGCCGGCACTACATTATATAGCTGTGACGTGCTAGGGTATCCGACGCCACCAATATCGTTCGACTAGTCATCACAACATGTCCTAGATTTTGGTGATGTTTCAATTTATATCCACGCCAACACTACCTGTACAAAGTTGGTGTGCTAATTTTTCCAATGCGAGTGCTATTTGAGAAAAAATAGTGTTGGCAGAACATCAATTTGGCGTGCCACCAAGATAAGTTGTGGCTAGCCATATCTCCACTAGTGTTCTGTGAAGACCATCTTTGATTTAAATATTTTATCTTCATCTTGGTCAACATTTATCTATGATCCATGATTACTGTTGATGTCTTGAAGGCCATATTGATTTCTTCACTATGCTTCATTGCTTCAAAACATGATTACCAATTTCACAATTCACAATGACCATATATCAAGTTTCTCCATGAATTTCATATTAGCTATAACTTTAATGTCTTCATGATCTAACATGGTCTCTTTAGAGGCACAATGAATTCTTCACTTAAATTACTTTCTTGAAGATATATTCATCCATGACACAACATATGAGCTGATCATGATACTATTTTCAAGACATATGTAGAGTTCTTCTCTTTAATTATTATCTCAAGATCATGATCCAGCATGGTTCAACCCATAAGCCAAAGCATGAGAATGTCTAAGAACATCAATGAACTCTACATAGATCACATCTTGTTCATCACATTGGATTCATATTGATCGTATTGTATTTGATTCAATCATTGATCTCATCCTTGATACGTGCACAACAATATGTGTATGACATTCATTTCAAATTCATTCAATCTCCTACTTGCATCACCATGGAACAAATATCCTTCAATTCATCTAGGATTCTTCATGCATTGCAAATGGAACTTTCCTTCAAATGTATAACTCAATGCAAACATGAGTCCATTAGGATTGCCATAAATTACCAAAATCACACATGGGGACTACCTGTAGTTTGAGCTTCACAAACCCAACTGTGGCGTTCTTCTAATATTTTTGTTGGGTTCTTTTGGGGCAATTGTACCTCCACATCCCCACTATAAAATTTTGCTTGGCAATTTGATGCATACACAATAATTGGTTAGCTAGCATTTAATTACTATGTAATTTTTTTGCAGGATTACATTCTTTGATTAATTTTGGTCATGTAATAATATTGTTGAATGTGCATAAGGTCTAATTACATGCATCATACTTGCTTTTATTATATCTTTTGTTCATGATATTTTAGAGTAAATACGAACGTAATCACTGCCTTGTCCCCCAGTATTGTCTTGGTCAGATCACGATCCGGAGCGAACTACCATGGTGACCTCCCCAACACCCCCACATCCTAGGAAATCGTGCATAGCAGCCACACGAGATAGGAGTTATCCAGGCCAGCCATTCCCGTGGGAATGGAATCCATCGATGTTGGAGATCCACGAGTTGCTTTCGTCATCCGCTACTAGAAATCATTGTTGTACTCATTAGACCTTTATAGTCTGGTACCGAATTTTTGTAACTACTTGGAATTCTGTATCAAGGAAGTGTCCACTAGCGAACGGTAATTTTGGGGTTGTTTATGACACAAGGGTCATTTGCTGGGATTTTATGTCTCGAAAAACAGGCTCGACAAATTATTGTCATAGTTTTGTTATCCGCTTATACTATAGCTTCCATGACTTATATTGGTAGATACAAATTGTGGAAATGATAGTATACAATAACTAATGTTTAGAAATCATTATGCAACTTTTCTTGGCAGTACATGAATTGTTGATATATTCTTATGTGTACTAATGTATCTCACGGGTTCTTGTGAAGTTTTGTGTAGATGACGTTTTGAGACTTAGTGGAAACCGTGATATGAGAGAAATTAAAGAGACATGAAAGCTCAAGCTTGGGGATACCCAATGCTCCCCAAGTCAATGTTACAAGAAGTCTCAAACATCTAAACTTGGGGATGCCACGTTAGGCATCTAAACTCTCTTCATCAAGAATTATCAGTTAGTCTATGTTGATCCTAAGTTTGTATTTATTCAAATGATATCTGCTATTCTTGGAGTGTACTTTTGTTTTGTTTGCGGTTTCAAATCATTCTTAAATCTGAAATCTTTGATTGAGAGAGTCTTCACGTAGATACACATTTACTTAACTACTCTTTGTTCTTCACTTATATCTTCTTGGAGTAGTTTGATGTCTACTCTTGTCCTTCACTTATATCCTAAGAGTAAAATATGAATGAATTTAATTTCATAAATATAAAAATATACACGTGCCTTATGGTGAGCACTAGTTTCACATTGGGTTTAGAAAGTAAAATCTAGTGAAGTTTGACAATAACAATATTGGTCATACAAGCAATTCATGAAAGACTAGTATAAGGAACATAAATTTCACATACAAATATATTTTCTTGGACATCTTTTATGATTGTGAATACCCATTAAGTATTTTTGAAATTGATCAAGTAGTTGATGTTGGATAAGGAAAATAACGTAATGGTTTATTTTTGTGTACATTTGCATAGAATTTATATTGTTATGGATCTTCCAACATGTGGTGCTTTTTCATAACCTTTTGCTAGCCAAAATTTCTATACTAAGTAGGATTAATGCCTGTGCATCCAAAAATCCTTGAGCCAGGTTTCTTCCATGAGTGTCCATCATATTTACCTATATATGGTATTACCCTGCCATTCCAAGTAAATTTGCATGTGCTATCTCTAAAAATTTCAAATAAACATCTATTTTGTGTGCCCATACTGCCCATGGAGCGATGGGGCATTCAGTATCTTCTATGCTAATCGAGTTATTCTCATGATGGGTCTTTATTCACTTCTCATTGCATGAGATACGTTGTAATAGGGATGCCCAATCCCGCTAAACAATAAAAAAAACAAAGCCCCACTATAAATTTTATTGTTTGTAGGGCACCCGTGAATTTAGCTAGCCACAACTTGTGTTTGTATGGTTGAGGGGTAGTAAACTTTTCATTTCCGCATGGAGACCGCCAATAATGTATTTTACATGGAAGATATTGAAAATCCTTTGTCGAGACGTTGACACAAAAGACACACCACCCAAAATATACATTCATCTTTGTTTTAAACTTTCAGCTCTCGCACCTTTATAAATCTCTGCTTCCTTCTACTCAGGGACATTATATTTACTTTCAAGTTATTTACTTTACATGTTGAGTGAACTTAATATTTCAACCTACATCTCTACTTGGCAAGCATCATGTGGCGGGAAAGATCCATGAACATACATCCAGTCAAATATATTTGATCATGAGTTATTATTATTGACAATTATCTATATGATAAGTAAGTTGGGAGGCAAAACATCAAGCCCCTATCTTTCGGTGTGTTTGATGGATGTTTTTTGTTATAAAAAGAGGCTTTGAGTACCATCAATCATAGAAGACTATATGATAAGTGAGTATGTGGATCTCTTAGTTAGACTTTGTAGAACACATTGTGAATTGTAATTATTTGGCGACTAAGAACATAGGTTGTTAAGTTTCGAGACAATGCATGATTTGAATCATGACACGTGAATTGATTTCTACTTTATCATGATGAGTTTTATGAGAAATATTTTCTGTTTATGATGCTAGGAAAAGTGATTGAAATTATCATTGATCAAACTTACACACTATCATAGCATTCACACTTCATAAATTATTTCTTTAATCATTAACTACTCAAGGATGAGTAGGATTTAAGCTTGTGGATGCTGATACGTCTCCAACGTATCGATAATTTATGAAGTATTCATGCCATATTTATAATGATTTTATATGGTTTTGGTTCACTTTTATATGATTTTTGGGAGCTAACCCTATTGACCTTGTGCCCAGTTCCAGTTTCTGTTTTTGTCTATTGTTTGTTTCGCAGAAACTTCATACCAAAGAAATTCCGAATGCCATGAAAATTTACGATGATTTTTGATGGACTAGAAGAGACCCAGGGAGACTTAGAGATGGACCAAAGGGTTGCCAGGGGATCCATGAGCCTGGGGATGTGCCCCCTGAGCTCGTGGATCCCTCGGACACCCCTTGGCATGAAACCAACAATGAAAAATCCCATAGATATGAAAACCCCTAGAAACAAACCTAGAACTTTCGCTCCACCACCACAAGCCCTGCTTCGAAGCAATCTCATTTAGAGCCCTTTTCTGGCACCCTGTTGGGGTTATTATCACCAGAGGCCATCTAGATTATCCAGACGGTACCCATCACAAGGAGGGAGTAGTTCATCCCGGGGCTGAGGGTTGTACCAGTAGCTATGTGTTTGATCTATCTCTCTTCCATGTTCTTAATTTTACACGATCTTAATGTACCACGAGCTTTGTTAATATAGTTCGATTATATAATGCAAAATTAAGTACATCAAATTCGTCAAGATCTTGATGTAGCTACTGGGCCTAATTTTTACACGAGCTTGATATAGCTACTGGGCCTATTTTGCACGATCTTGATGTACATAAGTATAGAGACGTAAAATGCTAGTTAGTGCTTCATATAAAAACAAAATCACAGGGGAGGCATGTCATACAATCTTGAGTAAATAAATGGCGTGCTACTAAAGATAAAAATCCAGTTCTCCACCCATTCATTTCCTAGGGGCATTACTAAAATACTACTTGTGTCAAGGGGCCAAAACAAAACATTCCCCCGAATGGAAATCCCCACTTCTCGAACCTACATCTTGCCTTTCACCCGCTCTACGGCCTCTCACAGATGTGTGGGACCCAACACGCACCCCCTCGCAAGGGTGACGTTGTCATGTGGCCATCACATATATAGGAAATGTCTTCGACCCTATTTTCCAACCTACACACCCGCTCCCCCGCTTCATTAAAAACTTTGCCAAGTTACCAATTTCAGCGAGGTTCCTTTTCCCCATTGACTATGATGAGGCACTAGCGGCCATATGTAGAGGTGTGGTCGTGGGGAACATCAAGACTCTTATTGTGGCGGAGGTAGTGTCGTGGCTTGAGAAGAAGAGAAGCCCTGACGAACGACACTTCCTGGGGCTCCTCAAGTTAATTTGGGATCGGTCCCAGGATGGAGAACGACTGAGAGGAGTTTGAGGTCGATTCCGGGGACTCTGACTTGGAGCTCGGGTGTGATGGGGTGGTTGAGGAGGATAACAACGACGACGTTGTCGAGATCAAGCCGTTTGTCGCCATCAGGAGGCCCCTCTCCAAAGGTATCGGTCCCATGTCGCGATAACTACTTTTAATCAGTGTATTAGGACTTTTCATCCTTGTTTTCTGTAGAACATACTATACTACCCCAATTTCTAATTTTTAGGTAGGACAAAAGTTTAAAACCATGTATAAGCATGGCCGCAATAGACATTTTCTATTTTTACTTGGTTTACACTTATGTTTCCTTGTATTGTCTGGTTTACGCTCCCATGTTTTTATTTTATTTTACGCCATTTATATTCCCTTTCTCTCTATAAATTGAGTGCAAACACAAATTTACATACTGATCCTGGGTAACACCGTAATTTATGCATCAACCAGCCTACAAAGGCTGCTCCCAAGTTACATTTTCGATTGCATTGTTAGGTAGGACAAAGGTTTATAAGCCATGTGTATTGTTAAATCTTGGATATTTATAAAATTTTCTATTTATGGTTTGCACAATTTTAATGAGATTTGAGTATAAAAAACTCATGAGTAGATTTTGTATGCAAATTATAAATTTTGACCCAGAGTTGTTGCTCCGTTCATGCATCGGCTAGTGTTATCCTCCACAAGAAACAAAACCACTCTCAAATTATTATTTTTGGTGTCAAGTAAGGTACAAAGTCGTGAAGCAAAGTTGCTATGTTAGTCTACAAAAATAGTTTTAAAAACTATTTGTAAACTCAAGTTATTCACAATCTGGTTTGAAGCAAATTTAAACAAATTCAAATTTAAACCATTCAAATTTGAAAACTAATGGCACAAACAGAAACTAAACAAAATTTTGAATCTAATGCAAAAAGAATCAATCAAAAACATCAATATCCTAAAAGATATAAGCAATCTAAAACAGAAACTACAAACAGAAAAAAAAAATCTGAATCCCTTTAGTCCCGGTTCGTGTCCCAAACCGGGACTAAATGTCTACTCTTTAGTCCCGGTTCCGGACACGAACCGGGACTAAAGCCTCCAAACCCTTTAGCCCCGGTTCTAGACACGAACCGGGACTAAAGGTCCCATTTGAACCAGGACTAATGCCCGACCGGCGCCTTTGCCGCTCGAACCAACATTAGTCCCGGTTCGTAATGGAACCGGAACTAATGTGTTTTTGGAGCTGGGACGAAAGCCCTTATTTCTACTAGTGCTCATCGACAAAGAAATCAAACACAACAATTCAAGAAGAAGAGAATCGCCCATCAAACACTTTGATTTATATTTTATTATTTATTAAGATTTAACATGACAAAAACTATTAAATTCCTATTTTTTTGAAGCGGCCCTAGTCTCTAATAAAGCATCATGCACAAAATGAATAGGAAATTATCCATTTTCACTTGGTACCATTTCAGCATGTCATCATCTGTTGAAATGACAGTATTTTGATTTGCTGTGAATGCCAGTAGATTCCCCACAAAAAGAAAATTACCAGTAGCATTTATATGTTTTTTTTTAGCAGAGTACAGTAGCATTTATATGTTGGTCAACATGCATGGAAGTATGGGAAGAATGGACCCGGTCAAGAAAATAAAATATACTCCATGTCAACTTTGTAACATGCATGGTACCTGGAAGTTCTCCACTCGTGAGTCGTAGGTAACATGGTGCATTGAGCATCCAGATCGAGATCCATGCATCCCGAATCTAGCCAGTAGCTTAGGCCTTCTCAGTGTGAGGCGTGACGTGCATATAAATTGCATCGTCCTCTCCGTGGTGCTTGCACCAATTAAGAGCGTCTTAATCGTAGATATCTTAATCTCTTAGCTGCAGCAATGGCTTCTCATGCAACCGCTTTTAGGACGGCCATCGTACTCGCCGCAGTTTCGGCAATGTTGGTCCTGCCATCCTTAGCTTGTCGGAAGGCTCGACCTCCCGGCCCGGCTCCGGCCCCGACTCTGCCTCCAGCCCTGGTTCCGGCCCCGGCTCCGGCCCCTACTACGGCTCCAGCCCTGGCTCCGGCCCCGCCTCCGGCGACCATGATACTGTGCCAGGATTGTGACTCGCGGTGTCAGTCGGCATCAATGTGCGATGCATACGTCGCCGCGGCGGGCTGCGGAAATGCCTGCAGCGGCGCGACGCCTGACTGCGAGCCCTGCAAGTCCGAGGTCCTCCGAGTCTGCTTGCCCAGCTGCAACGAGGGCTGCCCCAGGAGCTGCGCCGAGTGCGACTGTCCCCGCGTATGCGCCAATGCCTGCGGCGACGGCGCCCTGCGTGAATGTAAGGACAAGTGCTACTACTCCTACTACGCGGCCAACTATTGCCACCAATGCCAGAACAGTGCCCGCGCGCGGTGCACCGATGCCTGCAACAGCGACTGCAAGGCCAACTGCATCAGCGGCTGACCGATCCTAGGCTCAAACGTTGTTGTACACGAACTATGTACACGAATAAGCGTTGTAGCACGTGTAGTAGCTGCTTTTCTGCAGCTATGGATGTAACCTTATCGTTCATGACGTGTCATCTTGCACCTAAGCACCTTCTCTCGATAGAGCAAGGAACAATCGTCAATATGGATTCTGTATACGGCGTTGGTCCATAACGGTTCCTTCATAATTTGCATAACCCAACGAGATTTTATTGGTTCTCGTAATTTTGTTAGAGATATGCGATAGCGTGAAGCGCCGTACCCTATTGAACTAATCAAAGCTGCGTGTTAGTATAGCAGGGGCTTACACCTCGGTATGCATACGTTGTAATAGGAAACAAGGAAGATAAGAGAGAGAGGGGGGGGGGGGGGGGGGATAGATTACATGCGGTTGAGAGATATCACTGACTAATCTCAGAGCTAACCTCATGTGGACTCCTGACGAAGGGTGGACGTGACAGCCAAGGTGCGACCGTGACAATGGTGTTTAACACCCTTCTTTAATCATAACTTAGACAAGTTAAGATTACGTTTGAACTCATCAAAGCTGCGTGTTGGTAATGCTTTTGTGAAGCCATCTCTAAGCTGATCTTTAGAGTGTACAAAACGATTTTCTAGTTGCTTATTAGCAACACGTTCTCTAAAAAAATGAAAATCAATTTCAATGTGTTTTGTTCTGACATGAAAAACTGAATTGGCAAATAGATATGTGACACCAAGATTGTCACACAACAAACATGGTACTAGGGTCCGTCTTATGCCAAGTTTGTCGGGGATAGACTGAACCCACATGATCTCTGTGGTTGCATTCGCTAATGCTTTATATTCTGTCTCTGTAATAGACCTGAATATTGTAGCGCGTTTCTTTGGACATCAAGATATGCGATTAGGTCCAAAGAAAATGGCAAAATCATTTGTGGAGCGTCTTTCATCTAGACAACCTGTCCAACCAGAGTCAGAGAAATCACTAACTAGAGTGGATGAAGACTTGCTGAAAGTAAGACCAGTATTCAGAGTATTTTTCAAATATGCTACTATATGCTTAGCTGCAATCCAATGAACTGTGGTGGGAGTATGAAGAAACTAGCATACTTTGTTAACAACAAAAGAAATATTAGGCCTTGTAAGAGTCAAATACTGAAGTCCATCTACTAGACTTCTCTAGTTTGTGCTACCCTCTTGATTCAATAGATCTCTTTTTATGAGAGATAATGTTTCTGAACTCGACACGGAAGTAGGTGATGGTTTACAACCTTGTAGGCCAACTCTTTTGACCAAGTCAGTAGCATACTTTTTTTGAGAGAGATGAAGATCATAACCATGTTTCTTGACTTCAATCCTTAAGAAGAAATGCAAGTCTTCTAGATCCTTCAACGCAAATTCAGCCACTACGAGAATCAGGAAGTTTGCCGTCGGACGCTAACACATGGCAAAGGCACGTATACATACGGCAAAGATTTTGCCGTCAACGAGTAGACGGAAAAGCTTGACGGAATACTATGAATGGGCAAAGAATACTTTGCTGTCGGCTTTTTATCCCGCAGGCGGCAAAGATTTTGTCGTTAGCCAAACTACAACTTTACCGTAAGCTAGAACAATAACAGATGACAAAGAACACGATCTTTGTCGGGAGTCAAAATGTGCTCTTTGTCCTTAGGAGGACTAAACTACAGACAACAAAGAATTTTTCTTATTTAAAAATAAATTGCTTCACACACAACACAGACTCGATACACTATGCACACATCATCAGCTAATCTATACCTACTAATGAAGCAATGAATGCTTCTGTCGTACGTCATTAAATTTACCTTTGAAGTTGGCAAAAATTACCCACCGATGCCACATAAGTGATAAAAAACGGTTCGGCCTGTGTAAAGGCGTCGGCGCCATAAATGGTTCATGTATATAATTATCCAGTAGCAAATCACCTGAGCATTAGCAGCCAACTGGCTAGAACCGTCTGGTCTTTCCTAGCTGACCTGTGTTTAATGCAAAAGTACAATTCCAATCGAAACTTAAGAAACTACAACCCTCCTTCTCCCTGTGTTTCTTTGTTTTTCTCGATTATTTTAGTTGAGCGCAAAGATTAAGTGGCATCGGTTATTTCAGTTGAGCCCAAAATGAAGTGGCGTCGCCCAAGTGACATCTTATCTGATGGGTTGGACAATGTTTCAATTTCGTTTCATTTTTTTTTTTGCAGATTCAAGTATTTTTAAAATATTCATATATTTCAAATCCCAACTCCAAAATTAAAAATTTATATAGAAAAATCACTCAGAAAATTGTGTACATTCCAAATATGATATTATCTTCCGTGTTAAAAGTTACATTTATGTTGCACCTTATGATGGGCTGGACAGTGTTTCAATTTCAGTCCAACTTTTCTTTTGCATATTCAAGTGTTTTTAAAATGTTTATATATTTCAAATCCTAACTCCAAAATTAAAAATTTATATACAAAAATCACTCAGAAAATGGTGTACATTCCAAATATGATATTATCTTGCATGTTAAAAGTTACGTTTATGTTGCACCTTAAACTTTAATTAATACTTTTCTCAGTTGTTTCTCATATATATTTCAAAAATTCCTTTATATTTGTGCACAACACAACTTATCATGTTGTTTATGGTTTGGCACTCTGAAAGATTTCAAGTAGTTTGTTGTCGCCGTTGATTGTGTGTATGGCGGGTGTTTTTTCTCTTCCGTTGCAACGCACGGGCCCAGCATCTTGCCCAACAGCCATACTCGATCCATATCGGAACTAGGCCGAGCTCGCCGAAGGAGAGGTGCTCGCCATCCGCGCCAAGAGGAGCAAGTACAATAGGATGATGTAGGCGGGCTATAAGCTTGGATATAGATGACGTGTCAACATCATATAGCCAGCAGCTGGCTGTACTATTAACCATGCTCTAAGGAGAGAGAGAGAGAGTGGAGACAGGTTGATCGGTTGGTGGGACCCAGACTGGTGGGTCCCAGACTAGTGGATGTTTGGGCGCATGTGTTCGTTGGTTTTTGTGGATGGTAACGTGCAGTTTAGATCTTGCCACGACATCGATCCGCGTCATTGATTCGTGAGGTGTGTTTCTTCTTTGTCATTTCCGTTTTCGATTGCAAACGAGAAAGAGCATATTTTGTTGTGCGTAATAAAAAAGTCACACGACAAAGAATTTGAAGTCTCCCTTTTTATTGCAAACGAAAAAATAAGCTATTTGCCGTCTGCAATAAAAAACGCAGACGGTAAAGGCATAGTTTGCCGTTTGGAATAAAAAAGATGAAGGCAGAATATCTTTTTTTCGTTAGTCATTCTTTGTCGTGAGCTGCTGACGATAAAAGTGCTCTTTGCCGTCTGTCCTGATGTAAAGATGGCGACCAAGATTGCCATTGACGACAAATTAGCTGATTCCTCTAGTGGCACTAAGATCCTTTAACGGCCATGTTACTGCCTCATCAGACGAGCTTGTAACAATTATATCATCAACATAAATAAGTATAAATATATATGTATTTGACTTATTGTAAATGAATAATGAGGTGTCAGACTTAGAGGGAATAAAACCAAGTGCTTGTAACTTGCAACTGAGCCGAGAGTACCATACCCTAGGAGCCTGCTATAGACCATAAAGAGTGTTATCAAGCTTGGAGACATGAAATGGAAACCTTCAGTGCTCAAACCCATAAGATTGTTTCATGTAAAACTCATCTTCCAGAATACCATAAAGAAATGTATTCCGCACATTTAGTTGTCTAAGACTCCATCTTCATGAAAGAGAAGGCGTTTGGAAGTCCGGATTTGCATGTTGTAGATGCTCTTCGCGACCATTTTCTAAACAACCATCCTCATCTATGGAAATGACAGTATGTTTGCTCTAAATACAAGTAGAGATCGAATGTGGTCGAGATGCATGGATTTTTTTAATTTTTTTAGAACAGGAGGAAGACTCCCGGCCTCTGCATCTGAGTGATGCATGCAGCCATTTTATTAATTATTCACAAAGACCTTACAAAGTAATACATCAGTAAGACTGAAACCACCGTCTAGTCAACATATGTAGCTACTTCTATACAGTTGATGAAGGGATGCTAATAGTCTGGGCCTAATACCAAACAGACCTCACAGCCAAACCTAACGTCTAAGACTCACTAGTGGGGACGGGGCCTTTAGCCCCGGCCCGTAAGGGGCTTTAGTCCCGGTTCACCAACAGGGACTAAAGGGGCGGGACTAAAGGCCTAACCTTTAGTCCCGGCCCTGTTACAAGCCGGGACTAAAGGTGCTCCACGTGGGCGCCTCGTAGCGCCCCAGGGGCAGGACCTTTAGTCCCGATTCGTTACACGGACCGGGACTAAAGAGTTTCATATTTTGCTTATTTTTGGGTTTTTTTTTGAATGAAATTATTTTTGGGTTTTAGGGTTTTAGGGTTTAGGTGTTCGGGAGATTAACGTGATGCCTCGTTTGGTGTTCGGGAATTAGTTTTCATATAATTTAAATAGAAATAATTATGCATATATATAAGATTAACTTATCTTACAAGCGAGCATATATATACAATTATATGGAGATCTGAATTATCGGGACTAGAGCCCGTCTATTCGATTACATGGACGAACATCAGTAATGGCCCCTAGCTACACTAAATCGTCCTTTGTCATCTATAGCTTCCGTCCTCAGAAAGGTCGCAAGCTCCTCTGCAACAGCAATCGCGCGTTGCTCTTGTAGGACCTTCGTCCTCATGGCCGTGTACTATATAAGAAGAGGAGATGAATATGAATATCAATCATGATAACAAAGAATGACGGGTAAAAATAGAGGTGTGAATGTTCATTGCTTACGTCGAATATGTGATCCTTGTGCTCAGAGGTAAACGTGCGAATGGTCTCGCAAACATAGTATCCGCATAAATGTGTTCCCCGTGGCTGCTGGTTGCACTTTACGAGAATAGAATATATATAATCAAAATAATAATCTACCATCATAAATGTATTGAAAATAGAAGTATATCATACTACTACTTACCTGAGCCGCTCTAAAGGTCAGCTTCTCAGGAAAGTTACCGGGAGTAACGCACTTGAACCGCTTCCAAACCCTGCCCGACAAGGATAATGATGTGCTAAGTTTTTCATTAATTGATATATCAGAAAATCATCAAAAGAGACCGATAGAGCACAAGAATGATTGAAATTACCCTTGGAGCATGTCGTGCAGGCTTTGGAACTGTTCCAAGGGTCTCGATAATGGGTCGAAGGCATCAACTCTTCCCTTATCAATTTGAATGTCCAACAGAATCCAATGGAAGCTGCACATGTATATATATATATATATATATATATATATATATATATATATATATATGTCTGTGTGTGTGTGTGTGTCACTAACTTATCAATTACACTTATAAGTGAATGGACACAACACAGTAAAGACCCTCACCTGAAGTTGTATGGAAACAGTATGTGGTCGCAGAAATTTTGATCTGTTAGAAATCTTAGAAGGTTTTCCTCCGTCTCCTTGGGTTTATCAGTTAGCGTCACTATATGTACTTTATCTGGGTCAATAAACCCAATATTTAGGATGTTCTTACTTTTACAATCCAGAATCTTCATTCTGCATAATAGAGTACAAGTTATATATAGACAATGAATTGAAATAACTAAACAAGTTATATGTAGACAACGAATTGAAAAACTTATAGACAATAGCAACTCATAAGCGATTTGTCGAGGGCGTCGTCATTGTACATCTCGAAGAGTTCATCAAAGTCGATATGGATTTCTTCGGGGCGGCCGTAGTACTCCCGTGGGACACTCACCACGATCATCGTTCTCTCATTCTTTGATTCACTTAAGTACCATGTATGCAAGTAACGCATATTTGTTGGGAGATCATCTTTGCTGACCAAAGGCTCTCCCATGACAAACTATGGCTTAGGGGCTACCACAGCCTTGGGTAACCTGTCGTCTTGGGAAGCCAGAACATCTTCAACCGAGACACCCCATTCAGCCACCCACTTCTTTGCTATTTCAAAAGCTTGCCCCTGCACCGGAGGGGGAACATTCTCGGTTAACACCTTGAGGGGTTTGATCGACTGTTTGGCCTGTTGTCCAAGCTGAGGAACGTCTGATTTTTTCTTGCTTGTAGTTGAACTTGATTTGCTCCCACTTGCACTTGCACGTGATCTGCTCTTTTTCACTTCCTTCTGCAATGTGCGTGTATAGTCATCAGGCTTATGGTGTAAGTCATACTGTGATGGAAGGGTCGTGAAGTATTTTGCATATGCTATTTGCTTCTCAGTGTATTCCGGGCGGGGCTCGGGTTCCTTCTTTTTCATCTGCGCATCATGATGTTCCTTTGCTATCCTGGCATTTTCCTTGGGGGTACGATCATAAGGTCTCATAGGAAGATTAGCATGAGGTACCTTTGGGAGGGGCGACCATTTGCGCTTTGGGGGGCTCCGTCGCTTAGAAATCGTCGGCGGAGCGTTCTTGGTGGCACGCTTCCGCTTAGTATCTTGTGCGGGCGGCGGCAGAGACGGACGACCCAAGTCCGGCGGCGGTGCTCGAGATGGACTCGTGTTGTGCTGGCCGACGTCATGTGGAGGGCTTGGAGGTAATGGAGGTGTAGGTGACCTGCGACGACTCGGAGGCGGTGTTGTCCTTGGGGCCGAGCCTGGAAGCTTGATGTTTTTCTTGTCCCATAGGATGACTCCACCCAGTACTTCTCCGAGTGTCCTCTCATCTTTGGGTCCAGCTATGTCGAGCTCCATATCATGAAACCCCGTCATGATTTCATCCACCCCGACTTTAGCAAAGCCAGCTGGAATCTCACGGCCATGCCAGCGTGCATCAGGGCCAGAAGGTAAAGCTTCTCCGACGGCCACCTTCATGGATATGTTCTTGAATTTGTGATGGAGTTCACATGATGTTGACTCCTTGATTCCATCCACGGGGTACCCGGGACCGCCCTCTATCATTCTTCGTGCATCGTCGGGCGGGGCCTCAGATTCAGCCACGCTGCTTTTCCGCATAGATGGGACGCCGGTAATATCAAGTGTAGGATCTTCCTGGCGCGCTACTCCTCTAAGCTCATCAATCTGCTTCTGTTGCTTGTTAATCCTGGCAAGCAACTGGTTGAACTTGTCATTCTCCTCATCCTGCTGCCGCTTCTTTGCTCTCTCTCGGCTTCTGTAAGTGTCTTGGTCTCTGGCAAACCCAAGCCACCACGGGTAAGAAGGACCGAAGCCTCGCGTTCGTCCTCCATGTTCGTCATTGCCGAGGACCAGTGTGAGCAAATCTTTCTCTCTATCTGCAGTGAACTTTCTTTTTCCCTCCTTAATTTCTTTCACTATCATTTTCCAATTCTCCCTGGGTATCCTAAGACCGTCACTGCAGATGAGGTCCCCTGTTTTTTCGTCGTACGACCCACCATGCGCAAGGAACCAATTTCTTGCTCTCAATTCCCACTCATCACTGAGTGGTTCAGGTACGATGCCTTTATCTAGCAGATCTTGCTCTTTCTTATCCCACTTTGGGATGGCAGTCTCATAGCCCCCTGGCCCCAGCTTGTGGTGATATTTCTTCTTGTCGGCATTTATCTTGTTCTTTTCTGATAATGCCTGGGCATCTTCTGACTCCTTGTACTCTTGAAATGCCTTCCAGTGATTCGCCTGCTTGGCTAGATACCCCTCGAATACTGGCACTTTCTTTGTCTTCAGATAGTTTTTCCATAGCTTCTTCTTTCAACTACGGAACAGTTCGACCATCTTCTTTAGAGTCCACTGCTTGACTTTGGCCCTCAGTTTGTCTGCGGCGTCTTCATTCTCACATTCTGGCAGGTTGAAATGTGACATGAGATCATTCCAAAGATTGTCTTTGTACCTTTCGGCGACATAGTCACTATCGGCTGCCCATTTGCGCTTGTTCCACTCCCGAACGCTGATCGGGACGTGATCCCTAACGAGAACTCCGCATTGCTTCTTGAATGTGTCAGCAGCATTCTTAGGAAGCTTGGGTTCGCCCGTAGGCAATATCACCTCAAAGGTGTAATGCGTCCGTGCATCCAACTTTCTAGTCGGGCCTCGTTTCGTAGCTTTGCTCGATGTGGAGGCCTAAGAGGGAGAAACATTCGTCAAATGAATGTATATGTATACAATATAGAGCTATCTCCAATATTTTTCACATATTACAAGTGATTGTCGAACTTCATATGTATACCTCGCCGGACTTTATTATTTCTTCACCGGCTTCGCCAACAGTGGAGCTATCACCTTCTCCGTCATTGGACCTATCTCCTGCCCCATCGGCATCATCTTCGTGTGGGTCGACCTCCATTCCATATCAAGAGGGGTTTAGATATGACGACGGAGATTCAGCTGGTTCAACGTCAGGGCCGTCTTTGATTATATCTTCGAGAAGTTCTTCCTCTTCGAGGTTCCTGATATGTGGATCCATAGTTCTGCAAAAAACGGACATTTGATTAACTAATAAACTAACAAACTATATAAGAGGGGTTGGAAACATCGAAGTGTCGTTTTATATAGGAGGACCTTTAGTCCCGGGTCTTGGCTAGAACCTAAACTCTAAAATATGTCTAACGAATTCTCTTAACCTTTGTACCAAAAAAGAATTATTCTATCAGGAACTCCGTTCCAAAACAACTTTAGTCTCGGGTCGTGGCTCCACCCGGGACTCCTAGATTTCTGCATAGTATTCAAAGTAGGAGTACTTTTCCAATTTGAGCATTCAATAAGCAAAACCAAATCGTAAAATAAAGTAGTATTCAAATTAGCATGCATTCAATTATAAGCAAATACATCATCTCTTTTGTCCGTACATCGTCGAATATTATCACTAATACTCCTCGAATACTATCATACATATAGCATCACTGATGCATCTAGAAACGTAGCGCCCGACGGGTATCGGCGCGGGCGGTGGACACCCAAAGAGAAGGAACCATCACAGGATCATAGCTCCAGTGAGATCCCCGAAGAACCTGCCAGGTATGCTCGAACCTGCCCTCCAACGCAACCATGTAGCGACGGACGTGCTCATCCTCCTCGCTGACACGGTGACGTACCACCTCCGCGGTGTCCGGAAGCCTCGGCACCCTCACTGGCCCACGCGACCGCCACCAAACAAGGATCGGGTCAACGACGGGCTGGCTCCTCACCAACCTACGCCCCCCGGAAGGTAGCACCTCCCAATACCAGCCGGGTGTAGCCCAGTCCCGGACAGGGACCCTCTGATCAAGCAGGTGTCCTCCGCCGAGTCGACGATGAGGATGCGGGATAGGCATCGTAAAATGAACTAAAAAATAAACTAGTTCTATTAATTTTCTTGCTAAAAATAAACTATTAACACTTAAGCATATACAATAGCGAAATTAAACTATTAACACTTAAGCATGTACAATAGCAAAATTAAGCAATAATCTAAGAAACACTATTAACACTTAAGCATATACACTATACAATATTTCTTCTTCTTGTAACCCTAAACTAATTTTTCCTCTTCTTCTATTTCTCCTCTTCTTCTACTTCTTCTTCTACTTATACTTCTCCTCTTCTTCTACTACTTCTCCTCTTCTCTTCTTCTACTTCTCCTCTCCTCCTCTTCTAATTTTTTCTCTTCTTCTACTTCTCCTCTTCTTCTATTTTTCCTCTTCTTCTCCTCTCCTCCTCTTCTTATTCTCCTTTTTCTTCTTTTCTTCTCCTCCTCTTCTTATTTTCCTTTTTCCTAATTCTAAATATTACTAACCCTAATAATCCAGCACAAACCTAATAACAATAGGAATTAAATGACAAAAAAATCTTTTTCTTCTTTTCTTCCTTTCTTCTCCTTTTTCTTCCTTTCTTCTCTTTTTTCTTCCTTTCTTCTCCTTTTTCTTCCTTTCCTCTACTTTTTCTTCCTTTCTTCCCTTTTTCTTCTTTTCTTCTCCTTTTTCTTCTTTTCTTCTCCTTTTTCTTCTTTTCTTCTCCTTCCCTTTTTCTTCTTTTCTTCTCCTTCTCTTTTTCTTCTTTTCTTCTTTTCTTCTCCTTTTTCTTCCTTTCTTCTCCTTTTTCTTCCTTTCTTCCCTTTTTCTTCTTTTCTTCTCCTTTTTCTTCTTTTCTTCTCCTTTTTCTTCTTTTCTTCTCCTTCCCTTTTTCTTCTTTTCTTCTCCTTCCCTTTTTCTTCTTTTCTTCTCCCTTTTCTTCCTTTCTTCTCCTTTTTCTTCTTTTCTTCTCCGTTTTCTTCTTTTCTTCTGCTTTTTCTTCTTTTCTTCTACTGGCCGGAGTGTTGGGGTGGAGCCCCGACCCCGGACTAAAGGCCTCTTTTCGGGCAGACCAGAAGGCGGGAAGCAGGGGCCTT
Source organism: Hordeum vulgare subsp. vulgare (assembly GCF_904849725.1). Taxonomy (NCBI): domain Eukaryota; kingdom Viridiplantae; phylum Streptophyta; class Magnoliopsida; order Poales; family Poaceae; genus Hordeum; species Hordeum vulgare. The sequence continues at coordinate 533,162,770 of NC_058523.1, read as the reverse complement.
TAGTCCTGGTGCGGAGCTCCAACCGCCCCCTTTAGTCCCGGTTGGAGCCACGCACCGGGACTAAAGCCCCTCCTCGGCTGCACGATAAGTTTAGTCACACCTCGCCCAGCGAGGGGGACTAACACTTGTTTGTAAGCCCCGTCGCAGCTTCTCCATCGAGCTCCTCTCTAAAGCAGGCTTACGGGCCTAAACTCACTGAAAATTGAAACTATATTCGAAATTATGGAGAAAATTCAACCTGGATTCAAAGTGAGTTCACTTTGAATTTAGGTTGAATTTTCTCTATAAATTCTCATATAGTTTCAATTTTTTTCTATTTTCAAAATTAATTATTTTGACTATCCAAACTATTATCTATTTTGTTATTTTCAATTAAAAACTATGTTTATTAAAAATTCTTTTTGCATATTTGAGAATTTGACAAAACTATGATAATGAAAAGTGTTTGAAATTGAATAAATAATTCAAAACTATTTTCTATTTTCAAAAGTAATTATTTTGACTATCCAAACTATTAACTATTTTATTATTTTCAATTAAAAACTATGTTTATTAAAATTCTTTTTGCATATTTGAGAATTTGACAAAACTACGATAATGAAAAGTGTTTGAAATTGAATAAATAATTCAAAACTATTTTCTATTTTCAAAAGTAATTATTTTGACTATCCAAACTATTAACTATTTTGTTATTTTCAATTAAAAACTATGTTTATTAAAATTCTTTTTGCATATTTGAGAATTTGACAAAACTATGATAATGAAAAGTGTTTGAAATTGAATAAATAATGCAAAACTATTTTATATTTTCAAAAGTAATTATTTTGACTATCTAAACTATTAACTATTTTGTTATTTTCAATTAAAAACTATGTTTATTAAAATTCTTTTTGCATATTTGAGAATTTGACAAAACTATGATAATGAAAAGTGTTTGAAATTGAATAAATAATGCAAAACTATTTTCTATTTTCAAAAGTAATTATTTTGACTATCCAAACTATTAACTTATTTTTTTTGAGCTAGTTGACCCTGAAATTGAAAAGCACTACAAATGAACTCTGAAAATGTTGAAAGTTGGCATGCTATCATCATTTCACCCACATAGCATGTGTTAGAAAGTTGAGAGGGCTACGACAAAAAATGGATGCACTTTGTGTACAAAACGGACAATCTCTCTCGAAGTATCAGGGTTTCGAACAAGAACTCATCTCTTACAAAGGGATTTCGTTTTTTTGAACTTATTTGAACTCCATACTTTTTCTGTGTTCAAAATGCACCATTCAAAGGCACATCACAAAATTTCAACAATTTGTGACTTCATTTGGTATTCTTCGTGCATTTACTTTTTTTTTTGAGCTAGTTGACCCTGAAATTGAAAAGCACTACAAATGAACTCTGAAAATGTTGAAAGATGCCACGCTATCATCATTTCACCCACATAGCATGTGTTAAAAAGTTGAGAGGGCTACGACAAAAACTGGATGCACTTCGTGTACAAAACGGACAATCTCTCTCGAAGTATCAGGGTTTCGAACGAGAACTCATCTCTTACAAAGGGATTTCATTTTTTTGAACTTATTTGAACTCCATAATTTTTGTGTGTTCAAAATGCACCATTAAAAGGCACATCACAAAATCTCAACAATTTCTAACTTCATTTGGTATTCTTCGTGCATTTACTTTTTTTTTGAGCTAGTTGACCCTGAAATTGAAAAGCACTACAAATGAACTCTGAAAATGTTGAAAGTTGGCATGCTATCATCATTTCACCCACATAGCATGTGTTAAAAAGTTGAGAGGGCTACGACAAAAACTGGATGCACTTCATGTACAAAACGGACAATCTCTCTCGAAGTATCAGCGTTTCGAACGAGAACTCATCTCTTACAAAGGGATTTCATTTTTTGAACTTATTTGAACTCCATACTTCTTGTGTGTTCAAAATGCACCATTCAAAGGCACATCACAAAATTTCAACAATTTCTGACTTCATTTGGTAATCTTCGTGCATTTACTTATTTTTTTTGAGCTAGTTGACCCTGAAATTGAAAAGCACTACAAATGAACTCTGAAAATGTGGAAAGTTGGCATGCTATCATCATTTCACCCACATAGCATGTGTGAAAAAGTTTAGAGGGCTACGACAAAAACTGGATGCACTTCGTGTACAAAACGGACAATCTCTCTCGAAGTATCAGCGTTTCGAACGAGAACTCATCTGTTACAAAGGGATTTCATTTTTTTGAACTTATTTGAACTCCATACTTTTTGTGTGTTCAAAATGCACCATTCAAAGGCACATCACAAAATTTCAACAATTTCTGACTTCATTTGGTATTCTTCGTGCATTTACTTAATTTTTTTTGAGCTAGTTGACCCTGAAATTGAAAAGCACTACAAATGAACTCTGAAAATGTTGAAAGTTGGCATGCTATCATCATTTCACCCACATAGCATGTGTTAAAAAGTTGAGAGGGCTACGACAAAAACTGGATGCACTTCGTGTACAAAACGGACAATCTCTCTCGAAGTATCAGGGTTTCGAACGAGAACTCATCTCTTACAAAGGGATTTCATTTTTTTGAACTTATTTGAACTCCATACTTTTTGTGTGTTCAAAATGCACCATTCAAAGGCACATCACAAAATTTCAACAATTTCTGACTTCATTTGGTAATCTTCGTGCATTTACTTATTTTTTTTGAGCTAGTTGACCCTGAAATTGAAAAGCACTACAAATGAACTCTGAAAATGTGGAAAGTTGGCATGCTATCATCATTTCACCCACATAGCATGTGCGAGAAAGTTGAGAGGGCTACGACAAAAACTGGATGCACTTCGTGTACAAAATGGACAATCTCTTTGGAAGTAGAAGCGACCCCCACAATAAGAGACGCCATTCTTCTTCTCTCATATATGGTGGACACTAGCTCACCTGATTTTTCAACCGTCGATGATGGTCGCTACTCCTACTTCCCCTAGTGCATAACCAATATCTAGCACAAGGAGAAGAAGGAGAAACGACCCCCCACATCAACAGTCGACATTCTTCTTCTCTCATGTATGGTGGACACTCCCTCACCTGATTTTTTGACCGTCGATGATGGTCGCTACTCCTTCTTCCCCTAGTGCATGACAAATATCTAGCACAAAGAGAAGAAGGAGAAGCAACCCCCACAACAACAGTCGGCATTCTTCTTCTCTCATGTATGGTGGAAATTTCCTCACCTGATTTTTTGACCGTCGATGATGGTCGCTATTCCTTCTTTCCCTAATGCATAACAAATATCTAGCACAAGGAGAAGAAGGAAAAGCGACCCCCACAACAAAAGTGGTTCCGCGGCACGCCACGTGGTTCCGCTGCACGCCACGTGGTTCCACTGCATGCCACGTGGGACTAATGGTCTTTCATTTTTAAATGACTGTTTTAATCAAAAATAGATCTGTTACAAAAGGGATTTCATTTTTTGAACTTATTTGAACTGAAGACTTTTTGTATATATATGTGGTCGAAATGCATGATACCATGAAGTTAGAAAGGGCTAAACCATTCAAAAGTAGAAAATGAAGTTAGAAAGGGCTAAACCATTCAAATTTGGAAACTATAATGGCACAAACAGAAACTAGACATATATAAATTGGTCCAAGCAGTACATGATACTAGTCCAAACAGTACATAATAATAGCTATCATAGATATATATATTCGAGGTGACGCTGGCCATAGTTGACGACTCGAATCAGAATGTCCACCTTATTCGAGCTGACGCTGGCCATAGTTGACGACTCGAATCTTGCGGTACAACTCGTATGAAACGTATGCATCTTTTGCTGCATACTCAATGTTGATACGATCAAGTGGGGCCTTCTCCCAAAGTTTGTGCTGAGACTTTGGGAAATTGGTCTTCATATTATCATACTCCTCGTCGATCAAGGCAACTGCCATATGAGCCGTCGAAGTCATGACATGTCGAAGCCTGAATACGGTTTGGAGATCAATGAGGCAACGAGTTGGTATCTCAATACCGAAGTTGTACCTCATATTCAGCGTGTCGTTCGTTATGTCAACGGTATCAAAAGTGATGCCGCTGCGAAGGAAGTCCATGAGTTCTGGACAATGCTTGTCACTACTGCAACAGAAACAAATTAAAATGGAACAAACGTTACATACTGCTGCAATAAGGAAACATGTTTCACTACAACTAAAGAGAAAATTATCTTTAGGATTCAAATAGAACATATTGCTATCCTATGCAATTTTCATAGCCTACGAATTGATCAAGAAACCGTAAATTAACTATGACATATATATATATTCTCCCACGGTTTTGCAAATATTCAATAAGCTAGACATATTGCATATTGCTATCCAATGGAACCTAGAGAGATCACTATAGCTATCCAGTGGAACCTAGAGAGATCACTAGCTATATGCAATTTTCATGACTATGACATATCATATTGCTATCCAATGGAACCTAGAGAGATCACTAGCTATATGCAATTTTCATAACCTTGGATCAAAGAACACCGCATAAAATTGTATCACTACAACTATGATTTCAATGGAACATATTGAACCAATCAGATTTTTCAGATTGTGGAACACTATTCCAATCAGATTGTGTTCCCTTCAACTAATCAAAATTGTTTCACTACAACTATTTGAAGTGAACCAACTATGATTCCAATGGAACATATTAAACACTAGTTGATTCTAATATGATTTTTCAGATTATGGAACACTATTCCAATCAGATTGTGTTCCCCTTCAACTAATCAAAATTGTTTCACTACAACTATTTGAAGGGAACCAACTATGACTGAAACAAATAAACTTACAATTTCATTACCTTGGATCAAAGAAAGCATCAAAACTTACCTCGCCCATTGGAAGATCAAGACATGGTGTTTGAAACATAGTTGGATGATGGCAACACCGCGTTGATCGGTCGTGTACTCCAGATCAAGCCCCAAGAACTTCTCATGATCCACTGCGGCGTCAAGCCATTCCTTCAACTGTCTAAGAAAATGCGGCACCTCCCTGCTCTCGTTCGTGTACACGACATCGAGCTTGGTCTTGCCATGTGCGAGCACCTCTCCAAAGCGAGTTGGCATGGTGGAAGAAGAGAAGGGAAGAAGAGAGGGGAAGAACAGAGCGAGAGCGAGAGAGGAAGAAGAACAGAGAAAGGGCGACGCGACAGAGACTCTGCTTCGATTGTGGTTTTGGGAAGCGGGATGCAAACCGTTTGGGCCTTTAGTCCCGGGTTGAGCCACCAACCGGGACTAAAGAGGGATACCAACGGTTGCCACCACTACGGCAAGCCACGTGTCAGACCTTTAGTCCCGGTTTGGGACACGAACCGGGACTAAAGAGGGATACCAACGGTTGCCACCACTACGGCAGGCCACGTGTCAGACCTTTAGGCCCGGTTTGGGACACGAACCGGGACTAAAGGTGGCGCACATGCGGGCTGCCCACCGCGTAGCCCTTTAGTCCCGGTTTGGGACACGAACCGGGACTAAAGGCTCCTTACGGGCCGGGACTAAAGCCTCGAGGGAGGCATTGAGAATTGGAGCGACGTGGTCGGGCCTTTAGTCCCGGCCCAGAGGCAGGCCGGGACTAAAGGGTCCCGGCCAAAGGCCCGTTTTCCACTAGTGTATACATATTCACGAAAATTAAAAATGAAAAAAAAGTTCCTAACTAATGAAACAAATGACATAATAAATTAAACTATATATATATAGGAATACAAAATAATGCGTACAAAAAATAAATAAACTAAAATAAAAGTACATAGCAATGGCGTTGGCCACGTGGGCCAACGCCAACAAACACACCATCGCCCGCGAAATCAACTACACATATACACACCGAGATCGATTACCCACCCACGAGTACTCCCAAATTCATTCCCACCCCGCCGCCGCGAATGACCAAGACCCCGGCCGTCGTCTCCGTCTCTGACTCCACACCATCGACATCTTCATCTTCATCTCCACCATTGTCGTCCCCGTCACCACGCCACCACCATCGACGTCTTCGTCTCCGCCTCCCGTCATCTTCGTCACCGTCTTCTCTGTCGCCGCCCCCTCGCCATGGTCTCTGTCTCCACTGTCGTACCCTCGTAATGGTTTCTGCCTCCACCGCCGCCATTAAGGACCCGCCAGCCCCGTAGTCTCCGTCGTCGCCAGTGAGTTTTAGTGTAGTTGTAGTGTACCATTGTTACTGTAAATGTAGTATAAAATTATACGGTAATTGTTGTGATATTATCGTATATTAGATTTTATTCTAGTTGAAGTGTACAATTTAGTGTAGTTGTAATGTACGATTGTAGAGTAAGGATGTAGTATAAATTTTTAGTGTAGTTGTAGTGCAGATTTTTATGATAATTTTAAATGTAGTGTCAGATTTTAGTATATTTTTAGCGCAGATTTTTTAGTTAGGTTTGCAGTGCAGAAATTATAGTGTAATTATAGTTACAACTAGTGTATAAACTTTTAGTTATAGTGTATATTTTTTGGTGAGATTTGTTTAGTTGTAGTGTAGTTATAATATAAAAATGTAGTGTAGTTATAGTGAAAGATTCAAGTCTACATTTATATATATAAAGAGAAAAGGCTGGTCGAGTGCACAGATTAAAACAAACTGGACAGATCCATGTTGTTGACATTCACAAATGTTAACAACGACATAAAAGTTTACAAAACATAAATACAATTGTTCATAAATGTCTTCCACACAGACAGACAACTAGGGAAAGGTTCGATTACAAAAGAGACCCGGGATGCAACTACTTTTTTTTGCATCTAAGCTTGCACATGAGCACATGCTAGCCTATGTTGACAATAGGGCGCTTCCCAATCTCCCATAGTTTTATTCCTGAAACAACAACATAAACAGAGTAATGAAAATACTTTAAACCTCAGACTGAACATGGAATTTGGCAAATGCTTACTCTTTGTTCGAATCCCTCAGAAAAATTCACCATCAATGGGCATGTCATCGAAGCTCCAAAGGTACATGTTGACGATGGCATCCTCAAGCACATCAAAATTTAGAAGGCTATCAATCAGCTCATCCATGTTGTCATCCAAAAGATATCTCATCCAAGGTTCAAAATTGACAACATTATTCTCTATAACATGAGGCACTAAAGAGTTTTAGGTATTGTTCTTGACGAGTGCAGATGCTGCTCCTTCAGCAAAGGTAGAAGTGGGAGCAATGTATGATATATCTGCAGTTTTGGCATCATACTCCCAGCCCAAGTCAGAGGAGCCAAATGAGTTGCTTCCCTGGTCAGAGTACATATCCAGAATAGGAGCTTCAACAGGGTCAGCAGAGTTATTTGCGGGATCAAGTGGTTGGTTTGATGCGAAGTCAGCAGATCTTGTTGGTTTCTGTGTAAAGTTAGACTTGGCCTTCTTTCCATGGATCATGCGTGCTTAAGCATCATAACCTCTTGCAGCTTCTTCAACACTATTGAAAGTACCGAGCCAGACATGGACATCCTTGGTAGGATGTGTGATTTCAGCAGCCCACTTACCCAAGGGGCGCTGACGGATACCCTGGAATTGGTTCTTTCTCTTCCTTTTTTTGGCATTTCTGAAGGACCATCAAAATCAGCAGTAGGCATGGTGCTTAAGTCATCTACAATGGAAGATGAATGGCAATACTAAGAGGGACCAACACAGACAAATTTCTCTCACATATAGTAAATAATTCATCATAAATTTCTAGGTAAAATATAATGATTGTAATGAACACTAAACCATGATGTGTCAAGTTCGAGGGAATGCATAAGTCACGAGAAAATAGATCAAATAGAATAAAGATCAAAACTTAACAAAAACAAATCCAGGGTTCTGATAAACATATATCATGTTATAGAACCTTGACATTATTCTGCAATTGTTAATCTACAAATTGCATTATAGATGATGCAGAATCAAGGATTTGTTTTTTTAAGTCGGATTCAATGTTTAGCAGAATAACCATTTACACTGATAAATTAACCAACCTAGAACAATCCTCACGCACACTTACAACTATCTGAGGAAACAATTCAAGAGAGGCCCGGACCTTTGTGGAAATAGCCTACCAACCAAACACAACAGTAAAATGGAAACATCCTATCCATTCACACAGATCACTCCATGATATCACATCTAATCCAAAATCTCTAAGAAAACAGTAGTAACACGGCCCAAACATAGCCTTCCAAACAACAACACGTGCACAATTTCTCATCCTGCACAATCGAACTACCAAACCATTTTCGACCACTCACACAATCTCCTATCTTCTACTACCTCCATCATGGTTTACTAGTCCTTCTTTTATTTTTGGGTCATATTTTTGACCATGAATAACTAATAAAATATAAGTTAAACATAGCGAAAATAACATCAAAATTACACTAAAAAAGAATCCAACAATATAACTTTCCATAACATGCATTAACATTTTACTAGTTAATTATGTGGTCATACTTTGACATAAAATACGACGGAGACTACTAAACCAAGATGGGGTTGATACAACACTTAACCGCTAAAGGTAATGACACCCAGATTAAAAACTATTCCAACCTACCCCTAGGCCGATACCTTGGGAGAGGGATCTATTAAAAACTAGTGCAAGCTACCCGGGGCCGATACCTTGAGAGAGGGACTCATCGCCGTCATCCTTCTGAGCCACCTTACCACGCACTAGCTCCATGTTAGAGTCCACGGAGTCGTCCTCGAAGTCCTCCTCATCGTTGTCCATCCCGAGTCCCCTGCGCCGGCCATGCCAGTGAAGCATCGGTATCCACGACTGCGCCGCAGAGGCTTGTTCTTCTCGGGAAACACCATCACCTCCATCACCTTCTGCGTTACCGCGGAAATCTTGTCGTTCTCAAGGGGCACTCTACCGCACATGATGGCTGCCGGTACCTCGTTGTAGTCGTCGTCGAGGGGAGAGGCCTCACCAGAATTGGTAAATGGGCGAAGGTTTTAATTAAGCAGGGCAGAATGTGTGGGTCGGTAAATGGGTGTGAGGCCACTCCTTATATACACGGTGGCCGTGTGATGGTGCGAGAGGGCATGTGATGGGGCCCACGCACCAGCGAATGGCCCCACTGTTGACGGAAGGCACGAGGCAGGGTCCGAAAGCAAGCATTTCTACTTAGGGGAATCTTACGCTCTTGTCCCTTGGGAGAAGTGTTATTTCTTGTATTTCCCTAGAGAATTAACGGATTGATGTATGTTTGACTTTCTCTCTTTGAAGGCAAGCCACCATATATTGATCAAGATTGTTGTACTACACACATGTAGTACGAGTCTAATACTATTGTCATACACTCTTTGATCTGGTTTTTTGGATAGGTTCATCCAACTGAACGTTTAAGCAAAAAATCTTCTCATAAATGATCGTGTGAAATGCTAAGATCTTTGTAAATCACTTACACCTAGTTAGGACAATTATTAGCTCAAGATTATACTACATAACTTTAGTATGACTATACTACTGCGGTTGTACTTCCCGGTTCAACAGTATTGAACGGGATTCATCCAACCAAATGTTTAACCGATATATTCTCATAAATTATTCTATTTTGTTTTAAGATCTTTGCAAATAACTCATAGCTAGTTACTTCATTTATTAGTATAAGACTGTACCACACAATGTAGTATAATTGTACTACTACCGCTGTACACTCTGAGTTCGAGTTTATTGGATGGGTTCATCCTACCAAATGTTTAACCAATAATCTTTTCATAAATGATTGTGTGTAATGCTAGGATCTCTGCAAATCACTCATAGCTAGTTATATCATTAATTATCTCAAGATTATACTGCATGCATGTAGTATGACTACTATTGGTGTAGTCTCTTCGTCGGGTATATTGGACAGGCTCATCCAACAGAACATTTAAGAAAAATCCTCTCATAAATGATTATGTGTAATGCTAATATTTTTGCAAATAACTCATAGATAATTATGCCATTTATTAGCTCAAGATTGTACTACACACCTATAGTATGACTGTACTACTACTCTCGTATACTCTCTCTGAATGGGTTCATCCAACCAAATCTTTAACCAAACATTTTCCCATAAATGATTGTGTGTAATGTTAAAATATTTGGAAATCACTCATAGCTAGTTTATGCCATTTATTAGATCAAGATTGTACTACACACCTCTAAGTATGTCTCTATTGTTGTCGTAAGACGGGTTCATCCAACTAAAATTTGGAGAAAAATCTTCTAATAAATGATTGTATGTAACTCTAGGATTATTGTAAAGTCACTCGTAGAAATTTACTCTGTTGTTCTCAAATAAAAATACAACTACTTCATTGAGTTCCTAGCATGTACTTTATATGCAATCATTAACATTGTTATACAATAGTTATATGAATTATAAGTTAGCATTCTAACTTTCTCATCACATCTTGATCTAACCTTGTATATGGATATCTGACATCTGTTTAAAAAAGAAACATGACATGGACCTTGTATCTTACTTAATATTCAACCAATATCCCTTTTTAAATGACTACGCAACTCTTATGATCCTTGTAAATCATACATATCTACTTGCCCCATTTGACATACTATCAAGTATGTGCAATCATTAGCATTATTATATGGTTAGTTCATGAATTCAGATAAACATTAAAAAAAATGTGTTCATGATCTAACCATGTATATAGAGAAAACGTAAACTAAGATGGAAACGTTATTCGTGACTTTGTGTCTCTTACTTACGCCGAGAAGAAGTAACATGGCAACGTACGATCGTAAATCGCATGAAACGAGAAAAATAAGAGCGTAAACCCCTTGAAAATAGAAAACGCCTCTTGCGGGAAATCTTATATGGTATCGTGCTGTCTATAGCGCCAAGGAAGGAGCTATGTTCACACTAAGAGATGTGCCTATTGTGGTTCACTACAATATGTTATGTATTGTGCATGGACGACACGCCCAGACGTGGCCAGGAGGTTGGGTCCCAGCTCCGCCTCATGTTATGATCTAAAAACATATTGAAAGCTTTAACAACACAAGAAAATATTTAACCTCGTCAAAAAATTAACCATAGGTAGTTTCAAACTTTTGTGTCCTACCTAAAAATGAGAAAATGTGATTCTACACTATCTTCTACAAGACGAGGAATAAAGGTAATTCTAATACATGGATTAAAACCAGTTTCAGCGATTTGGGATCAATACCTTTAGAAAGGGACATCTTGACGACAGTGAATGGATTGATCTCGATGACCTCACATCATCATCCTCCTAAGCCATCCCACCATGGTCGAGATCCAAGTCGGAGTCCCTGATGTCGACCTCGAACTCCTCAATGTCCATGTCATCGTCCTCCACTCCGAGCCCAATCCCAAATTCGTCGAGCCCCGTGAAGCGTTGGTTGTCACCGCCGCCACCACTCGGAGCTTCGTGCTCTTGGGACACATCATTGTGTGAATTACCCTTCCTGTCACCATGGGCCTCTTGAGGTTCCCCATGATTTCTTCACCGCACCTTGCCGTTAGTGCCTCGCCATAGTCTTTGGGGGTAGTAGCATCGCCTGAGTTCATAAATGGACAGAGTTTTACATGAAGCAGTGGAGCGGGTGTGTAGGTTGGTAGGTTGGAGACGAAGATAATCCCCTATATACACGATGATCGTGTGATGGGAGCCCCCTAGGCAAGGGGCACGTGGTAGGGGACATGCATGAGTGAGGGATCACGCGGCGGGCGAAAGGCAAGAGGTAGGTTCCAGAAGCGAGTGTTTCCATTTAAAGGTAATCTTGCGCATTCACCCCTTGAAAGATGTGGTATTTCTAGTATTGCCCCTCGGAAATGAATGGACAGACTATTGAATTTCTATCTTTGGTAACATGCCAATTTTTCTCAAGATTGTACAACACCTCTCATCTGAGAAATAGGTTGTCCAACACTCTTGTACTACAATACTATACTCATTACTCACTAGCACCATCCAACCAAGACACTCAACAAAGATCTCTAACTCATCATTGCATATCACTCATGGCCACTACTCCATTGAGTTTTTGGGAAACACTACTCCATTGAGTTAGTAACGTCGATGCACGATCATTAGCATTCACATTATACACGATAGTTATATGAATACACTACTAGAAACAGATAATTTGCCATGTGCCTAGTCTTTGTCGTCTGCTGGCTCATGGCAAAGAGCTTCTTTGCCGTCAGCTGACAAAGAACAGACGACAAAGTAATGGCTGTTGGCGAAGATCCTATTTGCCATCAACCAGCTCTTTGTCGTCAGCCAACAGACGACAAAGAAGGTGCAGGCAGACGACAAAGGCTTGGTTGTTGGCAAAGAACCTATTTGCCATCAGCTAGAATTTGGTGTCTGCCAGCGGACGACAAATAAGGTGGAGGCAGACGGCAAAGAGGACGACCGGCGCCAACCCTAACGGCCGACACCAAACCCACCCCGCCCCCACCCACCCCTTTGTCGTCTGCCGCCATACCTTTGTCGTCCGCATGCAGACGACAAAGGGGACGACCCCCATAACGGTAAGCTCTCTCCCACTCTCTCTCCCACTCTCTCTCTCACTCTCTCCACCCCAACCCACCCGCCTCTCCCCCATGCCACACCCCTCACCACCCCAGCCTAACGCCCGGATCTCTCCTCCACCACCGCGCACCCCCTCCTCCCCGCGACCCCCTCTCCTCCACCACCGTCGCGACCCCCTCCTCCACCACCACGTTGCCCCTCCTCCACCAGCGTGACGCCCCTCCCCGCACACCCCATCCTCCTCTACGCCCCGCGCCGGCGCCCCTGCCCCCTCCTGCACTACCGCCATGACCCCCTCCTCCACCACCGCACCGCCCCTCCCCGCGCACCCCCTCCTCCTCTACGCCCTCCATCGGCCCCCACCCCGCACATCCCTCTCCCCTGCCCCAGCACCCCTGCACTCACCTGGCACCCCTGCCGCAGTCGGCGCCCTGCCCCCGCCCGACGCCCCTGCCGGCCCGGCGCCACACCGGCCAGGCCCCCACCGCCCCGACACCCACTGCCCCGGCCGCCCACTGCCCCTGCAGGTAAGTTTTTTTTCCTTTTTTCTTTATTTCCTTTTCAACAATTCAGTACTATATATAGTATAGCCTAGAGCCCACAAGTTACAAGAGAATCATCAAAGATTAGCACATTCAGATAATGAACCGAGTTCTACCAATCACGTCATTGCACATGAAGTCAATAAGCAGGTTAGTTCTTAAAATACAAGTTTGGTATGAGCTAAATATGCAAAATCAGCTTGTAGCTTTACATGCACAATTTAAACAATACATAGGGGAGAATAATTGCTGCATAACAACATCATCTGGTAGAAGATTCAACACATCTCATAATAAATCCAGCTATAATGTGAGAATGCAGGTGAATGACCACAAGTGAGGAAACTATTCCTTAGGCAACAATAACAAAAATGTGACAGGTTTTTGTTGGTTCAGTTGTTATAGTTTATCCACCGGTCAATGACCACATTGTATCAGTGCAAGTGACAAGCAACAAGAGCAACTACTGTCTTACTGGATGTGGAAGGAATGAGAATGACAGAATGACCTCTCTTTTCAAATTCATAATTCGGCCATAAAGTTATGGCCTCCACTGTTAAGAGTGCGCAATAGGTTTTGAGCATGGGTGCACAGGGTGCTCGAGGGCATGCCCAGCTAACTGAGGCAATCGCTTGGCCCAGAACGTGGCCTTTGAGATGTCCAACAAAAAATCATTTGAAATTTATTTTGCCTGACTAATGAACATCTGAAGTATGTTCTATTTCAAGTTAAAGAAATCCATCATTTACAAATGATATGATGGCAAGTCAATTGACAATCAGGCAATGGCCAGAGCATGTTAACAAAAGATACATCATCATTTATATCATTGGCTTCACAAATAATTAAAGACTTAAAACGTCAAAGAACAAGAATGCCCAGAAGTGGCTTGGTATTTATCTACTATTTGGGAGAAATTTACCATCTTGATAATGCAGCTTTGAGCTCTAGGCTAAAAGCTATTTTGGGTCCCTGAACTTCGATGACACAATGTGTGGAATTAGACCACCTGCCTATGATGCAAAGAACCTTTTTTAAGGCAATGTGCAAATTGGGACCAAAATGATCCCTTAAAATCTTTCAGGGCCTAACAATGTAACAATGAACTGGGAGTATATTTTGAGTACCAAACTTTACCCTATTCGAAATACTGGACCGACTATATAGTACTAAAACAATGTAAATAAACTATAAATTATCCTGTTGCTGACGTCACGATCCCTCTAAACAAGTAAAACAAGACTCATTAAGCAATCATACATTTCATATGCCAGTCATCTATTTTTTGCAGTGCCATTCCTTCAGATATACCTTGTACAGTATAATTCACCCAAAGATCCCCATCTGTTATCTAGAAGACCAGAACTCTTACCATATCCTATCATAATACTATTTTCTATAGGACCAATAGATTAAAAAAGAACTTCATCCCGCAGAAAAATATGTAGTTCAATAAAGCATTAAAAGAGAAAATTAATTGCAGCACTTGCGCACTATTAGAAAAACGGCTATAGCTAATATGAATATTAATGACGCACCATGTATGTGGTGCGTCACTGCTATATAGCAGTGGCGCACCAGATATAGGTGCGTCATTAATGACCATATTACAAATGACGCACCTGATGTGTGATGCGTCATTACTAATTTTGTCCTGCCCCACACCCTTCCTAGCATTAAAAGAGAAAACTAGTAATGACGCACCACACCCACGATGCGTCACTACTAACAATTTTTTTTCAATTTTTTTTAAAATTAGTAATGACACATCACAACACCAGGTGAGCCATCCAAATCCATCTCCTCCAGACCTCCACGGCCTCGATTTTTTTCCCTCTCCACCATCCCGTATCTCTTCTCTCCCTTCTGACCTACCCAAGCTCCAGTTCACCGCCGCTGTGCCCTAGAACTGCGCTGCGGCCGCCCTCTGTCCCTCACACGCCTCGTCGCCGGCGCCCTCCCTGTCCCGTAGCGTCCCCGCTATCCCCTCCCCACCCGCAATCTTGGACTTCGGTTTTGAGGTATGAACTTTACGCATCCAGTGATTACTTCAATCCCGAGCTAATCTCCAGAAATTTTTGGTGTCTAGATCTGCCCCTGCTATCGATTGTAGGTTTGCAGAGGGCTCGTCGACATGTCTTGGGCGCCAATCGAGAATGACCCTGGTAAAATTTACTTTTATAACTGAATGAATGGATTATCTGGTACTAGTTGAAGTAGGTTTGCTCTGTGCATTCCGTCTTGCGGTGTACTGATAAGGCTCCTCGATGGTCATTAGTCCTCACTGGTGCTACTTGTTCCTGATTTTAATGTGATGGATATGCCAGAAACTATCATGTGTGGTAGCATCTTGGACCTTGGTGTTGTGAGCTGTTACTTAATACAGTATAACTGTTTAATTTTGTGTTTAATAGTCATAGAAGATTGATACATGGGTAGTGTCGCCTATTTCACCTCAGGAGTGTACCCAACTATTTGCTCAGGTTGTTTGTAGTCCTACAGAGGCTTGTCAAGTAGGTTGTTTAAAGTTTACTATGGATATGGCTGATAAAATGGTTGTTTGCGATTCAAAATTCACAGTACTAATGTGTCTCAGTTGTGAGTCAAGAGGAGATTCATCTCGTACTAAGTGTCTAAGTTACTCAAGTCTGTGTCCATTCCCCCTCTCTTAACAAGTACCGTTGGAATGGTGAAAAAAAACTGGACTTATCTTCCCAAGCATGCTATTATATGTTAGCTACATGTTCTAACTAGAACATTGTTAATTTCTGCCTTTACACTTTTCCAAGGAAAGAGGAAAAACTCTCAACCTCTGCATACTGTGTAGGTGTTTTTACGGAGCTGTTGCAACAGTTGCAGTTGAAGGGTCTCCAAATAAGTAATCACCTACCATATGTTCACTTTTCTTTCGTAAGTCAGCTCGGCCCTAAGGGGCACTAATCACTCGATGCATTAGTACAAGGGTAAGAGAACATTTTTGCATTCAGCGCTCCCATATGATAAAAAAAGAACTTGCTATTTTGACCAAGTAGGAAAATGAAGGGTGCTTTTCTATTTCATTATCTGGTTGACTTATAGGATTCTCGATTCACCCAGGCTCACAAATACTAAAACCATGTTTTTGAAGCACAACGACGCTTTCTTTTAAAAATGTTGCACAACAATCTGGTTTAAGTTTTCGGAGCTAATAATCTGTTTCTGGTTTCTACATGTGCTTTTTTCTATGAAACGTGGGAATCTTTTTACCTCCTTAAAAGCCGTTATTTATAATATTCTGTGTTATTCTTCCTTAACAGGTTATTGAACTCTACTCACTTGATCTTGATGCCCTAAATGATCTTCCGTATGCTACCCAGCTGCCCATTACCATGAATGTCGTTTTCCTGAATCAAGTGTATCAGACAATTTGGTGTTTTTGCAGACCAATTTATGGGCTTATATTATTGTACAAATGGCGACCTGCAGAAAAAGATGAGCGCCCTGTTATCAAGGATGCGGTCCCAAATGTATTATTTGCTAATCAGGTCAGGGTAGTTACGTTGATTAAGTTTTTTTTGCCGCGTTTACTCTGCATCACTTCTTTAACCAAATCTTTTTTTACTCGTAGATAATTAACAACGCATGTACAACCCAAGCTATTGTTTCTGTTCTGTTGAAATCTTCTGGCATCACCCTTAGCGAGGACCTCAAAAAGCTCAAGGAGTTTGCAAAGGACATGCCGCCGGAGCTCAAAGGATTGGCTATAGTGAATTGTGAAAGCATTCGTATAACCAGTAACTCGTTTGCAAGGTCAGATGACTACTCTGAGGAACATAAATCCAAGGATGATGATGTCTACCATTTCATTAGCTATGTTCCTGTTGACAGCGTCCTGTATGAGCTTGATGGACTAAAGGAAGGACCGATTAGCCTGGGAAAATGCCCAGGTGGTATTGGGGAAATGGGGTGGCTGAAGATAGTGCAGCCTGTCATCCAGGAACGCATCGATAAGTTCTCTCAGAATGAGATAAGGTTCAGTGTCATGGCTATCACAAAGAACCGGAAGGAAATTTTCATCATGGAGCTCAAGGAACTTCAGAGGAAGAGGGAGAACCTCTTGTCATAAATGGGTGATCCTTCTCCCAATCGGCAAAGGCCATCCATTGAGCGGTCACTCGCAGAGGTTGCTGATCAGATTGAGGCTGTGACTGAGAAGATCATAATGGAGGAAGAGAAGGAAAAGAAGTGGAAGACGGAGAACATCAGGAGGAAGCACAACTATGTGTCTTTCTTGTTCATTTTTCTCAAGATCCTCGAGGAGAAGCAGCAACTGAAGCCCCTGATAGAGAAAGCAAAACAGAATTCTCACGGCCGCAACCCTAAGTGAAACCTGCGTTGTAAAATTTTATCGTCTTGGTTGTTTTGGTTTTATGTAGAGATGGCTGGCTGGCTTTGTTTCCTAGCCGAATGCGCCTTGTAGTTCAGCGGAGGCGGAAGGGTACATTGTTTCAGCGGTAACAGTTATAAAGGGTACACCACTAGGGCGGAGGCGGAAGCTAGATACGCGCGCTATCTAGCGGGAGAGAGGAGGGAGCGGAGGAGGAACCGGATGAAGCTCTGTTTCATCGCGATGATTCTCATCGTGACCGCAACCCTCTTCTATGTGATGGTAGTTTAGATATCGACTTGTAATGTGAAGATAAACTAGCTACTCATGGTCTCAAGACTTGTAATGTTCTAACTTTGTTCGGTATTTTGAATTCGGAGACTAATATGATGAATTGTATTTTGAGACTAATCTTCTATTGTATTCGATAAATCTGTTGCTTATATGTCGTGCTGTTTATATTCTGTGTTGTAATGTATTTTGTAACCTGTGCAAATATCAGAAAAGCAAAAAATAATAATTCCTAATATTCATAGTAGTGGCGCACCATATTACACTTTAGTGGCGCACATAAATAAACACCCCAGTGGCGCATTATCTAAAAGTGCGCCATTAGTAATCCAGAGCACAAGGTACACATGGCCCCTTGGAGTAACAGCAGTGGCACACTTCTGGGCCTAGTAATAGCGCACTTTAGCTGCGCCATTAGTGTCTGGGATAGTAATGGCGCACCAGGTGATGCGCCACTATTATGTAGATTAACAGTGGCACACCAGGCGTGCGCCATTACTATTTATTAGTAGTGACGTGATAATAGTGGTGCACCTATAGTGCGCCATTAATAGCCAAAATAGATGTGCCACTAACAGCCTTTTTTCTAGTAATTACATCCTAGTAGCTTGCATAAAAATCATTTACCTCCCTTACTTCAGGCACTAATTCCAAAAAAATGCAAAAACTATAGTTGTCAATAACTTTGCTCTGTAACAAATGAGGAAATTAATCTGGCTTAGACAAAACATTTAACATAAAACATCCATTTAACATAAAAACCGTGACGCCACTGACCCTCGACCCCCGGCCCCCGACCCCCGACGCCACTGACCCCCGACCCCCGACCGCCTACCCCCGACCCCCGATGCCATTGACCCCCAACCCTCGACCCCCGACACCTCTTCGGCCTCTTGTTGACCGAAAACACACCCGACGCCACTGACCCTCGACCCCCAACGACACTGACCCCCGACCACCAACACCACTAACCCCCGACCCTCGACGCCACTGACACCCGACACCACCGATTATGTTAATTATAAAAACATCATATTTGTGTTGATCGGATGAATTTCAATGTGCAGTTGTTTGACGATCTCCACGAGTGTTGGACGAGCTCTGCCCTTGCATTTGTTGTTGAGCACAAATGGCTTCTCCTCCTACCCCCTTAATTTGCTCTGTTCCGGTCTTTGTGCCAATGAAACTTGCTAGCTATAGGTTTCTTCAATCATGAGTATGCATGACCAGTGTGCGTCTCCCGTTCGAAAGGGTGACATATACAAATATGCATGTCTTTGCATATAACCTCCATCCTTTCTAATTGTCCGTTATCCATGGACAACCCAACTATGTGTAGACCATTTCATTGGATGTCGTTGAATGGCGGACCATTTCATTGTATATCTTCACCAACCTACCAGAAGTGCGGCCGTACATCGAGTAAGTTCTCGGTAAATTATTGTTCCGCAACTTCTAATTCCTTTAAACTGCTCTTATTCCCGGATATTTGATATAGTCGATACGTCGCCAAATTCTCGAATGGAGCGGTCATCGAAAAGGATTCCGTCGAAGAGTATGAGCTTCTTGCAAAGCATGGAGGCAACTATCCCGCTTTCATCTCTTGATTGAAACAAAGGGTAATTAATTACCATTAATGGGCCATTTGATTTCTTGGTCCAATTTGTGGCTAATGCATCCATTCTTTCGTATTAAACTTGTAGGCTGATGCAGAGTCTATGGACGCCGAGTTGAGACAAGTCGCTAATGGTTTTGACTATAAGGTCCGTTCATTTGACAAATACACATCAACGGGTATCACTTTCGTACATTTGGCAAAGAGCTATCTATGCCCGACCTAAAGACTAAAAATTGTTCTATCTCTGCTATTGGCGAAGGAGGTACCGAGTATTATGGAAGAGTTGAAGCAATTTATGAACTTCTATTCTATGGTGAAAACCCACCGACCGTCGTATTCTTCAAATGTTATTGGTTTGAGCCGAAGGATACTAGAAGGATTCATGAACATATAGGACTAGTCAAAATCAACCAAAACACCCACTTAGATGTTCCCGATGTCTATATTACAGCTCAACAGGCGACACAAGTTTTCTATCTACTGTGGGCCTGCCAAACTGATCCAAATCTGAAAGGTTGGGATGTCGTTTATGAAGTGCCGCCACGTTTTAGACCACCTACCCTCAATGAACAGGATTACGAACCTCACATTAACCCAGACACATATGAAGGAGAATTCTTGCAAGAAACACGTATGCCCAAGAAACGTTTCAAGAACCGCTCTACTTCACCCCAGAACATTGAAGTAGACAGCGATAGTGAATCCGTCTTAACCCCTGAGCCCGAACAGGAAGAGCCAGAAGAAGAAGAGGTTACTACTGCGGATCACCTGTCACTGGCCTTCCACATGTTCTTCCCAATAGTGATGATGTTGCTGCATTTATGATGATAGTGATGATCATGATGCATTTATTGACCCCAAAGCATATATAGACGAGCACGATTGTTATTAGTTCATGTCAGGTATTCAACTATTACTATATATGCATATATAAATTTTTAGTTCATGTTAGGTATTCAATTTTTATTAGTCATGTTGGTATTTATGACGACGATACACTTAAATTATATACATTTTATTACTCATGTTGGTATTTATGTTGTACTAATTTCATTTACTCTTTGTCATGGCAGGTGTTGAAAGATGGTGGGAAAGGGTCTAAAGCACTCCGCGGCTCCTTCTTCGTCGGAGGGTGGTGGGATGGGTACTTCCATTCCTGCCTCGCCTCTTCGGAGAGCGTTGCTCTCTACTCTGCATGGAGTGGCCGCTTCTTCGACTCTCGCGAGCCCCGTGAGAGGAGGTCGACTCCCCGTGAAGCCGAGAGCTACTAAAGGTACACGTGGCCGTGGGAGAGGTAGGGTGGCTGCCACGCCTTCCTCGCCACCATCCCAAGCCAATTCACCTGAGCACAGGACTACTAGGGTGGATTCGTCTGAGGTGGAGGCTACATGGTCTCCGGTTCACGAGCCTCGGGTCGACGAGCCTTCGACCCACGAGACTCGTGTCCCAGAGGCTTCGTTCCATGAGACTCCGGAGCAAAGCAGGGATGAGGGTACATCCCAAGAGACCCGGTGGGATACCTGGCCTGATCTGGGTCAGCCTGAGCCAAGTAGCCATGCTGATAGCGACGAGGAGCTGGGTGAGGGGGGCACCGTCTACCAACGTGGTAGTTCGGGGCTCCCGCTCGTGCCGACGACTCGCGAGCAGAGGTGGTCGATTAAGCCAAATGGGGACAAGTAAGTTAATTTACTCTTATTTAACCTTTTGCCTTCACGTTTTCTCAAATATCTAATGTTTTGGCTTTAATTTGTCATACTGCAGGGGTTGGATTGTTGCCAATGGTATCCGCAAGCCCAACAGCGTCCTTGGTGTGCTTTGCCGGCAAAACTTACCGGGGTTTGTTACGTTGTCCGGTCGGGAGCGAGAGGTAGGAATGACGTGGGAGCACTACTTGGGTGCCCCGGCCCCGCCGGAGGTGGAGATCGACGGTGTTTTGTACCACACGAGGGCCGACATGGTGATCAGACAGTTCTGGGTAATTTCTCCTTTACACAATTATAAATCAACCATAGCTAGTTATTGTACTAATCGGTGTTGTCTCGTTTGCAGACCTTCTACATGTGTGAGGAGGGATACGAGGAGGACGCGACAATGGTTATCAAAACCGAATACCGCCGCCTACTTCAAAACTTTCGGCATGAGGCTCGGGTGCAGGCTGTTCGAGACTACTATGCCTCGCGGCGTATTAGGAAGGAAAAGACGAAGTGTCGCGATTCTAAGATGGAGAAGGAGCATTACATGAAGGTAATTACATATTATTAAGGCCTTGTAGTTAGTTTCCTTGATTTGATTGTTACGCGTTGTCTCAAATTTCTCTTTATTAACTTAGGTGCCCCCGAGATGGTGTGTGTGGATAAGATGCATTTTTGGGAGGCCTTGGTGGATTGGTGGTGCTTCGAAAGGTGGGAGGCCAGCCACAACAACGCCAAGGAGAGGCGTGACAAAATGGTTGGCATGCCACACCCTCAAGGGAGCGTCAACTTAATCCAATTTGGTAAGAACTGGGTATGTGGATTGCTTCATGACTCATGCAATTCATTCTTAATGCTAGCTTGAGCCCTTTACTAATACATTTTTACTCTCTCTCTTTTAGGCGCGTCACAATAAGACGGAGGTGACACAAATGTATGACCTCTATGCGATGGACCATACTGCCTCGTACAAGAAGGTCAAGGCATTCTCTGAGTCTAACCTCGAGCATCCTGAAAACTTCACCAACATCTCCTCCCACCACAAGCTCGTGAAGTACAGAGACCATGGGAAGGCGAGGAAAGGGGAGAACTTTAACCAGAGCCAGGGGCCTAATGATCTAGAGCTGGTGATGATAGCCGGCAACAGGAGGCCCCATGGCTCGATCGCTATTGGAGACGGCCTTATACGTTGTCCTAGCACTCTTCGGCAGATAAAGGCATGCCAAACGATCTCCTGTCCTGAGATAACACCTTGTCCACGGCCAGTCGAGTTCGCCATTGAGGTTAGTTTAATGGATTCAACTATCTTTCCGCATTACGTTGTGTGTGTTAACCAATATGATTACAGTGCTAATAATGAGTTGTGTTGCAGACTGTTATTCTGAAAGAGAGAGAGGCAATGCAGGCGCTTTTGGTGGAGAAGGATAAGGAGATGAAGGAGCTGGAGGAGAGGACAGCTGCGTTGGTGGAGGCGGAGAGGGCACAGAATGATGCGTCTAACAGGGCCATGTATGAGCTCTTAGTGGTAAGTTTCTTCTTCATATTTTGTCAACTCTTGCATTTTAATGTTCATTTCATTAATAACTAAAAAGCTTGACTTGTCGAAACCAAATATACAGTCTATGTGCGAGAAGACCGGCCACGTCCCTCCGGTGATGCCAGTCATTAACATGGCGGGGACGGTGAGTTTCATTTCAATGAAGTAATGTTTTGAGTGTCATCATGCTAACGACACATTGCAAACGATGTTTGGTGTGGAATATCTCCCGAAACGCATCACAGGACCCTTCTACATTGGAGCCTTCTCCAGGGCAGCCTTCTCCAGGTGAAACAAGCCAGAGCCACCGTGCTTCACCGCCGTGATGACGAGAATGGTATGTTTTTTCTAGTGTTTTTCTTAACAATCGCATAATGATCTTTACTTACCTTACCTTAGCTCCAAAATGACATATTTTTACCCAAGTTAGCTCTAGAATGACCTATACTTAGCTTGGTTCCACCTAAATGACATAATTAGCTTAGTTAGCTCCAAAATGGCCTATTTAAGAAAAAATGACCTATACTTAGCTAAGTTCTCTCCTAAATGAGATAATAAGGTTTATGTAGCTCCAAGATGACCTATTTCCCTAACTTAGCTATTAAATGGCCTATAGTAGCTTAGCTAGCTCCAAAATGGCTTAATAAGCATAGTTAGCTCCAAAATGACATATTTTACCCAAGTTAGCTCTAGAATGACCTATATTTAGCTTGGCTTCCACCTAAAGGACATAATTAGCTTAGTTAGCTCCAAAATGGCATATTTAATAAAAAAATGACCTATACTTAGCTAAGTTCTCTCCTAAATGACATAATAAGGCTTACGTAGCTCCAAGGTGACCTATTCCCCTAACTTAGCTATTAAATGTCCTATAATTAGCTTAGCTAGCTTCAAAATGTCTTAATAAGCATAGTTAGCTCTAAAATGACATATTTTACCCAAGTTAGCTCTAGAATGACATATACTTAGCTTGGCTTCCACCTAAATGACATAATTAGCTTAGTTAGCTCCAAAATGGTCTATTTAATAAAAAATGACCTATACTTAGCTAAGTTCTCTCCTAAATGGCATAATAAGGCTTACGTAGCTCCAAGATGACCTATTCCCCCTAACTTAGCTATTAAATGGCCTATAATTAGCTTAGCTAGCTCCAAAATGGCTTAATAAGCATAGTTAGCTCCAAAATGACATATTTTACCCAAGTTAGTTCTAGAATGACCTATACTTAGCTTGACTTCCACCTAAATGACACAATTAGCTTAGTTAGCTGCGAAATGGCCTATTTAATAAAAAATGACCTATTCTTAGCTAAGTCCTCTCCTAAATGACATAATAAGGCTTACGTAGCTCCAAGATGACCTATTCCCCTAACTTAGCTATTAAATGGCCTATAATTAGCTTAGCTAGCTCCAAAATGGCTTAATAAACATAGTTAGCTCGAAAATGACATATTTTACCCAAGTTAGCTCTAGAATGACAAATACTTAGCTTAGTTTCGTCCTAAATGATGTAATAAGCTAAATTAGCTCCGAAATGACCTATACTTCTATTCTTCATCTAGTCTTCTTCTTCTAACTTACTTATTTCCCATTTTGCAGATTACATTCACTTGACAGAAGCTTGGATTATATTGATGGAGTGCTTCAATATGGTTTCTTCTAAAATGGCTTCACGGAAGCTTGGATTGAAACTATTGTAGTATATGTATATAAAACTTTGTATGTATGGGTGAAACTAGTGTAATATATGGTTTGGTACAGATGGAACTTGCATAATATGTATGTATTATGGCTGAAACTTATTTTAATATGGTTATGAGTATGGGGCAGTTTGTGTGAAATACATTATGTATTATGGATTATGGATATAACTATCATATATATATTATGTATTATGGATGAAACTATCAAATATATATACATGTCCCTCATTTGTGTGAAAATTGTTGCATATTATAATAAATAAAATAAACAAGGGGCAGTTTGGAGCCTTTGCCGTCTGCCCACCAACGGCAAAGGGGCTGCAGTAGACGGCAAAGGGTCCAAAGCCCTGGTTTGAAGCAAACTAGGTGCCCCCTTTGCCGGCTGCCCACAAACATGGCAAAAGGCAAAGGGTCCAGGGCAGACGACAAAGGGTCAAGGGCATACGACAAAGGGTCAAGGGCATACGACAAAGGGTCCAACGAGAGGGGCTGGGTGCCCCCTTTGCCGTCTGCCCACAATCATGGCAGACGGCAAAGGGGGGCAGGGCAGACGACAAAGGGTAGCTGGGCCCAGCAGGCTGTCCTTAACACTTGACGGAGGTGCCCGCGGATCTGTCGTCCCATGTTCTTTGTCATCTTCCCCCCACGGCAAAGGTTCTTTGCCATCAGCAGGCCCAATGCAGACGGCAAAGGGGGCCTTCACCGGATTTTTGTTTCCCGTCCATTTTGCCGTCTGCAGACGGACGACAAAGGCCTTTGTTGTCCGGGGTGCTCCCCTTTGCCATCAGCCATGGCAGACGGCAATGTCTCTGATTCCTGTAGTGATAGGTTTGCCTAGGGCTCATCTAGATGTGAAATAATTATGTTACATCTAAGGTGACATCATTTGTTTGTTCGGTTGAGCCTTTAGTGGGTTGGATTTTTTAGTGGGTTACTACTTCATTAGGAACTTTTAGGTTTTCCTTTTTCTTAGTTTTACTTGTTGGGTTGTGTTGTACATGTAATTGAAGAAAATAGAACCATAAAAAAACTTGGTTGGCAACACAATAACTAAAAATGAAAAAATGCACACAAAGGTATCCGTTTTGTGGATATGCAACTCACAGACAACCACCTAGTTGCACTCGCGCGGTTGGCAAGTTGTTGTCATTCTGCAGTGCTTGCAATTGCTCGTCTAGTGGTGGACATGCAGCTAGATAATAACATCCTCTTACCAAGTTTTAAACGCATCATGGGCCATGTAGTTTGGAATTGGGTTGCAACACTTGCAGTTACATATCTAGTGGTGGACATGCAACTGGGTGAACACCCCACCTCCCTCCCCCATTTTTAGTTGTAGTCGGGTACAACGTTTGAAGTTGCAAGTCTAGTGGTAGACATGCAACTAGCTCGCAACCCCTCAACCAACCCAATTGCAGTTGCAAATGGGTCATCAATTGCACCTAGGTAGCCCCTTACGGACATCAGTGTTCTTAAAGTCACCGGTGAAGCCTCGACCTCACTTGGTTCAACAAACTTCACTTGGTCTGCCTGGAGTCACTCGGATCACATCGTACTAGTCAGATACATCCTCGCACTAAGACTACAGCGAGGAGAAGGCGTCGAAGAGGCTGGAACGGCTAAGGACTTAATTCATCACATGAAGTGTAGTGAAGACTGAAGTTACCAGTAACTCCGAGAGTTAAAGCTACCGTTTCTAGTAACTTCCCTATTTATTAGCATTAACTGACCTTGTAATGAAGCTCGACCGGTCATGGCGCACACTATATAAGCCACTACCGGGCTTCAACTCAAGGGTTCAACACTTTGTAATCTTTTACACCCATAAGAAAACATCACGCCTCGGGGCTCGAGACGTAGGGCCATTACCACTTCCGAGTGGGGCCTGAACTCATACATCTGAGTGCATCCACTGCGCCTAGTTAGAGTTTGCCCCTTCGTTCGTACCCCTAGGTACAATTGTCAAGGTCATTCCCACGACAGTTGGCGCCCACCCTGGGGTTGTGCATCTAGCAAATCAAGCGTAGTTGTAGATTTATCACACTTTCATCGACATGATGACACTCGGCGGAGAGATCCTCTTCGTTACCCTTAGCTTCATCTCGATGACTCGGCGTGGCTGCAGGATGCATCACTGGACACCGACGCCCTCCCTGCATGAGGTGCGTCACATTTCAGCACAATCGTGCACGGAGTCCTGATCCGGCAGCCATCAGTCTCGTATCATTCGGCATCCTCGTGTCCTGCAGCTATGCGCCGCAAGCGCTCTAGTCGCTCGTGGATTTAGCGGTGCATTAAGCACGCCATTGCCAATCAGGCATTTCCGGGCAGGTGTTCATGCTCAACTCCAATGAACCTAGCGTCAGCCTCTTCCCATCATCGAGCGAGGAGTCACTTGGTGACTCTGACTGTGAAAGCAGCAGGGTTGCCGCCAAGATCTTGATGGCCGACACCAACAGGGGAGGCAACACAGGTTGCGCCGCGGAGAATTCTCGCGAGCGTGACGGCGGAAAAAGGCGCCACGGCGACAGTAGCCGCTACGTTCCACAGTCGCTAACCGAGCAGCATTGGGAGGAACTTCAGCGGAAGAGCGATCAAGCTCTCCGCACCCCCATCACCGGGAACACCCCGGAGGAGATCGCACTAGAGAACGCGTGTTTGGCCTATCTGGACAAGCGCGAGTGCCTTGTGCGACTTCAGCGGTCACTTGACCCTCGAGCCCTGCGGATCAGCCGAGTTCCAGCCACAGTCGCATGGAGTTGTTTCCGAACGAGTGCCAACGGCACATCGAGGTGATGCGGCCACGTCTGATGAACCTCGCTGCCGCCCCTCGGCTCGCTGATTGCATTCAGCCGAGCGACAGCTCGGACAGGGAAGGCATTCGTCAGATTCATGCTCTGCTGAAGATGGCTATGCAATAGAATTCCGATTGTGATACTACATCCACAGCAAGTCCGTCCACACGGACATTGTGCAGTCGCCTCATAGCCCATGTGTGCGTAGACGACACCAAAAGTATGCTCGTCCTCCGAGAGGCCCACATGGAGACTGGAGGCAGGGTCATCGAGATCGAAGCAAGTCACCCCCTCAGGGGTGTGGCTCATTCGGTCACCGTCGTCACGACCGCAGGCCAAGACATAATCAACATCGGGGTAATGAGGGCGACGACTACCGGGCCCCCGAGTTCAACGCTGGATGTGGCATCATGCAATGCGTGATTGATCAATCGCGAGCTTGTCGGGGAGTGTCTGGCCTCGAGTGCTTTGGCCGACACATCCGAGAGGCCGATATCCCCTCCAACTACTGGTTGGCCACGGCGAGTCGAAGCCAGAGACTTGGCTAGAAGACTACCGCGTGGACGACCAGAAACATCTTCCCCTCATGTTGGAAGGGTATGCGAGGGCTTGGCTTAATCAGCTACCCTCCAGCAGCATCCACAGCTGAGGCGATCTTGCCCAAGTGATTGTCAAGACTTTCGAGGGCACATACAAGCGCCAGGCGATCTGTCAGAGTTGCAACACTGTGTCTAGAAGATCAACGAGACTCTCACGGAGTACATCCAGCGGTGAACCACACTTCACAACACCGTTGAGAATGTCATCGAGCATTAGGCCGTGTGCGCTTTCCAAGCGGGCACTTAGTAGCGGGAACTCATTCTCAAGTTTGGCCGATGAGGGGACCTGTCCCTCATTCGGGCCATGGAAATCTCCAATCGATATGCGAATGGCGAAGAGGAAGACCGCATCTGCAGCGGCAAAGGGCTGAGCCAGCGAAACCCCTCTATCAGGCAATGCTGGGGAAAAGCAAAAGCGAAAAGGCGACCCGTCAGGTAAAGCCGAAGTAGTTGTTGTCCCTGGAGAGTGGCAGAATAAATCCAAAAAGAAGAGGGACCGGGGTGGCAAAAATAAATCCGAGTCCAAGAGGAGCCTATTGGACCTGCCATGTCCGATTCATTCTCATAAGGATGAAGAGGGGGAGACCATTCCCGCCAAACATACAGCTCGCGACTGCCGTCTTCTCTAGAAGGAGACGGGCAGAGAGCCCTCCAGGGACAAGGAAGATGAGGACAATTGAGAGGATGCCTCTGGGTATCCAAACATTGAGGCAACCCTCATGATCTTCGTTGATGTCGAGCACTAGAGCCGATTGAAAGTTATCAATCGGGAGGTGAACATGGCAGCCCCGGCTGTCACAAAGTACCTCGACTGGGCAAAGACGCCTGTCACATTCGACCAGTCGGGCCACCCCGCCAGCATAGCCACACCCGGGAGGCAGGCACTGGTGGTCGATCCTGCAGTCAATGGATTCCAAAAGTGGAAAGTCCTCATGGACGGAGGCAACGACATCAACATCATCTACATGGACACTCTCAAGGCTATGGACATCCCACTGTCCCGGCTGAGGAAGAGTAACATGCAGTTCCTGTTGGGGAACGTCGCATGGGAAACAAAACTTTTCCTACGCGCACACAAGATCTATCCATGGTGATGACCATCTACGAGAGGAGAGAGTGCATCTACATACCCTTGTAGACCGCTAAGCGGAAGCGTTAAAGAACGCGATTGATGTAGTGGTACGTCTTCGCGATCCAATGAGGATCCGTCCCACGAACTCCCGATCGAGCGCCGAACGAACAACACCTTCGAGTTCAACACACGTACAACTTGATGACGTCTCCGCTTGCTCGATCCAGTGAGCGAGGGTGAAGTAGTAGATGAGTTCTCCGGCAACACGATGGCATGGTGGTGGTGGTGGTGGTGCTATCTCGACAGGGTTTTGCCTAAGCATTACCGAAAAATTAAAGGAGAAATCGATCTAGGGAGAGAGAGGGGCGCCCCTCCCCTCTATATATATAGGGGGGAGAGGCGTGGGGAATAGCCCCTCCAATCCCTCGGGTGCAACCAAGGGTGGAGGAGGTGGAATCCTAGTCCCCCTCCTTCCCTTCCATACAAAGGTCGACTTTCCACCTTTCCCAACTATATGGGCCTTGAGGGACTTGTGCGCTTGGCCCAATAAGGCCACAATGTCTCTCACAGCCCATGCAAACCCTTGGTATGTGGTAGAACCCTTGGCGGACTTTCAGACTCCTCTGGAAGTTTCCAAAACCTTCTAGAAGCTTCATGGTACAATACCGGAAAACCCGAAATTTTTCCGATAGCCAAAATATGACTTCCCATATATAAATATTTTCCTCCAAACCATTCCGGAGCTCCTCGTGACATTCGGGATCTCATCCGGGACTCCGAACTACTTTCGATTACTACCACATAACTCATTAATACCAAATCGTCACCAAACATTAAGTGTGGAGACCCTGCATGCGGGTTCGAGAACTATGCAGACATGATCGAGACACTCTCCGGCCAATAACCAATAGCGGGACCTGGATGTCCATATTGGATACTACATATTCTATGCAGATATTTATCGTTTGAACCACGATGTCAAGGATTAAATTAATCCCGTATATTATTCCCTTTGTCTATCAGTATGTTACTTGCCCGAGATTCGATTATCGGTATCTCTATACCTAGTTCAATCTCGTTACCGGCAAGTCTCTTTACTCGTTCTGTAATACAAGATCTCATGACTAACTCCTTAGTCACATTTCTTGCAAGCTTGTTGTGATGTTACATTACTGAGTGGGCGCCAAGATACCTCTCCGTCACACGGAGTGACAAATCCCAGTCTTGATCCATGCCAACCCAACAAACATCTTTGGAGATAACTGTAGAGCACCTTTATAGTCACCCAGTTACGTTGCGACATTTGATACACACAAGGTATTCGTCTGGTGTCCGTGTGTTACATGATCTCATGGTCATAGGAACAGATACTTTGACATGCTGAAAACAGTAACAATAAACAGATACTTTGTCCATCACATCACACTACTAGGGAAAACCCTAGTAGTAGTGCTTGAAATATGCATAGGAGTAGCGCTAGGCCAAGCGCTACTGCTATCTCTCTACAGCTAAACCCTAGTAGTAGCGCTGGTATGGGCAGCGCTACTGGTAAGTAGTGTTAGCAGTAGCGCATCACTGTCCAGCACTACTGATAACTATCTATAGCGCTTGTTCATATGGCGCGCTGCTGCTAAGCCGCACTACTCGTAAGTATTTTCAAGCGCTACTGCTAATATTTCTGCTTTCACAGGTTTGCACCCTCTACGTATTTGTGATGTATTTATACAGGCTCTATACAATAGTTTCATCACATCATATTAAACATACACTATTCTCACATATCATAGACATACAGTAGTCTCGTCATACCATCATCATCATCATCATCATTCAACACAAATATCATCACATCATCATGAAAATAGCGATACATAAGTGCGATCATGTCATGTCTCGAATAAGTGCAACTGCATGGTCATGGCACACCCACAAGTTTCATCATCTCTATCTACAACATGATATAGAAGAGAAGAGCGACCAGCATGAGGAAGAGCATGACTATGTAGTACCGGCGGTCTCGCCCCTGCTCATGTTGGAGTGTCCACCTCAAGTAACTAGTTTCCGCTTCGGCTCTGGTGTCAAACCCTCTGTGGCTAGCACCCAGGTAACTGTGCACCTGGCCCTAAGCGGTTGGCCAATGGTCGTAGACTCCTGGAACCCTCCCAACATACACGGGGTAGTAGTCCTTCTCCATCTCTGATCTAGGTACGTACATCGTGAGTTGTTGATTTGATCGATAATATGCAACATAATGTACTTAAGAAAACAAAGAGGCATGGTTAGCAAAATAAAAGCAACCAATAGTAAACACAAATGACGAAGTTCCTCATACCACGGTTTAGTTACATCACATTGTCATTGACAATCAGTCCTCCATGTCGGCGTTCCAATCTTCATAGTCAGGGAGGAAGCACCCGAGCTTCGTGAAAGGCTTCAGGTCCAGACGCTGAGCGACTAACAGTGCTCGGACATCAACCCACGTGATTGGCCCATGGTAGAACATCCCCGTTGGTTTGAGGACTTGCTTCATGATCACTTGGGCTAGTTCACACTATACATGATAAAATTCAGCTCGGATTCGATGATCCGGTGTCTTTCCTATGCTTGTGGCCCAGCTGACAATCTCGACATCTTTGGTAGTAGCTGACATGCGAAGGCGTTGATTATACCTTCTGTACTCCATCAGGTGATGCATGAGGTAGAATCCATCAGTCGTACTGTTGTGCGGTTGCTGGATGCAGCAGAAGTCAGTCTTATGGCGGAAAACCGGCTCGGTCTTCCTGTGCCTTTTCACCTTGATATATCCACCAGTCAGGCTGAAGGTTAACATGGCACAGTCGAGAACACTCTTTACATGCATGTAATCCTTTTTCTTGAGGTTCTTCCACGAGTCCAAGTACATAGCATGGCACTATTCTGGGTACAGAACGATGAGGACGGCGCCGCCCCCGCTGTGCAAATTAAGTACACCTCAAATTAGCCTCCATGCTTGCAAAGGAATGATTAATATGTACGAAAGGATATGCACGGATGACTTACAAGGGATGATAAGGCAGGAGAATCCCTTCCTTGTCCTTATTAGCGATCATGAATTTGCTGAGGTACTTTCTTGCATTGTCACGGTGCTCTTTGGAAACTGCCAAGAAGCTCTCGTGCATATAGGATGGGTCCACGACGCATATATATTTGATGCTCTCCATCCTGATGAAGTAGTAGAGAGACAACGCATACATGCGGATGAACTGGAAATCCAGCTTGGTCATGTGGAACATGTTGTAGATGTAGTCAAATCGTAGGAGGAACTGAATCGCGAGCCAGGTATCGACGTACAACTTCCCACTCGGCACCCGAGCCGCGTAAAGCGGGTATCCTGGATCTTCCGCGACCAGAAGGCTTTTCTCTCTGGCCAGCACATCTTCATGGAGTCTCTTTAGATCATTGTTCAGTATGTGATCTAGCGCTTTGGCTGGTAGGATCGGCTCGCCGGCGACATGGAAACGCTTCTTACCTTCGACAGGTATTTTGTCTACCACCTGGGGTTTCAGAGGCGGCTGGCTGCTTGAAGCACCTATGGTGCCTTTAGGGCCTTTCCTGGCCGGTCTCTTCCTTTTCTTCTTGGTGGATGGCGATAGTGAGCCCACCATACCTTCCCTAATCACCACCCCCAGTGTCGTCGGGCTAAACAGTGGACGGGCCTCGAGAGGTTGCTGGGTAGAGGCCGCATCTGGAGGCATCTCCTGCGAGGATGGCTTGAAGAGAGACTTTTTGCATTCCGTCTTAGGACGTTCCGGCTCCGGCAAATCAGGCAGCATCAGGTCATCATATCCATGCTCATAGCCTGAGTCTTCGGCATCCTGAGCCATCAATCCATCATAGGCGGTATTGAAATACTTGTTCGGGTCCTCATCATCATCTTCCATGTCATCATCAACATTTGCTTCTTCGACAGCGGGGGCGACATGATCTAGGACTAATGGAGGCTCTCCCTCGCGTCGTACGCTACCATGATCTGCCACGACAGGTGCAGGTAATTTGGTAGGCGGGGTAGTGTTCATACCTTCTTGAGAAGGTGGCGTTGGCGTGATACTGGGCTCCTCGAGACGAAGAAGAGACTTCGGCCAAGGCAAGAACCAGTTCTTGCATGTGCCAATCATCTTAGGGGTCTCGTCGTCATCGACTGGTATCGGAGGAGGAAAATCCTCTAAGCCCGCTAAGACACTGGCCACGCTAACCTTGAAGACGCCATCGGGCATCTCTCGGTTGTGGAACATGCGGTCCTTGGGCTTCATGATGGTTACCTTTCCCACAGCCACCTTCTGGCCCTTGATATGGTAGAGTAGGCTGCATGGGGTGTCGTCGGCCTACGAAGGAGACATGTGTGCGACATCAAACATCTGAAAGGCAACTGAAATGGAAGACTATAGACATGCTGGTGAAAAGGGTATGACGCGTAATTACCGTGAGGGCATCGAGCTCACCCAGCGATGAAGGCCCGCCGAGCATGCTAGAGACGGAGGTCGGGCTGCTATGAACAGGAATGGGACCTTTTGCAGTTGCTTGGGCAGGTGTTGGTGTTGTGGTGTTCGCTGAGTTGCTTCCGACAAAGCTGGGAAGGGGAAAGTCCTCCGGCCGTGCATTTGGATTGCTTTTCGACCAATTACAAATTGTCGGAATCAAGCTGGCCACCGCGTGAGTGACCAACCCACTGACTACCCCGACCAACTCTTCTTTGGTCTCAGCTTTGGTCTTATTGACCGCAATTGCGACCTTCTCGTCGATGCTCTCCTAAGTGACGACCAACCGTCTCTTCCTTCTTTCCTCTGGCTCCTCGGGGTAGCACGTCTTCCACGAGGCGCCATCTCCAACGCCGTGCACACGTCCATAGGACGACAGCTTGTCCACCGAGACCTTTTTCAGTATGTTCAGGGCTCGGTTGAATGGGGTGTCCCACTTGGGCCTCGCCGACGACTATGATGACTCGTCGCTTTCGGCTGCCTTTTGGTGCTGCTATTTCTGCAAAAGGAACGTGGATGGTTTACTAATGTGACAAAACATGCAGTCAAATTGATTGGAAGCTAATATGATAATGTGGTAGTATAACAATTACCAAAAGTCTCATGAACTCCGTCGCGTTCGGGTTCGTTTAAAAGATCTTTCTGACTTTGTCCCACTTGTACCGGGCCCTGATTCAGTCATGCTCCAGCGGGTCGGTGAACTCCGCCAAGGGGCTGGGATCCCGAGACTTTCACGTTCGACGTCCTCCTTGGCACATATGTGCCTCTTCCCCTCGTAACCACGACTTCCGAGGTGGTGGGGAGGTGTATTCCTGGCCTGGAGCGCCTTCATTTTCTCCGACTTTGCCTTGACTTCTTTATCCCAATTCTCCTAGAATTTTGCAAAGTCCTCTGCCGTTATTGTCGGATTATCAGCATGAATCTTGGACCACGGTTCATTCTTTGCAATTGCTTTTTTCACCCATGCTTTCCAGGAGGACAAGTCGTTGGTGAACGTCACCATCGCCTTGTCGTTTATCTTTGTCGGCGACGTCGTCCCACGGCTCTTTATATTTGACTTCATCCCGGCCGGGGAACATGAACCTATTGTGCAACTTCTTTAGGAGCATGTGCTCCATATGTGGTTTCTGCTTCAACTTCTCGTCGTTGATGTTGGCGGTTTCCCTGAGGATGCATCCAAGTTGATTGCTCCAGCACTTGCGCGCTTCCTCTGGCGCCGTTGGCTCTAACTTCTTGGGGTGCATCTCCGTGACCACAATTTGTCCGATGCCAAGCTCGCTTGGTCTTCGTGTCCTCTTCTTCTTCGGTGCTTTACCGGCTACGATAGCATCATTGCCAGTCTCGGGGGTGGTGTCGGTGCCGGTCCAGTGTTGGTGCCGGTGTCGGCGCTGGGGTCGGGGTTGGGACCACTGCCGCCACCATGCAACCCCATCTGGTGTTTGTCCAGGTAATTGAAATAGTGATTTGCTGCCTCGATGGGGTCTGCGGGGCGAGCAGAACCACCCATGACTTCGGCGTCGGTAGACATGTTTCCTATGCAACAATTGTAAATAAAAGATATAATGAAGAGAAAAAATGGGCCTATATTTGGTCGGAATGTTGATTCATTCCCCTTCCGGCAAATCCTGGGTACAACATCTATACTTATACTAATTAGAGACTCTTAAGAAATTCCCACGTTAATTAGAATTTACCAACCGTTCATCTTATGGGTCCGAATTATTACGGTGTAGATTAACCCTTATAATTGTTGACAAAAAAATAGTTATAGGGCCCACAATCTTTATTAGCCCTTATAATCCTTGCTAAAAAATAGTTATAGGTATGGTTGTAGGTATAGAAACCACGGACAGCTATAACAACCGCACATGAAATCAGTTTTGATTAGCTAGGTACTATACTGTATCTTCCAAAAGGAAGAGATAGATACGTAGTATGCCTATTAAAAGGTAAAAGCGATCCCTACAGAAAAAAGGTGAAAGCAATCAAGTCGTTCAAAAAAAAAGGAAACGTAAGGCCTAAAGAAATTAGCACGTATACTCTTTTTTTTGAGGTATTAGCACGTATACTCTTTTCAAAAGAGATAGGTACGTAATATGCTTATTAAAAAGTAAAGCGAGCAGTTTATCAAAAATAAAATAAAGTGAGCAAATTGTTTAGAAAAAAGGAAATATAAATGAAAGGCCTAAAGATATTAGCATGTAATCTTCTCAAAGAAGAACGTATAAAATTAGTACCCTGACACCATTAAACCAGCCCCATCGCTCTTTAAAATGAAAAGAAACTGTTGTATCCCTAATCCTACGTAGAGATAATGCTTCTTAACCTCCCCTGTGTGCACGATCTCTCCACCTACACGCTATAATCCCATGCACCTAGTCACCGGTGCTTCTGATGTATTCACTGATTACTTTCGGGCGAGACATAACAACACTTGATTGATCTCAAAGCTAGCTTGGTGGGTTCTCCTTGGCTGCATGCACACACACGCACCTATGAAACAAGGTCGGCTTCTCCTCAGCTGTAGGCGAATAAACATATGAGGACACATACATGGGAAAAGAGATTGGCTGGCCACCATATGGCATGTGTCCTTCCTATTGTTTCTTACTTTGACTTGAGTTCAAAGAAGGTACACTACAAGAAATATGCTCATACATGACGTTTTTTGAGATGTCATTGACGAATTCGTCATAAATCTATGACGATTTCATCCAAGATCGTCGTAAACCGTTTGGAGGGATCAAATTTACATATAAATTACGACGATGTGAGTCAAAAACGTCGTAACTACATAAGATGAGATCGTCATAACTTTTACGATGATTATAAAAATGTCGTAACATGTTCTAACTATGTTGACATGTCACTCGTGGGTCCATTCTATCCCACCTCATCCTAGTTTGTGAAGCAACCTACTATTCTATCATTCCAAAAATTCTCGAAGAATTCTCATAAATACTTTGGATCATACTAGGAAAAGTGCCCGTGCATTGCAATGGGGGAAAATACCACACACTCTTAATTCATAAAAAAATGATCTATAATTTGAATATTTGTAGCTATGACCAAAACAAAGATGATCTTAGCCTACAAAATGTAATTCAAGATTCCATAGGTCATCTCTTTAAATACGTCTTGCATGTAGATTTAATACGTACAAAGATACGGTCAAGTGATCTTCAATTTCGTCTCTAATCCTGATTTTGCTGAGATGTGCATCCACAATCCAAATCAGTACCGGTATGAAAGAGAGACGGGTAATACATTATTGATTAAAATTGCATTCTAGATAATATTTTTAAAATGGTTAACAGGTAAAATAACATCATATTCAGATTCTATATATTTTTTTAATCAAAATCCATATATAACATGTTAAATTTGAGGTTACGGTTTAGAAGATATGAATATTTAAAAAAAACATTTAATATATACTACGGTTTAATGTCAGAAACATCACAAGTTTTTTCGTAAAATAATATGACGGACTAAGAATACCTATTTCTTTTATTAGTAGGTATAGATATTCCTGTATATTTTGTATTTGCAAACAATTTTAAATCACTGATTTTTCGAACCAATGAAAACTCTTCCCACGGATCAATGACATGGCGCCCATCCATCCATCTCTCCATCCCACATCCATCCATCCATCTATCTATAGAAAAAAAAACTAAAAAAGCAACCCAAACCCATAGCTCAGATCCCCCGATCCCACCCTTCCTTCCTCGTCCACATCTCCTCGCCGCCGCCACCTCCTCCCCGTCCCCGCCACCTCCCGATCCCCACCTCCCCCTACCAATATCCCTAGTCCAATCTCCCCAGTCCGCAGCCGCCCCAAACCCCCATCCCTCCCTCCCTCCCTCGTTCCCAGATCCGAACCCTCATCTGGAACCCTAGCCAGCCCATGGCGCCGCCAAGCTCGCCGCCCTCGGCCGTCGTGCCGTCGCGGGGCTCCTCTGCCAAGGCCGCGCTCGAGGCCGACCAGGAGGCCTCGGTCACCAAGCGCCCTCGTAAGGGCACCTCCTCTGGCAAGAAGAAGCCAGCGCCCAAGGCCGCCAAGAAGCAGCAGAAGGCCACCAAGGCACCGCAGGAGAAGAAGGAGAAGGCGTAGGAGAACCCAGCGGCGGAGGACGAGGTGTGCGGGGAGGAGCCCGACGAGGAGGAGCTGGCACTCGGGGAGGAGGACGAGATGGCCGCCTCCGGGGAGCAGCAGCAGGAGACGGCGGCGGCGGCCAAGAGGCGCGTGTCGCAGCCGACCAAGAAGGCCCGGAACGTGGCCGCCGGCGACACGGAGCCCGAGTTCCTCGGCGAGCCCGTCCCCGTCGACGAGGCCTGCGCCAAGTGGCCACAGCGCTACCAGCGCGACTCCCCCAAGTGGTGCGTCCCGGATCTCATCCCGGATAACCAGTATTTTTGTTTGATGGAACATCTACTGACTGAACTGCCATGTGCGCCATTAGTGCTTAGAACTGAATCCTGAGTCGAGATATAACTGCAGCAAATACATTGTGCTTCCTTATCATCTTTCCATTCCTATAAATGAATGGCCGGGTTTGTCGAGCTGCTGCTGTAGGTCACGAGGCACGGTGTCGTTCCCCCTCCTCTTGAGTCCTCCAGCTTCCCTTGACTACAACAGAGGCAGGCGGGAGACCAGGCATGCGTCCATTCGCCTCAGCGTTCCCTTCTCCATTCACCCTTCTCTCCCACCATCATATTTCATCTACCCTCCATCAAAGGAGCCCCATGGAAACAAATCCTAGGCTACTTTGGCATGGTTGTGAATGGCAGAGGCCAAAGGCCTGCCGTGCGGTTGAACCTCCCACACGGCACAGACTCTTCTCCCTCCATTTATCGACTGTTGATTCAATATAAGTCATTGTATTTTGTTGTTACTATCAAATTACACCCGTCCTTTGTTTTGATTGACAATACTTGCTTTTTTGTAAAATGCATTGATCCTACATAATTTGCAAGACCAGTACTATGAACTGAGAATAAAAATAACTGAAGTAGTGCCAACAGATGATAATAGGGCCAAGGCATATACACATGCCTAACATGCACTCAACTGAAACTAGTTGAACAACCCATTTATGACTTATCTGCTATTAAATGAGTTGCCAGACAATTTTGTAGATTGACAATAGCTGAAATTGTACAGAAAGTATACCTGCTGCTACTGATTATGTATATGATTCTTTTTTCCTCAACTAATCGGTTACAGACTACACACAAGACACCTCTACTTTATCCTGTGAATGTTGGTAACAGTCAAATAGATAGTCATGCTAGCTCTGTCACCTTAGCATTACCAATATTGGTGTCAATAAAATTGGTAGTTTTGAAAGTCATTGCTGTTACTTCTCATTCCAGTGACAAAAAAATGATACTTTTTGGTTGATTTCATAGTCACGCTTTGTCAATTCAGTGTATATATTTACATTAGTATATTTTGTTCTATAGAAACTTGGTTGTTTCTTTGTTCAGTATCTGCTTACATCCGTGTATTTTGTTCTGTCCTGTTAAATATATAATAGTTTCAGTTCACTAGTATTTCTACTTTACCATTAACCGAGCACTAAAGTTTCAGTTCTCAAATCAATAACATCGGTTTTCCTCCTCTTGCCTATATTTCAGCATTTTTACTGTATCAATTCATCGAATACTAGAGCATCAGTTTTCAAATGAGTGATATTCTGTTCTTTCTCCTCTTGCTTATGTTTTTCATTGCTCATATTTTGGAATCCAATTATATAAATTAGTTCTGCCCATTGTTTTGTTTGAGACACATATATTAGCCTTATACTACACTGTCATCTTTGCTAGCATCCAACCGTTCTAATTTGTTACTTATTCGGTTTCCCTTGTGCTCCATAGTTAAGAAACTAAATGACTAATAAGGGCATAAGTACAAAAAAAACCAGAAAAACACATTTAAAAAATGGATCATCAAAGGGATTGCACGAGTTCTTTCTTTTTAATGTTTTCTCACTATTTTTATTTTTGGTGTCTTTCAAAATATGACACCCCTCCCCGCCACATCATGCGCTGATGCAAATATGAAGATATCTTCTTATCTGTCACAATATACACGGGTGTGGCATGCGCCATGCGTCCTTGGCGCTAGTACATCTATAGGCGGCCAATGTTGTGTCACAGAAATGACCAAAAGATCACAACCCCCAAGACCTCCATTGACCTGAGCACACAACAGCTTCTGCTCTGTGTATGTTTGGTCTATGTGGAACTAAGATATGAAAATATTACTACATTTATTCATAATTTTATACATGTATTTATATATAAATATATAAAGATGTTGCGTGATTTTTTGTGTGGGTAGGTTCTTGGGTTTTGTCCAAACGAAATGGGAGCCATTGTCAGCAACAGTCACATTTCAAGTGTATTGTGTGTATGTATATAAAAACACGCATCATGCTAGTTCATGATCCGAAATATATAGGTAGGAAGGTGTGGAAGATAGTGACAAAAGATAACAATTAATATTAAGTAAACTGGTGTGCAATGAACCATTATATTAATTCCAAAATACAACAATGTAATTATTCATCTTGATT
This sequence comes from Hordeum vulgare subsp. vulgare, assembly GCF_904849725.1. Taxonomy (NCBI): domain Eukaryota; kingdom Viridiplantae; phylum Streptophyta; class Magnoliopsida; order Poales; family Poaceae; genus Hordeum; species Hordeum vulgare. Next base: position 533,122,902 of record NC_058523.1, on the reverse strand, counting down.
GAATGACCTTCCACCAAAGTCCAAAAGCACAGTGAAATAGTCTGCTGCAGAAATTTTGATCAAAACCGCCCCACTGAAATCAGCAAAACGAAAAAATGGCATAAATCAATATATAGAAGTGCAATTTTGATTCCTTCTTTTGCCATGGAGCTCAGTTTGCCATGGAGCTCAGTTTCCTTTTTTTGTTTGTCTCCCTTTCTTTCCGATTTAAACACGAGCATCGTCAGCAGAGGCCTAGCTAACCAATATTCTAGTTGGTTTTTCCGCACCTCAATCCGCATCTGATGTAAACTTGCTTATGTGCAGTTTGGGATTGACAAGTGACCCTGTTGCCCTCCGAGTCCGAGATGCATCAAGTGACCCTGTTGATTCCTTCTTCCGCACCCGTAGAATCAAGTGTGCAGTTTGGGAGCCAGGCTGTGACGACCCCATCTTCTCAACATCACAACAGTGTACCCTGTTTTTTAAGCGCTCGAGTTATAGCATTGGTTGATCTTGACAATTGTATCTAGGTGTGCTCTGTTTTTTCCCTGTAAGCTTTGTTTGCTAGTTAAATACCTTGCTATGCATACAATCTTTTATCTCCTAACATCAGTGTACCCTTGTTATTTTTTCATGATTTGGTCTTAGCCAATGTACCAGACAAAGAAACAGTCGATGGCTGTTCTGTTGTGAGCATTCCTTCAGGCATTTTCCTCCTGCTGTTGTTTTTTACTTAGAAAAAGAAGTGTTCATCGCCATCTGTTGACATAAAGAAAATTGTGATGGACCATTTCAGTTGGCACGAATTTCGCTGATAGGTCAGTTTGCTAGGCTTTGTGTTGTAGACTCACTGGTAGAGGGCGAGGCAACGGGCCAAGGTTGAGGCAACGGGGCAGGTTGTACGTATCTCCAACCGTACATAAAGGAGAGAGGCCTCTCTGGTTTCTGGCGTCTTTTTTAGTCTCACATTCACCACTGTCCAGGTTTACTAGTATTTTGTTTTTCATGAACTGGAACCCTAAACTGCTTCTTACACGCATTTTGGAGTACAACATTGGTTTCCAGCCGTACAACCCTTTTTTCATATCAGTACCCATTTTATTTTGTGCTGCCAGTTGACCCTGTCGTGTTGGAAATGTTTGCAGTGACACCAAACTTCGCCAAGCACCGGGCCAACCTAAAGGTGGGCTCATCATCCGTCAAGTTGGGCCTGGAGAGTAGGAGTGAGGGGCGGTGGGTTGCTTCCTCTGCTCCAGCTGCACCCAGTGATCCACGGGACCACGACGCCGGATCCACCTCCATGACCACGCACGAGCAGCCATGGAAGATCAGGGTTCTTGGTCCTTTCCATGTGCTTCTTCTCCATGGATCTCCACAACATGGAAACCCTGGAGCTCGTCAAGGTCCTTCTCTCCCCGCCTCTCCCCCCTCCCCACCCCCTCCTCTTCTCGTTTCGGTTTGTCGCTCCCTGACTCACGCACGTGTGGAGGTTCACCACTTAGAAGACCAACGCTCCTGCCGTGTGCTTTTTTTGCTCTCCCTGTTGTTGCTCGACTCTAGTATGGAGCTCAAGGTATCTCTCTCCCTCGCTCTCTTCTCTAGGTGAATTAGTTAGGTGTGAGAAGAAAAATGTAACTTTCTTCAGAGAGGAGAGGAGAGGTCCTAGCCTCCTAGCTAGAGTGCATCTGGAAATTATTGTCCATGTTTTTATGGTGCTGCTTGTGGTTGCTGCTTGGTTGATGCTCAGGTCTGTCGATGTCCATGTTTGGTTGTGTGTTGGTTTACCCAGCATTAGTCTTTTCTTCTTTTTGATTGGCAAAGTCGTTTTTTTATCATTGGATTAAGTAATTGACTGTCATTTTCTCGGCTTACTGTTATCTTGAACTTTTGGATGTTCAGTTTCCATGAATATACAGAAACTTTTTTGGTTAAATATAAACTGAAATTTCTCTCTATTTGCATATAATGAACGCTTATTTCTGTTTCTCTCCTGTGATGATGCATGTGCCTGTTGTATATAATTGCACTGGTAGTTAGTGTTGTTTCTAGTCCAGGATTGTGATGATTGGATGCCCGCCATTGGAAAGCAAATATTTTCTGTTCTGTACATGTTGTGCCACACTACACTATGTGTCGTGCTAGTGCACGACATATCTTTTTTCTATATGCCAGTGCTAGCGGCTGTTGGCTAGTCTCTCTTCCACTTAATCAATCTTGCTCATTGCTAGCTTCCATGTGGAGTTGTGAACTAAAAAAGTTAGGATTGTTAGTGATTAATTTGCCATCTTCCTAATTTTTTTATTTCTAATATTTTTTATATTTATTTCCTTTTGATTGATTCATGTGCAGTGTAATGTTCTTGTAGGATGACAAGTTGTCGCATTTGGAGCATGCTTCATGGGAGAGCGGAATGAAGTCCACTGTATTATTGGGACAGTAGCAGATGTGCCATTGTTCTGTTGTGCAATTCTGTTCGTTCTTGCTATATTTCTTTGTAAGGAAATGTATTCATGAGATGATTTATTGTGTTATGTAAACCTGGGATATGTATTTTGTGATGTTATATGATGGATGTTTTTAATTCGACTTGGAGTTTTCTTGATTTGAATATGAGATAGTGTTGGCTTTAGTACTGGACAAATAATTGGGTTGAAAAGGCTCAATAAATAGAAATGAAACCAAGTTCTGAAATAAAAAGTTGCTGAATTCAAAAATGGAAAAAGTCCAAAACTGAAACTGGACCAAATGTATTTGGGCACTAAAAGGCCAGGGTTCAAAAAAAATTCGAAAAAAATACTAAAGTGGTTATAAATAGGCTAAGGCCCAAAAAGAAGCTCAATAAGAAAAGGCCCAAAAATAAAACCAGCCCATGTGATCAATTGAAATGGGTTGGGCCGATTTCAACCATGACGTTTTGATTTCGTCATAATTTTGCCACGTAGGACTGCCACGTAGGACTGAGTTTGATTGCCAACGACGATTTAGGATCGTCGTAAAGGTTACGACAATCCAGGAATCGTCGTAAAGGTTACGACAATCCAGGAATCGTCGTAAAGGTTACGACGGTTTTGATCAAAACATCGCTGTTGTTCATTTGTGACGCTCCGTTTTCGACGCTTGGTTTTTCGTCGTGAGATCGTCATAAAATAAAAACCGTGACGATGTAGCGACGAAAAAATAGCGTCGTGTATTAGCATATTCCTTGTAGTGGTAAAGTAGCTGGAATGGATCAAACTCTCTCTTTGTTCTCCATTCATGCTACACCAGTCGCCACATACATGTTGATTGTTGTGCTAGAATCCGGTACAGGTTCTTTTTTCAGTTTACTACATTTTTCATTATGCATGCATCAGTTGTTGCATACGTTCAAAAGATGATTCACACTGAAAGAATCAATCATCTTTTCTGATTATGCATGCATCAGTTGTTGCATAAACACAAGATTTATTCTTTGAGATTATTGTTGATATTTCAGATGGTGATTAGATACAAGATTCCCTAAGATTCTGATAATCATATTTAAGAAAAATATTGTTAAGAAACCAGAGAGAAGTGTCTCTTGATATTGGCAGCAATGTCACTTGCAGTTTAGAGATTCAACATCCCATCAGTTCTTTTTCTAACACCTTTGGTAAAAAAGTTGTATGAAAGAACATTACTATCTTCATTGTTGTTGCCACATAGGTTATATTAGGAATTGCTTCCATTGATTTATCTTTTCTTTCCCTATTCTAGAACTTCTATAATTCCTTTTCTATTTGGATTTGTAAAGGAAACAACAATATGTAATATGCTTAATTGGTTATTCCCTTCTTTTGGCATCCGAATCACTTGATAAATATATATTGCAAAATTTATGGTGACAACCTTTTCTTTCGAGTGTGACTATTGTTGTTTGGAGTGGTTATGGAATTGCAAAACCTATATAATTATCCAGTAGTCGTTACTGGCAAACATGTTAGTTGTCTACGTAAATAATCCCATAGTTTACCCGGATTTGAATCTCTAAGATACAATAGAACTCGATAGACGTAGAGTGACTTTCCCGAATGAATCTCTCTTCCAAGATAATTTTAGATACAAGATTCCCTAAGATTCTGATAATCATATTTAAGAAAAATATTGTTAAGAAACGAGAGAGAAGTGTCTCTTGATATTGGCAGCAATGTCACTTGCAGTTTAGAGATTCAACATCCCATCAGTTCTTTTTCTAACACCTTTGGTAAAAAAGTTGTATGAATGAACATTACTATCTTCATTGTTGTTGCCACATAGGTTATATTAGGAATTGCTTCCATTGATTTCTCTTTTCTTTCCCTATTCTAGAACTTCTATAATTCCTTTTCTATTTGGATTTGTAAAGGAAACAACAATATGTAATATGCTTAATTGGTTATTCCCTTCTTTTGGCATCCGAATCACTTGATAAATATATATTGCAAAATTTATGGTGACAACCTTTTCTTTCGAGTGTGACTATTGTTGTTTGCAGTGGTTATGGAATTGCAAAACCTATATAATTATCCAGTAGTCGTTACTGGCAAACATGTTAGTTGTCTACGTAAATAATCCCATAGTTTACCCGGATTTGAATCTCTAAGATACAATAGAACTCGATAGACGTAGAGTGACTTTCCCGAAAGAATCTCTCTTCCAAGATAATTTTAGAGGAAAAACAATGTGTAGCGCATTTCATGCACAAGATTACAGTACTGAAATCTCATACAAATTTGAACAAGTCACTTATTATTACTTTAGTTAAATACCCCCTCTGGTCCTATTTACTCTGCATATAAGTTTTGATCGAAGTCCAAGTATCTCTACTTTGATCAAACTTATAGAAAAAGGTATCAACATTTATCATGCCAAATCAATATTGTTAGATTCATTACAAAATGTACTTTCATGGAATATATATTTCATAGTCTAGATGTTGATATTTTTTTAATATATATTTTGTCAAATTTTGCATAGTTGACTTCACAAAAATCTAATATATGGATTAAAAAGGACTAGAGGGAGTAATTTCATCCTACATATTTTCATGTATTAGGTTTTCTTATCATTCAAGGAACAAGTTTGTGAATGCAAAAGCAACAACAACATTACTCAATATTGCTGGTTAAGGACAAAATATGCATCCCAATAATAATAATAAAAATGTAGAAACCGACGTCATCTTAAACATGTATATTGGGCCATTTATTTTCTTATGGACATGCTATTATGAATGAAAATTACTTTTCATGGAAATGCAAATCATAGAATTTTTTTAATAAAGAAATGTGATCAAGAAATATGCTATTATTCTTAACGTATACAGAAAATCACCCACAGAAAACCTAGCTAATGCGCTAAACTACTTCCTTGATAATAAGTACTCCCTCTCTAAACTAATATAAGAGTGTTTAGATTACTAAAGTAATATTCTAAATGCTCTTATATTAGTTTACGGAGGGAGTATAAATGTATTATTTCATATTCATAGAAAATAGGAATTGACTAAACTAGCCCGTGCAACTTCACGAGTTGACGACTAGTATGTCCTAGTTTCTAGCACAAGTCATGCCGAAAATTTTGGCATGACCTTTGCTAAAAAGTGGACATATGGAGCGCCTGTAATTTGCCGGAACAGAAATGAATCAACATTCCGGCAGAACATAGGCCACTCGGATATGACATGGAAGCATCATATGACAAATTAACCAAATATGACATAGGCTATCTCAAGAGAAGATGGCAACATCATATGACAAATTAACCAAGTTCATATAACATATGACTGTTTTTAAGCTAATTTATATACCTACAAAAACTAATTAGTTCATATAACATATAACAATTGGTCTATCAAGCCGGGGGCGGCCAGGAGAGTAGTCTTTTTATTTTCATCGCAACCTTTCTCTTTATTAATAGATTTAGGCTCTTGCAAAAAGAAAAGATTGAGGCAAAGTTTTTTCATCCTCTATCCAGGGGCGGAGCCAGCTCATTAGCATTGGGTTCAAGTGAACCCAATGAAATTTGACATGCCACTAGCTTATGACTAAGCAAAAAATGAACCCACTCTTTAATAGAGCTGAAGCCAATGGTTGATAATCCTGGCTACGCCCCTGCCACTATCTACAAGAAAAGAAATTGTTTGCTCTCCAAGAAATGGCATTGCATTTTATTTTTTCAACATAAGAGCAATACATATTAAAATAGGCCAACATTTGCCTTGCATTCGTTCTTCCATCATTATATGGATGAAACCCCTGCTTCAAACTGATGTAATATAATTGGTTCAAACTTATGACCAATGCATGGATGAGTTTCCTTGGATCTATGAATTTAATTGTTTGGTGCATCTACGTGGCTTGTTTTCAGTTTAGGTAGATTTTTTTTCTACAAATACAGTACATTATAGGTGCCATATGTATAATAACATAAAGAAATAAAAAAACAACGTGATCATGAACTGCTAGCTCCACATGACTGAATCACACCCATCTGATTTGTTCCTGAGAGTAAGGACAAACAACCTAACCAGATTAGGGGTCCCCTCAACCTGTCTAAATACACAACACTCACACAGTGCATGTTCACAGGGTGCCTCAGAAATTTGGAATGACAAATTGCTACCTCCAATCAGATCCACGCTTGGTTGCAGCCTGCTAACGAAATAACAGCCGCGTTCGGCAAATGGAAAACGCCCAGAGGATCGAGTTCCGTCATCAGCAGACACTCTGGATCGCCATGCTGTGACCGGCTAGCAGAATCGCTTGTAGGTGAAGAGATTCATGTCATAATTGGTACGCAGCCCCAAGGAATTCTCCCCCTCTAGAGGAACAGAAGACAAACGTGCTTGGCGACCGAGTTCCGACCCGACAGTACCTACAGCCTACAGGTCCTATCGTACTCTAATTCGTGCGCAGCTGAAAGCGGTCGATCCCCTCTCCCCGGCTAACCTAATCCAATCTACCCCGATCCAGAGGCGATTCAGGACGGAGGGACGCGAGCAGGGTGCTTCGTCCCTCTCCACACCGGGCAGCGCCCGACGCCGATCCGAGAGAGGCGGGCATAAAACGAAGGGGTTCGACGGGTGCGTACCTGGCTGCGGCAGAGACGATGGCCGCCGCGCGACGAGGAGGCTCGGCGGTGGTGGGGGAGGGGGCGGTCTCTCTCCGACAAGAAGAACCGGTGGCGATTGGAGGTCGAGGGCGGGCGTAGGGGCGACGGCCGGCAGCGGCGAGGGCGTCGACGACGGGCGCAGGGGCGAGGTGGAGATGGGGAAATGAGACTTGGTGAAATTTTAAGCCCGCGCGTTAACTCAAAATAGCAGTAGCGCTGGTTTTGAACCAGCGCTATAGCTAACTTAGCTATAGCGCTTGTTTACAAACCAGCGCTACTGCTATCATTTCGAATTATTATTTTTTAATTGTAAAATACAAGTAGTAGTAACGCTGGTTTAGGAGCCAGCGCTATAGCGCTTGTTCCCTAACCCAGCGCTACTGCATGTGGTGGTAACATATCAGTTGACCGATAACGGTTACTTAAGTGCGTACACAAAATAGATACATATATATAAATGTAGGTTTTTGATCAGCGGCGTCGACGACGTTTCATATTGAGCTTCTTCCCTTTCTTGTTCATTGCCGAGTAATTGAGCTCCTCCTTGTGACTTTTTTGGAGCCATGGAGTACGATCTTTCTTACGTAATGTAGTCTTGATTCTTCTTTTCATGTATGCTTCATCGTCATCGTCATCTTCCCTCATCGGGTTGCCGTATTGGTCGTAGTCTTCCTCCTTAGCGACTCCATCCATTCCGACGATGCTCCTTTTGGATCTCCTCACGACAACACGACTGGGATTGGCCGGGTCGGTTATGAAGAAGCATTGTGTCACGTGCTTAGCGTGTACCCATGACTCATTTTTAGCGATGATGTTAACGTTCACGGGAGTGCTCTTCGCGTCGGGTATAGACATGGTGGTGAAATACTTGTTTTCTCTTACGACGTCCTTGGCCCATCTGACACAGAACATCGTCGCATCGTGCATTCCAGCATAGTCAAGCTCCCAGATCTCTTCGACCCTTCCATAGAATCTTTCAGTTGTGCCGTTGGCGTCGGTCACACATTGAATTGTCACCCCGAAGTTCTGATAATCACTGTCCATGTCTTTGGCCTCCGTGTAGAACGTGTACCCATAGATATCGTAGGACTGATAGGTCGCGAGCTTGGGCGCAGGGCCATGTGCTAAGGCGTGTATGAGCAATCCATCCGAACTGCCCTCTTCTGGGGGATTTTCAAGAACTTGCTCTTTGAGCCAATGCAAGAAAGTAGTGTTGTGCTCTACTATAACTTCGTCATGATCATTATTGATTGTTATCTTCTCTTTATGAATATAAATGTATACGCAACATGTTGACTTGCCTGCCAACTAATTATTGCATAATGTTGACATGCATAGGAACTTGGGCATTAGATTGGAATCACAATTGTTGAGGAAATGAAGAGAATATATTGCTATTTGACTGCTACCATAAATTCTTTTAGTTTGAACATTGTCATAACTCTTTTTTTCCTTCAACGAATATATCAGATCAAGTATCATGTCATGGACACTGACTCCGTAACAGCAGACCTTCCCTTGCAACGGCACCAGAAAAATGCTTGATGTCTGTGCTTCCCTGGCAAAGGCACCAGAAGAATGATGTTGACGGCCCACCGGCGCGTGGGATCGTAGCAGTTTTTGAGGGTAGAGTATTCAACCCAAATTTGTTGGTTCGCACGACGGGAGGTGAGAGAATACTCTCAAGTATTAGCAGCTGAATATGTCAGATTCAACCACACCTGAAAGATTAGTATCTGCAAGCAAAGTAGTAGTAGCAAAGTAGCGAGTAACGGCAGTGGCAAGGAACAACAGTAGTGATAGCAGTAGCAAGTAGCAACAGTAGCAAGCGACAGTAGTAGCAATAGTAGCAGCAGAGCAAGACAAGTAACAACAGTAGCAACAGTAGTAGCAGCAGTAGAGCAAGACAAGTAACAACAACAGTAGTAACAGCAGCAGTAGGACAAACTTGTAGGCAATGGGTCGGTGATTTGTTTGGATGATATTCATCATGCAACAGTTATAACACGGAGAGATATGTGGCTAGCTCCCGTTCGTCTATGTGATGTAGGCATGCATTCCGTGTGTCATCATACGTGCTTAGGGAAAAGAACTTGCATGACATCTATTGTCCATCCCTCCCGTGGCAGCGGGGTCCAAAAGGAAACTACGGGATATTAAGGTTCTCCTTTTTATAAAGAACCGGACCAACGCATTAGCACTTGGTGAACACATGAACTCCTCAAACTATGGTCATCACCGGGAGTGGTTCCGGTTATTGTCACTCCGGGGTTGCCGGATCATAACACATAGTAGGTAACTGCAACTTGCAAGATCGGATCTAAAATACACATATATTGGTAAAACATAATAATTTCAGATCTGAAATCATGGCACTCGGGCCCTAGTGACAAGCATTAAGCGTGGCAAAGTAGTAGCAACATCAATCTCAGAACATAGTGGATACTAGGGATCAATTCCCATCAAAACTAACTCGATTACATGATAGATCTCATCCTACTCATCACCGCCCAGCGAGCCTACGAATAGATTACTCACGAACGACGAAGAGCTTCATGGAATTGGAGAGGGAAGAAGGTTGATGATGACGATGGCGACGATTTCCCCTCTCCGGAGCCCAAGACGGACTCCAGATCTGCCCTCCAGATGAAGAACAGGTGGTGGCGGCGGCTCCGTATCGCAAACACGACGAAAACTTCTCTTTTTATTTTTTCTGGGACGAAAGTGAACTTATAGACCTGAGGTTGGGGGCGGCAGAGCCGTGTGGGCCCCACAAGCCTGCCCACCACCACCAGGGGGGTGGTGGCGGAGCCAAGGCTTGTGGCCCACTCGCCCACCCCCTTAGGTGGAACTTGGCGCAGATATTTTTCATATTTTCCAAAACTGCTCCCCGTAGATTTTCAGGACGTTTGGACAACTTTGATTTCTGCACAAAAATAACACCAAGGCAATTCTGCTGAAAACAGTGTCAGTCCAGGTTATTTCCATTCAAATCATGCAAATTAGAGTCCAAAACAAGGGCAAAAGAGTTTGGAAAAGTAGATACGATGGAGACGTATCAACTCCCCAAGCTTAAAACTTTGCTTGTCCTCAAGCAACTCAGTTGACCAACTGAGAGAGAAAGAAAACTTTGACAAACTCTGTTTGATCTTGTTGTTGCAACTATGTCTAACTCATAACCAGAATTTCAGCAAGCTCACAAGGTAACCACATAAGCAAATGACACAAAGGTCTCACGGTAAACTAATATCAATGGCATAATCAGCTAACGAGCAAATAATAATGAGTTTCAAATACCAACACTTCAATCAAAACAAGCATGAAGCAATATGAATAGGTGGTATCTCGCTAGCTCTTTCTGAGACCGCAAAACATAAATGCAGAGCACTTTCAAAGATCAAGGGCTAACTAAACGTTGTAATTCATAGCAACGAAGATCCGGTCATAGTCATACTCAATATCAATCAAAAGCAAAGCATAAAAATGACAGAGGTGCTCTCTAATTGGTGCTTATATAAGAGCAGGATGACTCAACAGGAAAATAAATAGACAGGCCCTTCGCAGAGGGAAGCATTGATTTACAGAGGTGCCAGAGCTCATGCTTTGAAAACAGAGATAATAATTTTGGGTGGCATGCTTTCATTGTCAACGCAATGACCAAGAGTTCTCAATATCTTCCATGCTACTCATGCTATAGGCGGTTCCCAAACAGAAAAGTAAAGTTTTAACTCCCCCACCACCAATCAATCACACTCCACGGCTAACCGAATCCTCGGGTACCGTCCATACTAACATCAATCCGGGGGGAGTCTTGTTTTACAGTTATGTTTTCGATTTAAGCATGGAACTAGGCATTCCAATTACCGGCCCCTTTCTCGTGAATGACAGTGAATAAACACCTGTCGAGGATAACACTCCTAGCATGGAAGATACCAATAGCCCCCTGTCACCACATGAGTGGTTCGGGCATGCAAAACAAATTATTTCTTGAAGGTTTAGAGAATGGCACATGCAAATTTACTTGGAACGGCAGGTAAATACCGCAAATAGGTAGGTATGGTGGACTCTCATGGAAAAACTTTTGGGTTTATGGAAGTGGATGCCCAAGCAGTATTCCGCTTAGTACAAGTGAAGGCTAGCAATAGACTGGGAAGCGACCAACTAGAGAGCCACAACAGTCATCAAGATGTAATGAATTTGACTAACATTGAATGCAAGCATGAACAGGATATAAATCACCATGAACACGAATATCATAGAGGCTATGTTGATTTTGTTTCAACTACATGCATGAACATGCGCCAAGTCAAGCCACTTGAAACATTCAAAGGAGAATACCATCCTATCATACTACATCATAGTCATCTCAAAATCTATGTTGGCATTCAAGACAAACCATTATAAGCTCTGAGCTAAATAAGAATGGCATCAGAAACTATGATCTCTAAGTTGTCATTGTAAACATGGTTCTCTCACAACAAAGCTAAATCTGGGTCGACAAGCTAGTCATATTTACAAAAACAAAATAGATAGAGTTCATACCAGCTTTTTATTCTCAGTCTCTTCATCATATATCATCATTGTTGCCTTTCACTTGCACGATCGAACGATGTGAACAATAATAAGAGCATTGGACTAAGCTGAATCTGCAGGCAAACACAAAGGAGAAGACAAAGTAATATGGTTCTTTGAAAGCTAAACAGGTATGCATGCAAGATCCACTAAACATTGTAACCAATATCTTCTACCTTGACCCAAAGAAAAAGAAAACTATTTACATGGGAAAGCTCCCAACAAGCAAAAGAAGAAAGAAAATCTTTTTGGGTTTTCTCAAAAGGACACAAAACAAGAAAACAAGAAAACAAAAATAAACTAGCATGGATAATACAATGGCAAAGTGTAAACACCGACTAACAAAGTGAAAGCATAAGCATGAATGTAAAGTCGGTGAGAACACGTACTCCCCCAAGCTTAGGCTTTTGGCCTAGCTTGGTCTACTCCCATGGATGATCCTGGCGAAACCCAAAATCATAATGGGTGTTATACGGGAGTGCTGCAGCCAATGCCTGAATAGCTGCCTCACGAAGTCGAGCAGCAGTCGCCTCCCTCATACTCCTCTGCCTCTCCTATTGTTATGTAGTATCTTCGTTTTACCTGAAAGTCAAAGAAAGCAGGAGCAGGAAGGGTAATATGGAAAACACGCTGCCGGTTAAATATCAAGCAGTATAGGAGGGATCCATGATTTCTCTCAAGGAACTGGTAGCGTGTTAGAGCGACACGATCAAGGTAGGCTGTACGGAGAGGAGGGTCTTCTGGACGGATGGATACTCCAAGAAAATTTGCTAAGCGTGTAGCATAAACTCCACCAAAGAAATCCCCCTCACTGGCATTTTTATTCAGCCTCCTTGCTATTATAGCTCCCATGTTGAAGCTCCTGTCACCTGTTACCGCGCTCTTAAGGATACTAAGGTCGGAAGCGCATAGGTGACAATGTGCACCCTTGCCGTTAATGCACCTACCTATGAAGAGGGCAAGGTAGTGCAAGGCAGGGAAATAGATGCTTCCTATGGTGGCTTGCATGATATCTCTGGTTTCTCCAACAGTTATACTGGAGACAAAGTCTCTGACCGAAGACTTAGAAGGATCATTAATACTACCCCCATCGGGTATCTTGCAAATCCTATTGAAATCCTCCAAATCCATGGTATAGGATTTATCGTACAGATCAAACATTATGGATGAGTCACGGCCAACTGAAAATTTAAATACGCACGAAAGAGGCAGTGAGCATAGAATACTGTTCACATTTATCCGAGAGGAATTCTTCTAACCCGGCATTGCAGACAAGTGTATCAAACTCATCCTTGAAACCTGCTTCGATCATGAACTCATCGGAAGGCCATTCACATGGTTGTACCGGTGCGTCCCTTAGTTGAAAAGGTTCGGGCTCCCGAAAAGAAAGACGAGGACCCTTCTTACTTGAGGAACCACCATGAAACTTCCTCCTGAACATAATTTCCTTTTGCTGAAATTTTTGAAGTTCAAGAGAAAAGTGAATAAAGACCCACCACACCTTGTAGCAACTACTCCTACCAGTGCCTAGAGACCATATCACGCGCTAAAACTACTTGGGAACAGCTAAAATCAACCTTTCTAGCTCAAGAACAGGGTCACCAAGGTAGCAAGAATACGCGAAGGATAAAGCACTAGAGCAAAAACTAATTGGACCAATGGAGGAGTCACTTACCAAGGAGTAATTTCCCCAAAACGGTTCGGAGAATGGTGCTTTGAGCAAGGAGATCGAAAATCACAGCCAAATGATCAAGAACACGAGTTTGAGATGTGAAACAATTTTTTCTGGAGGAGGAAGAAGAGGCTGGGAGCTGGAATGAGTGGAGGGGGTCCCTGTGGGCCCCACAAGCTTGCACTCCGCCACCAGGGGGTAGTTGGCGGTGGCAGGGCTTGTGGCCCACTGGTTTGGCCCCTAGGCCAGATCTCACACCCAGAAATTTTCAAAAGTTTCAAAAAAAATCATACTAAATTTTCAGGACCATCGGAGAACTTTTATTTTCGAGGTATTTTTCTTCGGGACGCTAAAACAGAAAATAGGGAAAAGCTAAACTAATTCTATCATTTTTCTTCTAAGCAACAGAAAATGAAAGCTCAAAACAGAGGTATGTGACTCTTTGATTCATCCGTTTCATGGTTATCGAAAGAAATCCGTCAATGGGGTTGATCAAGTCCTCATGACAAAACCTTCTCGAATCGCAAGAGAGAACGGAGAATTTTCTAATAGCCACTAAGTCACCTCAATGGGGATATGTATCTCCCCAACAAGCAAATCATACTTCATCTTGACATGAGGAATAGGGCATTCAAAGCTCCCAATGAGAATCGATGAAGTCTTTTCGATAGCATTGATGCAATGTACTGGATATCATTTCTTCGGAAAGTGCATAGTGTGCTCATTACCGTTGACATGGAAAGTGGCATTGCCTTTGTTGCAATATATAACAGCCCCTATAGTTTTTAAAAAGGGTCTTCGGAGGATGACAGCCATGGCATCGTCGTCGAGAATATCCAAGATAACAAAGTCTGTTAAGATAGTGGTGTTAGCAACCACAACATGCACATCCTCGCAAATGCCGATAGGGAAAGTAGTTGATTTGTCGGCCATTTGCAGAGAAATTTCAGTGGGTGTCAACTTATCCAATTCAAGTCTACGATAAAGAGAGAGCGGCATAACACTAACACCGGCTCCAAGGTCACATAAGGCAGTTCTTACGTAGTTTCCTTTAATGGAACAAGGTATAGTCGGCACTCCGGGATCACCAAGTTTCTTAGAAGTTGCACCTTTAAAAGTGTAGTTGGCAAGCATGGTGGAGATCTCAAGATCTGGTATCTTCCGTTTATTAGTCATGATATCTTTCATGTACTTGGCATACGGAGACATCTTGAGCATATCAGTTAACCGCATCTGCAAAAATATGGGTCTTATCATCTCAACGAACCGCTCAAAATCCTCATCATCCTTTTTCTTGGATGGCTTAGGAGGAAAGGGCATAGATCTCTGAACCCATGGCTCTCTTTCTTTACCATGCTTCCTAGCATTAAAGTCATTCTTATCGTATCTCTTAGGTTGTGGGTTATCAGGATTAACCGTAGGTTAAATCTCCACATCCTCATCATTGCTAGGTTGAGCATTATTATGAACATCACTGTCCATATTGTCACCAGGTTCATGTTCATCACCAGATTGTGTTTCTGCATGAGACGCAGAAATATCATTAGGTTCTTCAGGTGTGACAGTATTTGGTGAACTAGCATGCAGGCTTCTATCATCCTTCTTCTTCTCCTTAGGATGACTAGGTGTATCAGCATTGATTCCTTGAGAATATTGATCAATTCTCTTAGGATGACTTTCAGGATACAAAGGTTCCTGAGTCATTTTTCCTCCTCTAGTAATGACTCTGACAGAGTTGTCATTTAATTCATTGAGCAAGTCATTATGAGCTTTAAGTACTTGTTCTACCTGAGTAGTAATCATAGAGGCATTTTTACTCAGAAGCTTAAGATCATTGACATTTCTGTCTACACAAGCACTTAAATGGCTAAGCATACGATTACTTTGTTCCAAATCTCTGCTAACATAATCATTGAAACTCTGTTGTTTGGCAACAAAGTTGTCAAATTCATCAAAGCATAGGCTAGCAGGTTTGTCAAAAGGAATATCACTCTCATCAAACCTACGCAGAGAATTCACTTCCACTACATGTATCGGGTTATCGATACCATGGATCTCTTCGATACGTGGTAGATTTTTGACATCTTCAGATCTAATGCCTTTCTCTTGCATAGATTTCTTGGCTTCTTGCATATCTTCGGGACTGAGGAATAGATTACCTCTTTTCTTCGGAGTTGGCTTAGAAGGTGGTTTGGGAATAGTCCAAGCATTATCGTTGATCAAGATGTTATTCAGTAGGGTCTCAGCTTGTTCTACAGTTTGTTCCCTAAAAACACAACTGGCACAACTATCTAGGTGGTCTCTAGAGGCATCGGTCAGTCCGTTATAGAGGATATCAAGTATCTCGTTCTTCTTAAGAGGGTGATCAGGCAAAGCATTTTGTAGCTGGACGAGCCTCCCCCAAGCTTGTGGAAGACTCTCTTCTTGGAGTTGAGCAAAGTTGTATATTTCCTGCAAGGCAGCTTGCTTCTTATGGACAGGGAAATATTTCTCACAGAAGTAATAGACCATATCCTGGGGACTACTCACACATCCAGGAGCAAGAGAGGTGAACCAGGCTTTAGCATCATCCTTTAGAGAGAAAGGAAACAGCTTAAGGATGTAGTAGTGGCGGATCTTCTCCTCATTAGTGAAAAGGTTGGCTATATCGTATAGTTTGGCAAGGTGGGCTACGACCGTCTCAGACTCATAACTGTGAAAACGATCAGATTCAACTAGAGAGATTATCTCACGGTCGACAGAGAATTCATAATCCTTATCAGTGATAAAGATAGATGAAGTGGCAAATTTCGGGTCGTATTTCATCCTAGCTTCCCGAGGTTTTTTCCTTCCACTTGAGAAGTAATTTCTCAGCGTCATAGGTATCCTTACACGCAAGAAAATCCTCAGCTATCTCTCCCTCCATAACGTAACCCTCAGGTATATCAGGCAATTCATATCTAGGAGAGCTAGATCTAGCAGGAGCAAAAGCAGGTTCTAGCAGTATCAAGCATAATATCATCAGGCAAAATAGCATCTCTAGCATCATCAGGCAAAGCATCTCTAGCAATATCAGGCATAACATCTCTAGCAGTATCAAGCATAGCATCTCTAGCAGTATCATCATAAGCATCATCATGCACAGGCGACATATCAAGATTACTAGCAGGAGGTGATGTCGCAAACTTACTCATAACTGAAAGTGAATCAAGTGCAGAGCTAGATGGCAATTCCTTACCTCCCCTCGTAGTTGAAGGCTAGACTTTGGTTTTTGGATCCTTCAGATTCTTCATAGTGATCAGCAGATATAAATCCCAAGTAACTCAGAGAATATAGCAATACCTCCCCGGCAACGGCGCCAGAAAAATGCTGACTCCGTAACAACAGACCTTCCCTTGCAACGGCACCAGAAAAATGCTTGATGTCTGTGCTTCCCTGGCAAAGGCACCAGAAGAATGTTGTTGACGGCCCACCAGCGCGTGGGATCATAGCAGTTTTCGAGGGTAGAGTATTCAACCCAAATTTGTTGGTTCGCACGACGGGAGGTGAGAGAATACTCTCAAGTATTAGCAGCTGAATATGTCAGATTCAACCACACCTGAAAGATTAGTATCTGCAAGCAAAGTAGTTGTAGCAAAATAGCGAGTAACGGTAGTGGCAAGGAACATCAGTAGTGACAGCAGTAGCAAGTAGCAACAGTAGCAAGCGACAATAGTAGCAACAGTAGCAGCAGAGCAAGACAAGTAACATCAGTAGCAACAGTAGTAGCAGCAGTAGAGCAAGACAAGTAACATCAACAGTAGTAACAGCAGCAGTAGGACAAACTCGTAGGCAATGGATCGGTGATTTGTTTGGATGATATTCATCATGCAACAGTTATAACACGGAGAGATATGTGGCTAGCTCCCGTTCGTCAATGTGATGTAGGCATGCATTCCGTGTGTCGTCATACGTGCTTAGGGAAAAGAACTTGCATGACATCTATTGTCCATCCCTCCCGTGGCAGCGGGGTCCAAAAGGAAACTACGGGATATTAAGGTTCTCCTTTTAATAAAGAACTGGACCAACGCATTAGCACTTGGTTGTTGGGAAACGTCGCATGGGAAACAAAAATTTTCCTACGCGCACGAAGACCTATCATGGTGATGTCCATCTACGAGAGGGGATGAGTGATCTACGTACCCTTGTTGATCGTACAGCAGAAGCGTTAGTGAACGCGGTTGATGTAGTGGAACGTCCTCACGTCCCTCGATCCACCCCGCGAACAATCCAGCGATCAGTCCCACGATCTAGTACCGAACGGACGGCACCTCCACGTTCAGCACACGTACAGCTCGACGATGATCTCGGCCTTCTTGATCCAGCAAGAGAGACGGAGAGGTAGAAGAGTTCTCCGGCAGCGTGACGGCGCTCCGGAGGTTGGTGATGACCTTGTCTCAGCAGGGCTTCGCCCGAGCTCCGCAGAAACGCGATCTAGAGGAAAAACCATGGAGGTATGTGGTCGAGCTGCCGTGGAAAAATCGTCTCAAATCAGCCCTAAAACCTCCGTATATATAGGTGGGAGGGAGGGGGCCTTGCCTTGGGGCTCAAGGAGCCCCAAGGGGGTCGGCCGAGTCCAAGGGGGAGGACTCTCCCCCCCCCAAACCGAGTTGGACTAGGTTTGGTGGGAGGGAGTCCCCCTTCCTTCCCACCTCCTCCTTTTTTTTTTCTTTCTCTCTTGATTTTCTTCTCCTTGGCGCATAGGGCACTTGTGGGCTGTCCCACCAGCCCACTAAGGGCTGGTGTGTCTCCCCCAAGGCCTATGGCTTCCCCGGGGTGGGTTGCCCCCCGGTGAACTTCCGGAACCCATTCGTCATTCCCGGTACATTCCCGGTAACTCCGAAAACCTTCCGGTAATCAAATGAGGTCATCCTATATATCAATCTTTGTTTCCGGACCATTCCGGAAACCCTCGTGACGTCCGAGATCTCTTCCGGGGCTCCGAACAACATTCGGTAACCAACCATATAACTCAAATACGCATAAAACAACGTCGAACCTTAAGTGTGCAGAACCTGCGGGTTCGAGAACTATGTAGACATGACCCGAGAGACTCCTCGGTCAATATCCAATAGCGGGACCTGGATTCCCATATTGGATCCTACATATTCTACGAAGATCTTATCATTTGAACCTCAGTGCCAAGGATTCATATAATCCCGTATGTCATTCCCTTTGTCCTTCGGTATGTTACTTGCCCGAGATTCGATCGTTAGTATCCGCATACCTATTTCAATCTCGTTTACCGGCAAGTCTCTTTACTCGTTCCGTAATACAAGATTCCACAACTTACACTAAGTCACATTGCTTGCAAGGCTTGTGTGTGATGTTGTATTACCGAGTGGGCCCCGAGATACCTCTCCGTCACACGGAGTGACAAATCCCAGTCTCGATCCATACTAACTCAACGAACACCTTCGGAGATACCTGTAGAGCATCTTTATAGTCACCCAGTTACGTTGCGACGTTTGATACACACAAAGCATTCCTCCGGTGTCCGTGAGTTATATGATCTCATGGTCATAGGAACAAATACTTGACACGCAGAAAACAGTAGCAACAAAATGACACGATCAACATGCTACGTCTATTAGTGTGGGTCTAGTCCATCACATGATTCTCCTAATGATGTGATCCCGTTATCAAGTGACAACACTTGCCTATGGCCAGGAAACCTTGACCATCTTTGATCAACGAGCTAGTCAACTAGAGGCTTACTAGGGAGAGTGTTTTGTCTATGTATCCACACAAGTATTGTGTCTCCAATCAATACAATTATAGCATGGATAATAAACAATTATCATGAACTAAGTAATATAATAATAACTAATTTATTATTGCCTCTAGGGCATATTTCCAACATTGGTGAACACATGAACTCCTCAAACTATGGTCATCACTGGGAGTGGTTCCGGTTATTGTCACTCCGGGGTTGCCGGATCATAACACATAGTAGGTAACTGCAACTTGCAAGATCGGATCTAAAATACACATATATTGGTAAAACATAATAATTTCAGATCTGAAATCATGGCACTCGGGCCCTAGTGACAAGCATTAAGCGTGGCAAAGTAGTAGCAACATCAATCTCAGAACATAGTGGATACTAGGGATCAATCCCCATCAAAACTAACTCGATTACATGATAGATCTCATCCTACTCATCACCGCCCTGCGAGCCTACGAATAGATTACTCACGAACTACGAAGAGCTTCATGGAATTGGAGAGGGAAGAAGGTTGTTGATGATGATGGCGACGATTTCCCCTCTCCGGAGCCCAAGACGGACTCCAGATCTGCCCTCCAGATGAAGAACATGTGGTGGCGGCGGCTCTGTATCGCAAACGCGACGGAAACTTCTCTTTTTATTTTTTCTGGGACGAAAGTGAAATTATAGACCTGAGGTTGGGGGCGGGAGAGCCGTGTGGGCCCCACAAGCCTGCCCACCGCCACCAGGGGGTGGTGGCAGAGCCAGGGCTTGTGGCCCACTGGCCCACCCCCTCAGGTGGAACTTGGCGCAGATATTTTTCATATTTTCCAAAACTGCTCCCCGTAGATTTTCTGGACGTTTGGAGAACTTTGATTTTTGCACAAAAATAACACCAAGGCAATTCTGCTGAAAACAACGTCAGTCCAGGTTAGTTCCATTCAAATCATGCAAATTAGAGTCCAAAACAAGGGCAAAAGAGTTTGTAAAAGTAGATATGATGGAGATGTATCACACACCATAAGCCTTTCTGCCTTGATACTTGATGTCTACTGGTTGGAATTTTCTTCTCTTTATGAGCTCATTCAACTAGCTCTCTCGTAGCTCAAACGGGTCAATTTCTCATTTACATGATACACAAATGCTTCATCTTCAGCTACCCACCACCATATTAACCGGTCTCTCTTAATTTTGTAATCTTCTAGATATATGCTTACATATAATAAATGATGTGAAGGGAGATCATAGAACAACAACAACATGGACTTTCGAGAGATAATGTCGAAGAAGTTGCAGAGACCAGTAAGAGTGTCACAGACGTGCTTGTCCATTATCCCTCTAATGGCAACCGGGAGTATCTGCGTCATCATCACGTGACAGTCATGAGACTTCATCCCGCTGAACCTTTTCTTCTTGGGGTCTAGGAATCTGCTTATCTTCCCACACTAACCGGAACTGACTTTGATTCCCATAAGGCACTTGATGAATTGATCAATATCCTTCGCACTTAAGGTGAAGCAAGAAGGGGGGCAAGAATTCTCCTCCTTCTTGTTGACTTTTCTGCCCCTTTCCCCCTCCTCTGTCTCTGTCTCCTCCATCAACTTTTTACGGTGGAGGTCTTTCCTGGTATTCAAATCTTCGAAGTCTTTCCTTGCCTTCGGCCCATCCTTGATCTTCTCCAGCATGTTCATCAGTGTGCCAAGAAAGCTCTGGAGGACATTCTTCATTATATTCATTTGATCAAGGCAATGAGGCGTGTCGTGATTGGGCCAGTACTCCAAGTCCGAGAAAACAGACCTCGTTTTCCATACCTTCAGCAGCGGCTCTAGCGCCTTTTTGATCTTTCCCGGCGCGGGGCATTGTTACCAGTTTCTCAACAGCTCATCGATTTCGGCGCCGCTCCTCTTATGTGGAGGTCCTCGAAGCTCAGCCAACCCATTGAATAGATCTCCACGCTTTCTCCACGGGTCATCCTTCTCGAGCCATCTACGATGCCCCATGTACATGATTTTCCCACACCCGCCATCTTTCGTTGACGTAAGCTACTGAGACATTGTATCATCTATGCACCTCGTGCATCCGCAGTATCCGTGGCACACCTGGACTGAGGTGTACCCGTAACCGAGATAGCCGTGCACCGTCGTCATCAACGCGGCTCTCATATGGAAATCCTCTCCTTTGCTGGTGTCCCATGTCCATGCCGGTGATTTCCATAACATGTCTAGCTCCTCTTGCAGAAGCCCCATATACAGGTTAATACTATTTCCCGGTTGTTTCGGCCCTTGAATCAGCAGGCACATGTGTATGTACTTTATCTTCATGCACTTCCATGGGGGGAGGTTGTACATCTATACAAACACGGGCCATGTGTTGTGGTTGGTGTTCTGGTTTCCAAACGAATTCATGCCATCGGTACTCGCACCAAGCACGATGTTCCTTGGATCTTCTTTAGCAAATCCATATACGGTGTTGAATGCTCTCCACTGGCTACCATCTACAAGGTGTCTCAGCCTCGGATCATCTCCGTCGTCGGGCTTCTTTCTCTCTGCGTGCCAGCGCATGAGCTTTGCTTCCTTAGGATCTGCGAAATACCGCTGCAGACAGGGAGTGATCGGAAAGTACCATACAACTTTCTAAGGAGCTTTCTTTCCTGCCTTCTTGTATCGAGAAGCATTGCACACTGGACAGTTGGTTTTTTCCGCGTGCTCCCCCTGATAAATGATGCAATCTTTGATGCATGCGTGGTACCTAATGTGCGGCAAATCAAAAGGGCAAACGATTTTCTTGGCCTCCTCGACACTACTAGGACACAGGTTCCCCGCGGGAAGAACTTTCTTATGTAGATACTTCAAATGCTCATCGAGGCTTTTGTCTGTCCATTTGTTTTTGGCCTTCGTCTATAGAAGTTCGAGCATGAAACTCAAGCGGGTCACGTCGGGATCGCAACCGTCATAGAATGGAGTCCTCGAGTCCACTTCAAGTTGAGCCAGCTTGGCCTCCTCTCTAGAAGCATCTCTCTCGCTAGTCGTACTCTTGTGAAGGAGGTCTTGAACATGAGGGTCTTGCATGACTGCACTTAGTAGCGTTGAAAACTGCGGCGTGAACACCGCCTCTTCTCCGCCATGTCCGGACTCTTCTTTGCTGTGTCCGAAATCTTCTCCGCCTCCGTCATTTCCGGACTCTTCCCCGCCGCCATGTCCGGCACCATCGTCTTCGTGTCGATCGATCATCTCTTCGTCTAGCCCCATGTCGTTATTCCCTACCATTTGGACATCCTCATCATCATCGTCTTCTTCAATTATCCACTGAGTACAGCCATCCATGAAACCATTCATTAGCAGGTGCGCCTTCAAAGTGCCATGATCAAAAGGGTCCAAAAGGACTCCTTCCTTGCATCTTGCACACGGACATCTAATCCTAGTCCGATTATTTGCATACATGTCCATCACCGCGGATTGCATGTACCGCTCCACCTTCCATCCACTCACCTTCATGACCGACTGCACGGTATAACAAGCAAAAGGGTTATAAAATAAATAATGCATGCATGCTTCAAAGTCATATAAAATTTTGGCATGACCTTGCCTAAAAATAGGACATATTGAGTTTGCTCGAAATTCACCGAAACGGAAATAAATCGACATTTCAGCAAAACATAAGCAACTCGAGGGCATGTCACACTCGAACAAATCTCTCCATATATATATATATATATATATATATATATATATATATATCCCAAACACACATATTCTCATTCACACACATATTCCCATTCTTTAAATGAACAACTTTTTTACTCACCTATATATCTCCCGAGAGAGACCGATCGAGAGAGATGATGAGAGAGATCGATTGATAGAGCACGTGTGGATGGCTAAATAGCTAGCTAGATCTAGTTGTTGGGGAGGAGAGGTGAAACTAGCTATCTAACTAATGGATAGGGAGTTATGGTGGAGGGGGCATTAATGGGGAGAGGAAGAGAGGTGGGACAAAGAGAGATGTTGGAGAGGCCATTTATGAAGGAGAGTTATGGTGGAGGGGGACATTAATGAGGAGAGGAGAGAGGTAGGAGGAAGAGAGAAGAAGAGCAACAATGGTATGGAGAGTGGAGAGGGGAAAGGAGGGGGAGAGAGGTCAAAGTGGGGGAGAGGAGGGGGAGGGGGTAAAAAGGTGGCACCAGACGTAACTAGCAGTAGCGCTGCATACTAGAAAGTGTTGATGTTATGCTATTATTAGTAGCGCTTGTCACATGCGAGCGCTACTACTAAGTGGGGACCACTAGCAGGAGCGGTGCTGCAAAACAAAGCGCTACCGCTAAACACTTAGGAGTAGCGCTGGATTTTGGGCAACACTGCTGCTACAGCTACCGTCGGTGGCATCGTCTTGTCCCACATAGTAGTAGCGTGTTTTTGATAAGCAACGCTACTGCTAAGGTGTTAGTAGTAGCGCTTAACTGGATCAGCGCTACTGCTAATTAGCAACAGCATTTTCTTTTTTCCAGCGCAACTACTGAGGTCCTAATGATGTCATCCCGTTATCAATCGACATTTCAAATCTATGGTCAGGAAACCTTAACAATCTTTGATCAACGTGATAGTCCTTCAGAGGCTCACTAGGGAGAGTGTGTTGTCTATGTATCCACACATGTATTTGAGTTCCCAATCAATACAATTATAGCATGGATAATAAACGATTATCATGAACAAGGAAATATAATAATAACTAATTTATTATTGCCTCAAGGGCATATTTCCAATGGTTCCACTGGGCCATCCCCAGGAAGAAGGCTGAATCACTTGGTCAGATCACTTTGAATGTCATTTTTGGCACCGAGGAGAATTTTCGGAAGGAGAGGTTGACCTTTGAAGTGCTCGACTATCACAGCGCCTATCACGCCATCCTGGGTAGGCCCGCCTATGCACGTTTCATGGCCCATCCATGTTACATGTATCTTAAGATTAAGATGCCAGGGCCGAAAGGTGTGATTACAGTGACTGACAATCGGAAGGTTGCCGAGGACTGCCTCGAGCAAGGCTCTAGGATCACCAACGAGAAGGTCCTTGCAGCCGAGCTTGATGGGTACAAGAAGGCGGTGTTGGGGAACGTCGCATGGGAAACAAAAACTTTCCTACGCGCACGAAGACCTATCATGGTGATGTCCATCTACGAGAGGGGATGTGTGATCTACGTACCCTTGTAGACCGTACAGCAGAAGCGTTAGTGAATGCAGTTGATGTAGTGGAACGTCCTCACATCCCTCGATCCGCCCCGCGAACTATCCCGCGATCAGTCCCACGATCTAGTGTCGAACGGACGGCACCTCCGCGTTCAGCACACGTACAGCTCGACGATGATCTCGGCCTTCTTGATCCAGCAAGAGAGACGGAGAGGTAGAAGAGTTCTCCGGCAGCATGACAGTGCTCCGGAGGTTGGTGATGATCTCGTCTCAGCAGGGCTCCGTCCGAGCTCCGCAGAAACGCGATCTAGAGGTAAAACCGTGGAGATATGTGGTCGGGCTGCCGTGGCAAAGTTGTCTCAAATCAGCCCTAAAACCCCACTATATATAGGAGAGAGAGGGGGGAGCCTTGCCTTGGGGTCCAAGAACCCCCAAGGGGTCGGCCGAGCCAAGGGGGGAAGGATTCCCCTCCCAAACCGAGTCCTATTTGGTTTGGAAGGTGGAGTCCTTCTTCCCTTTCCCACCTCCTCTTTTTTCTTTTTCTCTTTGATTTTCTTCCCAATGCGCATAGGCCTCTTTTGGGCTGTCCCACCAGCCCACTAAGGGCTGGTGCGGCACCCCCAACACCTATGGGCTTCCCCGGGGTGGGAGCCCCCCCCCGGTGAACTCCCGGAACCCATTCATCATTCCCGGTACATTCCCGTTAACTCCGAAAACCTTCCGGTAATCAAATGAGGTCATCCTATATATCAATCTTCGTTTCCGGACCATTCCTGAAACCCTCGTGACGTCTGTGATCTCATCCGGGACTCCGAACAACATTCGGTAACCAACCATATAACTCAAATACGTATAAAACAACGTCGAACCTTAAGTGTGCAGACCCTGCGGGTTCGAGAACTATGCAGACATGACCTGAGAGACTCCTCGGTCAATATCCAATAGCGGGACCTGGATGCCCATATTGGATCCTACATATTCTACGAAGATCTTATCGTTTGAACCTCAGTGCCAAGGATTCATATAATCCCGTATGTCATTCCCTTTGTCCTTCGGTATGTTACTTGCCCGAGATTCGATCGTCAGTATCCGTATACCTATTTCAATCTCGTTTACCGGCAAGTCTCTTTACTCGTTCTGTAATACAAGATCCCGCAACTTACACTAACTCACATTGCTTGCAAGGCTTGTGTGTGATGTTGTATTACCGAGTGGGCCCCGAGATACCTCTCCGTCACACGGAGTGACAAATCCCAGTCTCGATCCATACTAACTTAACGAACACCTTCGGAGATACCTGTAGAGCATCTTTATAGTCACCCAGTTACGTTGCGACGTTTGATACACACAAAGTATTCCTCCGGTGTTAGTAAGCTATATGATCTCATGGTCATAGAAATAAATACTCGACACACAGAAAATAGTAGCAATAAAATGACACGATCAACATGCTACGTCTATTAGTTTGGGTCTAGTCCATCATGTGATTCTCCTAATGACGTGATCCAGTTATCAAGCGACAACACCTTGTTCATAATCAGAAGACACTGACTATCGTTGATCAACTGGCTAGCCAACTAGAGGCTTGCTAGGGACAGTGTTTTGTCTATGTATCCACACATGTAAACGAGTCTTCATTCAATACAATTATAGCATGGATAATAAACGATTATCTTGATATGGGAATTATAATAATAACTATATTTATTATTGCCTCTAGGGCATAATTCCAACAGTCTCCCACTTGCACTAGAGTCAATAATCTAGTCCTCACATCATCATGCGAATTACATTGTAATAAATCTAACACCCATACAGTTCTGGTGTTGATCAGGCTTTGCCCGTGGAAGAGGTTTAGTCAGCGGGTCTGCTACATTCAGATCCGTGTGCACTTTGCATATATTTACGTCCTCCCCTTCGACGTAGTCGCGGATGAGGTTGAAGTGTCGTTTGATGTGTCTGGACTTCTTGTGAAACCGTGGTTCCTTTGCTAGGGCAATGGCACCCGTGTTGTCACAGAACAAGGTTATTGGATTCAGTGCGCTTGGCACCACTCCAAGATCCGTCATGAATTGCTTCATCCAGACACCCTCCTTAGCTGCCTCCGAGGCAACCATGTACTCCGCTTCACATGTAGAATCTGCTACGACGCTCAGCTTGGAACTGCACCAGCTTACCGCACCCCCATTAAGAATAAATACGTATCCGGTTTGCGACTTAGAGTCGTCCGGATCTGTGTCAAAGCTTGCATCGACGTAACCTTTTACGGCGAGCTCTTCGTCACCTCCATACACGAGAAACATCTCCTTAGTCCTTTTCAGGTACTTTAGGATATTCTTGACCGCCGTCAAGTGATCCACTCCTGGATTACTCTGGAACCTACCTGCCATACTTATGGCCAGGCTAACATCCGGTCGAGTGCACAGCATTGCATACATGATAGAACCTATGGCTGAAGCATAGGGGACGGAGCGCATATGCTCTCTATCTTCATCAGTTGCTGGGCACCGAGTCTTACTCAATCTCGTACCTTGTAAAACTGGCAAGAACCCTTTCTTGGACTGTTCCATTTTGAACCTCTTCAAAACTTTATCAAGGTATGTGCTTTGTGAAAGTCCTATCAGGCGTTTTGATCTATCCCTGTAGATCTTAATGCCTAGAATGTAAGCAGTTTCTCCTAGGTCCTTCATAGAGAAACTTTTATTCAAGTAATCCTTTATGCTCTCCAAAAACTCTACGTTGTTTCCAATCAGCAATATGTCATCCACATATAATATTAGAAACGCCACAGAGCTCCCACTCACTTTCTTGTAAATACAAGATTCTCCAACCACTTGTACAAACCCAAATGCTTTGAGCACCTCATCAAAGCGTTTGTTCCAACTCCGAGATGCTTGCACCAGTCCATAAATGGATCGCTGGAGCTTGCACACCTTGTTAGCATTCTTAGGATCGACAAAACTTTCGGATTGCATCATATACAACTCTTCCTTAAGGAAACGTTAAGGAACGCCATTTTGGCATCCATCTGCCAGATTTCATAATCGAAAAATGCAGCTATTGCTAACATGATTCTGACGGACTTAAGCATCGCTACGGGTGAGAATGTCTCATCGTAGTCAACTCCTTGAACTTGTGAAAAACCCTTTGCCACAAGTCGAGCTTTATATACGGTCACATTGCCGTCAGCGTCCGTCTTCCTCTTAAAGATCCATTTGTTCTGAATAGCCTTGCGGCCCTCAGGCAGTACTTCCAAAGTCCACACTTTGTTCTCATACATGGATCCTATCTCGGACTTCATGGCTTCTAGCCATTTGTTGGAATCTGGGCCCACCATTGCTTCTTCATAATTTGCAGGTTCATTGTTGTCTAACAACATGATCGATAAGACGGGATTGCCGTACCACTCTGGAGCAGCACGTGGTCTCGTCGACCTGCGTGGTTCGACAGAAACTTGAACCGGAGTTTCATGATCATCATCATTAACTTCCTCCTCAACCGGCATCGCAACGACAGAGGTTTCCCCTTGCCCCGCGCCACCATCCAGAGGGATGAGAGGTTGGACAACCTCGTCAAGTTCTATCTTCCTCCCACTCAATTCTCTTGAGAGAAACTCCTTCTCGAGAAAAGCTCCGTTTTTAGCAACAAACACTTTCCCCTCTGATTTGAAATAGAAGGTGTACCCAACTGTCTCTTTTGGGTAACCTATGAAGATGCACTTTTCCGCTTTGGGTTCCAGCTTTTGAGGCTGAAGCTTTTTGACATAAGCATCACATCCCCAAACTTTAAGAAACGACAACTTTGGCCTTTTGCCATACCATAGTTCGTATGGTGTCGTCTCAACGGATTTTGATGGTGCCCTATTTAAAGTGAATGCAGCTGTTTCTAATGCATAACCCCAAAATGATAATGGCAAATCGGTAAGAGACATCATAGATCGCACCATCTCTAATAAAGTACGATTATGACGTTCGGACACACCATTACGCTGTGGTGTTCCAGGCGGTGTCAATTGTGAAACAATTCCACATTGTCTTAAGTGAGCACCAAACTCGAAACTCAGATATTCACCCCCACGATCAGACCGTAGGAACTTGATCTTCTTGTTACGATGGTTTTCAACTTCACTCTGAAATTGCTTGAACTTTTCAAATGTTTCAGACTTGTGCTTCATTAAGTAGACATAACCATATCTACTGAAATCGTCAGTGAAGGTGAGAAAATAACGATATCCGCCGCGTGCCTCTATGCTCATCGGACCACACACATCGGTATGTATAATTTCCAACAAGTCACTTGCACGCTCCATTGTTCCGGAGAACGGAGTTTTAGTCATCTTGCCCATGAGGCATGGTTCGCACGTGTCAAGTGAATCAAAGTCAAGTGACTCCGAAAGTCCATCCGCATGGAGTTTCTTCATGCGCTTTACACCAATATGACCCAAGCAGCAGTGCCACAAAAATATGGTGCTATCATTGTTAACTCTTTTGGTCTCAATGTTATGTATGTGTGTATCACTATCAAGATTCAATATGAACAATCCTCTCACATTGGGTGCATGACCATTGCAAGGGCCATTCGCCATATACAAAGTCCTGCACAATGGAGCCTATCGACTATACAACATCGACAGCGGTGCAGAGGAACCCATAACCTAGAACACAGACCTGCTCCGCAAGTTCTACACATAGAACTTTCCTTTTTTCATTCCAGTAATGAATCCAAATAAATAGAAAAATAAAGTTCTTAGTTTCTTCGACTATCTTCGAACACTTCACTCCGGTGAAACACACCCCAAGTGGGTGGAAAATCCTTAACTGTGAACCTGTATTTTCTTAAGGTAAAATTTGCCTCGAGTGAGGACAATTTCCTCACTCGGGGGCTTAGCTACGGACCAGCTTTCGCCTAAGTCAAAACGGTTCCGAATGAGGACACGATTGTCTTTTGAATACCTTGATGGACAAGACCTTCAACGAGTTTGCAAGCACTATCATCTCGGTAGTGAACCTGCTTCCCCTAAGGTAAACCCTTCCCTGAGTGATCTTGGAAACCTCCACACTCGTGGGCTTAGCTGTGAACCAACTTTGGCCTAAGTTAAAATTGTTCCGAATGAAGGCAAGA
Organism: Hordeum vulgare subsp. vulgare; assembly: GCF_904849725.1. NCBI lineage: Eukaryota > Viridiplantae > Streptophyta > Magnoliopsida > Poales > Poaceae > Hordeum > Hordeum vulgare. The sequence continues at coordinate 533,093,541 of NC_058523.1, read as the reverse complement.
CTTCCATTCGGGCGCCAAGATGAACAGGACGATCATTCCTTAGCAGTGATTCCTCTTTCGCCGAGGGTAAATCCTGCCTCGAGTGGAGGCAACGTCCATGCTCGGGGGCTTAGCTGCGGACCAGCTTTTTCCTAACTCAAAACAGTTCCGAATGAGGACACGATCGTCATTCGAATAACTTGATGGACAGGACCATCGATGATATCGCAAGAACTATCATCTCGGTAGTGAACCTGTTTCTCCTAAGGTAAACCCTACCCCTAATGATCGTGGAAACCTCCACACTCGGGGGTTTAGTTGTGAACCATCTTTCGCCTAAGTTAAAGTGGTTCCGAATGAAGGCAAGACCTCCATTCGGGCGCCAAGATGAACAGGATGATCATTCCTTAGCAGCGATTAAGCTGTCGCCCAGGGTAAATCCTGCCTCGAGTGGAGGCAATGTCCACGCTCGGCAGGTTAACCGCGGACCATCTTTCGCCTAAGTCAAAATAGTTCCGAATGAGGACACGGTCGTCATTCAAATACCTTGATGGACAGGACCATCAACGAGTTCGCAAGAACTATCATCTCGGTAGCGAACCTATTTCGCCTAAGGTAAACCCTTCCCCAAGTGATCGTGGAAACCTCCACACTCGGGGGCTGATGACCCACAAGTATAAGGGATCAATCGTAGTCCTTTCGATAAGTAAGAGTGTCGAACCCAACGAGGAGCAGAAGGATCTGACAAGTGGTTTTCAGCAAGGTAAATTCTGCAAGCACTGAAACTATTGGTAATCAGTGATTGTGTGGTGAGGTGATTCGTAGCAAGCAACAAGTAACAAAAGTAGCAATGGTGCAGCAAAGTGGCCCAATCCCTTTTGTAGCAAGGGACAAACCTAGACAAAGTCTTATAGGAGGAAAAACGCTCCCGAGGACACACGGGAATTTCTGTCATGCTAGTTTTCATCATGTTCATATGATTCACGTTCGTTACTTTGATAGTTTGATATGTGGGTGGACCGGTGCTTGGGTACTGCCCTTACTTGGACAAGGATCCCACTTATGATTAACCCCTCTCGCAAGCATCCGCAACTACGAAAGAAGAATTAAGACAAAGTCTAACCATAGCATTAAACTAGTGGATCCAAATCACACCCTTACGAAGCAACGCATAAACTAGGGTTTAAGCTTCTGTCACTCTTGTTGGGGAACGTCGCATGGGAAACAAAAATTTTCCTACGCGCACGAAGACCTATCATGGTGATGTCCATCTACGAGAGGGGATTTCTGATCTATGTACCCTTGTAGATCGCACATCAGGAAGCGTTAAGAAACGCGGTTGATGTAGTGGACCGTCCTCACGTCCCTCGATCCGCCCCGCGAACCGTCCCATGAATCGTCCCGCGATCCGTCGTCACCTCGTGATGTAGTGGCACCTCCGCGTTTAGCACACGTACAGCTCGACGATGATCTCGGCCTTCTTGATCCAGCAAGAGAGATGGAGAGGTAGATGAGTTCTCCGGCAGCGTGACGGCACTTCGGAGGTTGGTGGTGATCTTTTCTCGGTAGGGCTTCCCCCGTGCTCCGCAGAAACGCGATCTAGAGGAAAAACCGTGGAGGTATCTGGTCGGGCTGCCGTGGCAAAGTTGTCTCAAATCAGCCCTAATACCTTAGTATATATAGGAGGGAGGGGAGGGACCTTGCCTTGAGGCTCAAGGAGCCCCAAGGGGTCGGCCGAAGGGGGGGAGGAGGATTCCTCCTCCAATCCTAGTCCAACTAGGATTGGAAGGTGGAGTCCTTCTCTATTTTCCCACTTCCCCTTTTTTTTCCTTTTCTCTTTGATTTTCTTTCTCTCCTGCGCACGGGCCTTCTTGGGCTTGCCCACCAGCCCACTAAGGGCGGGTGCGGCACCCCTAAGGCGTATGGGCTTCCCCGGGGTGGGCTGGCCCCCCCGGTGAACATCCGGAACCCATTCGTCACTCCCGGTACATTCCCGGTAATGCCGAAAACTTTCCGGTAATCAAATGAGGTCATCCTATATATCAATCTTCGTCTCCGGAACATTCCAGAAACCCTCGTGACGTACGTGATCTGATCCGGGACTCCGAACAACATTCGGTAACCAACCATATAACTCAAATATGCATAAAACAACGCCAAACCTTAAGTGTGCAGACCCTGCGGGTTCGAGAATTATGTAGACATGACCCGAGGGACTCCTCGGTCAGTATCCAATAGCGGGACCTGGATGCCCATATTGGATCCTACATATTCTACGAAGATCTTATCGTTTGAACCTCAGTGCCAGGGATTCATATAATCCCGTATGTCATTCCCTTTGTCCTTCGGTATGTTACTTGCCCGAGATTCGATCGTCAGTATCCGCATACCTATTTCAATCTCGTTCACCGGCAAGTCTCTTTACTCGTTCCATAATACAAGATCCCGGGACTTACACTAAGTCACATTGCTTGCAAGGCTTGTATGTGATGTTGTATTACCGAGTCGGCCCCGAGATACCTCTCCGTCACACGGAGTGACAAATCGCAGTCTTGATCCATACTAACTCAACGGACACCTTTGGAGATACCTGTAGAGCACCTTTATAGTCACCCAGTTACGTTGTGACGTTTGGTACACACAAGGCATTCCTCCGGTGCCAGTGAGTTATATGATCTCATGCTCATAGGAATAAATACTTGACATGCAGAAAAAAGTAGCAACAAAATGACATGATCAACATGCTACGTTCATTTCTTTGGGTCTAGTCCATCACATGATTCTCCTAATGATGTGATCCCGTTATCAAGTAACAACACTTGCCTATAGTCAGGAAACCTTGACCATGTTTGATCAACGAGCTAGTCAACTAGATACTTACTAGGGAAAGTGTTTTGTCTATGTATCCACACAAGTATTGTGTTTCCAATCAATACAATTATAGAATGGATAATAAACGATTATCATGAACAAAGAAATATAATAATAACTAATTTATTATTGCCTCTAGGGCATATTTCCAACAACTCTAGCAACCCATTATCTACTTACTACTTCCCAATGCCTTCCTCTAGGCCCAAGTAATGGTGAAGTGTTATGTAGTCGACGTTCACATAACACCACTAGAGGAAAAACAACATACAACACATCGAAATACCGAACGAATACCAAATTCACATGACTACTATTAGCATGACTTATCCCATGTCCTGAGGAACAAAAGTAACTACTCACAAAGCATAATAATATTCATGACCAGAGAGGTAATGAGTAGCATCAAGGATCTGAACATAAACTCTTCCACCAAGTAATTCAACTAGCATCAACTACAAAGAGTAATTAACACTACTAGCACCCTTACAAGGACCAATCGGAGTCGCGAGACGGAGATTGGTTACAAGTGATGAACTAGGGTTTGCAGATGAGATGGTGCTGATGAAGATGTTGATGGTGACGAGTCCCCTCCGATGAGAGGAGTGTTGGTGATGACGATGGCGACAATTTCCCCCTCTGGGATGGAAGTTTCCCCGGCATGATCGTCCTACCGGAGCTCTAGATTGGTTCTGCTCAAGTTCCGCCTCGTGGCGGCGGCGAATCCACGAAAAAGCTCCTCCTTGATTTTTTTCCTGGACGAAACCCTTCATATAGCCGAAGGGGGGGCCAGTGGACCAGCAGGCTGCCCACAAACCCCCTAGGCGTGGCCAGGGGGGTGGCCGCGCCTAGCAGGCTTGTGGCCACCTGCTGGCGCACCTCTCATGCTTCTTTGGCCTAGTATTTTTTATAAATCCAGAAAAAAATCCTCGTTGATTTTTACGGCGTTTGGAGTTGCGCAGAATAGGCATCTCAACTTTGCTCCTTTTTCAGGCCAGAATTCCAGCTGCCGGCATTCTCCCTCTTCATGTAAACCTTGCAAAATAAGAGAGAAAAGGCATAAGTATTGTAGCGTGAAGTGAAATAACAGCCCAAGAAGCAATAAATATCAACATGAAAACATGATGCAAAATGGACGTATCACAGGCTTAGCTGCGAACCAGCTTTCACCTAAGCTAAAGTGGTTCCAAATGAAGGTAAGACCTCCATTCGGGCGTCAAGATGAAGAGGACAATCATCCCAAGATGTGATTCCGCTTCCGCCTAGGGTAAATCCTGCCTCAGTGGAGGCAACATCCATGCTTGGGGGCTTAGCCGCAGACCAACTTTTGACCAAGTCAAAAAGGTTCCGAATGAGGACACGGTCATCATTCGGATACCTTGATCGACAGGACCGTCGACGAGTTCGCAAGAACTATCATCTCGGTAGGGAACCTGTTTCGCCTAAGGTAAACCCTCCCCCGAGTGATCATGGTAACCTCCACACTCGGGAGCTTAGTTGCCAACCAGCTTTTGCCTAAGTTAATGTGGTTCCGAATGAAGGCAAGACCTCCATTCGGGCACCAAGATAAACAGGACAATCATCCCAAGACGCGATTCCGCTTTCGCCTAGGGAGAAAAGAACCCGAGTGAGGACAACCTCCACCCTCGGGGACTTAGTTGCGGATCAACTTTTTCCTAAGTCACAAGAAACTTCGAGTGAGGACAACCTCCACGCTTGAGCGCTTAGCCGCGGACCAGCTTTCGCCTAAGTCACACGCGATCCCGAGTGAGGACAACGTGCACATTCGGCCGAGCATAAGCAACCCCAAGCAAAGACGACCAAGAAAATAAGATCCAAAATCAACTGCGGATAAAAGGGATCGAGTTCAGCTAATGGTGCGCAAAATAGAAGGCCCAGGGCCACTCAAAGTTTTAGGTTACATAAAACCACTCGGCATACTGAGGAAAATTATAGCTTAATGTTTTTTGCTCCGAGCATCACTCACAGGCCGAAGACTCCACTATTTCGATGAAGGTATCAAGGTCAATTCCCTCTGTGATCCGTGTGGCCGCCGCCACGAACACCTCCATCAAGTCTTCAAACTTGGTTCCCTTGTAGTTGATGACCCGAAGATTCTTATGTTGGGGAACGTTGCATGGGAAACAAAAAATTTCCTACGCACACGAAGACCTATCATGGTGATGTCCATCGACGAGAGGATATTTGGATCTACGTACCCTTGTAGATCGCATAGCACGAAGCGTTAAGAAACGCGGTTGATGTAGTGGAACGTCCTCACGTCCCTCGATCCGCCCCGTGAACCATCCCGCGATCCGTCCCACGATCCGCTCCGATCTAGTGCCGAACGGATGGCACCTCCGCGTTCAGCACGTACAGATCGACGATGATCTCGGCCTTCTTGATCCAGCAAGCAAGACGGAGAAGTAGATGACTTCTCCGATAGCGTGACAACGCTCTGGTGGTGGTGAAGGATCTACTCCTGCGGGGCTCCGCCCGAGATCCGCAGAAATACGATCTTGAGGTAAAACTCTCGTGTCTAGATCTGACTTGCACGTGGCAAAAGTTGTCTCAAATCAGCCCTAAATCACCACTATATATAGGAGAGAGGGGGAGGAGGCTTGCCTTGAGGGCCGGGCCCTCAAGGGTGCGCCGGCCAGGGAGGAGGAGGAGTCCTACTCCAATCCTAGTCCAACTAGGATTGGAAAGTGGAGTCCTTCTCTTCCTTCCCACCTTGTCTTTTCTTTTCTTTTGTTTTCTTTCTCTAGCGCATAGGCCTTCTTGGTGTGACGCCCTCGGTTTAATCGTACGCTAATCATACACGCAAATGCGTACGATCAAACCCAAGGACTCACGGGAAGATATCACAACACAACTCTAGACACAAATAAAATAACATCAGCTTCATATTACAAGCGAGGGGCCTCGAGGGCTAGAATACGGAAGCTCGATAAACACACGAGTCAGGGGAAGCAACAAATATATGAGTACAGACATAAAACATGGGGTGCCTTACAGAAGGCTAACACAAAAGAAAACACGATCGAACGAGGCGAGGCCTCCTGCGTGGGAACCTCCTAACTACTCCTGATCATCAGCGGCCTCCATGAAGATGACACCATCGGGGCGGCAGGCGTCGGCAGGAAACTCCACTCCTGGGCTCCATCATCTGGTCGCAGCAACGGATCAATGGGACAAGGGGGGAGCAAGCAGTGGTCAGTACTCATCCAAAGTACTCGCAAGTCTTACATCCGAACTATTCTAATTATGCATTAGTATCAAAGAAGGGGGGTTATATGTGGACTAACTGCAGCAATGCGAGAATAGAGAGAGAAGGCCTAGTCCTATCGAAGACTAGCATCTTCAGGGTCTTGCAGACATAGACGAGAGTAGAACAGGGGTAAAACAATAATAGTCATATTGTTGCAGCAAACTTTAAAGTGAGGTCACGCCTAAAGATCTTCCCTCGACTCCCTGCGAGGAAGCAATCCCGAGGCAAACTAATGATCCAGTTAAGTAACAATTGTAGTTGTATAAGATCGAGGCACAACTCCAAGTCGTCCTATAACCGTGGACACGGCTATCCGAATAGTAAATTTTCATCCCTGCAGGGGTGCACCACATGTCCCGTCACGCTCGATAACACTCTGGCCGGACATACTTTTCTGGGTCCTGCCTGGCCTCGGAATATCGACACGTCGCAGCCCCACCTAAGACTAATCAGAGAGGTCAGCCCGCCGGTCTAACTCCTAAGCACAAAGGGTTCATGGGCCCAGTTCCCCTTCACGCTCCTGCACGTGGCGTGGGCGGCCGACGTCAGTCCTAGCATCCCTTAATCACAAGCACGATGCATCTCGGGACCACTCGGGCGCGCGCCACTACGATTGCTAACATCTGAAAAGCTTCGGCTGATACCGCGACGCCGAGTACCCATAATTCTTCCCGCGAAGCCGGTTAGTGCGAAAAGGTCTCCGACCAACCCAGATCAAATACCCAAATCCATTAACATTTTAATTAGGCCATCAACATAGTCTCACGGGAATCCACCCGTCTTACAACTAATCACCAATGATCCCAGTAACATGGTCGAGTAACTGTGTGGTTGGAACATCGGGGGGGGGGGGAGGGGGGGGGGAATTCGGGTATCACCCTCGTTGGATTACGAACGATGTACCCGTCAAGGTGGGCTTAGAGGAATCACCCTCGGGGGTCCCACACTTGCGGGGTTGCACGACAGAGGCATCATCGGGAATGGTGAAAGAGGAATCACCCTCGATAACCACGACCGACTAGCTATACTACAGAGATATCATCAGGAGTACTTAGCGAGGTGTCACCCTCGGTACCCGATAGTATCCCTATAGCATCGTACAATGAAGGGGGTGTGTGTGCTCTGTCGGGTCTGGCTCGTCGATCAGAGATCGAGATTGGAAACAAGCGGGGCAACTGGACTACGGGGTCAGAGGGGATGACTGCTCCACCTATACTAGGCATGTTAAAGGTACAGGACTGAAAGTAGCAGTTCATCAAAAACAGGCTATGCATCAGATATAGGAGCTAACTACAACAGTAGCAAAATACTAATGCAAGCAGTAGGAAGAAAGACATAGGTGATATAGGAATGATCAAGGGGGGGGTTTGCTTGCCTTGCTGCTCTGCGGCAAAGGACTGATCGGTAGGGTCGTAGATGTACCCGGCAGGAGCGTCAGTCTCGGGGTCTACCGGTAAGAAGAGGGGGAAGAAACAATAAATAATAGCAACGGTGCAACACAAAGCATGACATGACAAGATGCAGGCTAGAGATGAGCTAACGTAGCAACATCCATCATAGACGGGTCGGAAGAATATCTGATGATATTTTCTGGGTCTCGGGCTACTACCGGTCATACTGGAAATGATGGAAATGTTCCATGTTTGCTATGCTAGGGACGCGTGACACACGAATGGACCGTGTATCCGGGTTCGTCTCGTTCTGCTGATCAACTTTCATGTTGAAAATATTTTGATCTGACTTACGGATTATTTAATATTAATTTGTAAAGTTTTATTTAACAATTAGGAATTAAAAACGGATTTAAGTGATTTAATAAAAAGCTATTATGACATCAGCATGATGTCATGCTGACATCAACAGTTGACTGGTCAACTGACCAGCGGGTCCCGAACGTCATATGCACAAGTTTTAATTAAGATTAAATATTAATTAATCAGATTAATTTAGTGGGGGGCCCATGTGTCATACTCTAATTATTCTAATTATCCAATTAATTAATTTAACTAATATATCTATTTATTTATTTAATAAAAACATTAACATTATTTTTATTTATTAATTAATTATCGCGTGGGGCCTCCCTGTCATAGACAGCGGGTGCGTTGGCTCCACCGGTAAGTGACCCAAGGCTATATACTCATTTTTTTACAAATACATAACCATGCAATTACCGTATTCGTCCAAATATCTATATACGCAAATACATATATCGCATCTCATACATACATACATACATACGCATCTAATACATCTTTTGTTTTATTTTCTTTTAACTCTCACACTCTCATCTCTGTTAACAGAGAGGCAGAGAGCAGAGAACAACTCTGTGCTCTAACTCAACATAGAAGAACACCTTCTTCAAATCCTCCTACCGGTCACTACCGTCGACGGATCGGAGTCCCGTTTGCCGGAATCGAACCGGGACGGTGAGGGGAATGCGACGGTGGGAGGAGCCCGAGGAGGGGCTCACCAACGTTGATGAGACGGCCCGATGAAGCCAGAGTTCGCGGGAAGGCGGAGGTGACGGTGTGGAGGCGTTCCCGGAGGCGGTGATGATGGATCCGACGAGGAGGGGCCTCGGTGCGAGGCCCTAGCACGGCGGGAAGCTCGACCGACGCGAGGTGATGAGGGGAGTGGAGCGGGATGTGGCGAGGAGGAGGCGCCGGAGGGACACCTCGGTGCAGGGGCCAGCCGGCGCGGGCTTCGGCCTGGGCGAGCGAAGGGAGGCCGAGGCGGGGCCGCCATGGCCGGCGAGGCCCCGACCGAGGCGCCGGTGAGGGGGGCTCGTCGGGGCGCCATCGGAGTAGGAACCCGACGGGAGGGACCTCCGGCCGGGTGGCGGGAGAGGGTACCGCCGGGGAGGGGTGGAGAGGCAGGGCGAGGTGGGATCTGGGGGTGGTCGGGTGCGGTGGTGAGGAGGGCTCTCGCGGGGGGGGGGCCTGGTGCAGATGGTCTCCTGAGAGAGAGGGAACAAGAGGGAGAGTTGGGATCGTGGGTGGGAACGAGAGGGAGAGTTGGGATCGTGGGGGGGGGGCGACGGGGGTCTGTGCGCAGGGTGGGGTGGCGGCGGCTGCCAGGGGGGAGCGAGGGCAGGGGCCTCGCTGGCTAGGGTTTGGCCCCTGCGGGCGGTTGTTGGCGTGGCCGGCTGGGCCACTAGGCCTAGTTAGGCCAAGGGGTGGGGGGGCCTTTCCTTTTTTTTAATATATTTTTTTATTAATTCTAATCCCTTTTATTATTCTATTTTTATTTACTTTCTTTTATAATTTATAATTTATACTTTTAGTCCTTTCTTTTGTTTATTTATTTTCATTTACTATATTTCTTTACTTATTTTGTTAATGCTCCTTTCTTAATATATTGGGATCATCAATGATTCCAAAAGTACCCGACTTGATATTATAATCTGTTAGGGAATCTTTATAACTCCCCGACGTTGTATCTCAACAACATAAAAATCTTTTCACGTTTGACTTAATCCCGAAGCTTCGAATTATGATTCGGTTTCAACCATTACGAGAACATTGATATAGTTAACGGTGACGTGGCATCATTAGCGTAGGATCACTGTCGCTTAATTACAATCATCACTGTAGCAAAAGTCGAGGATGTCACAGTTCTCCCCTACTAACAAGAATTCTCGTCCCGAGAATGAAGGGGTAGAGGGAAAGAGCCCGTGGTATTCATCACGAAGATGATCCTCGCGTTCCCAAGTGGCTTCATCTTCAGAATGATTTGACCACTGCACCTTAAGGAACTTGGTGACCTTGCGACGAGTCTTACGTTCAGCTTGCTCGAGAATGCGGACCGGATGCTCTTTATACGAGAGGTCTTGTTGTAGCTCAAGCATATCGTGATCCACTTCTCGAATAGGATCCTTGAAGCAGCGGCGGAGCTGAGACACGTGGAGGACATCGTGAACCTGAGAAAGGTTCGCCGGCAGTCCAATTGATAAGCCACTTTTCCACGCGTGTCGAGAACAGTGAAAGGACCAATATAGTGAGGAGCTAACTTGCCCTTGATCTGAAAACGGTGTGCACCTCTCATTGGTGTGACACGAAGATAAGCCTTTTCGCCAGGTTGATAGACCATATCTTGATGATGACGGTCATACTGACTCTTCTGACGAGACTGAGCAGCCTTCAGATTCTCATGAATAATGCGGACTTGATCTTCGACATGTTGGATAATATCCGGACCGAAGAGTGATTGGTCCACTGAACGGTGGCTCGAGAATTACATACGAGTCAAGTGCAAAGGATACCTTGGAGTCAAATGATGTACAGGAGAGTCAGGTTTCAATCCTGTGGAACTTTGGGTTATGGGTCCACCATGTGGGCCAAGAATAGATAGAGGGGTGACATATTATTCGGTCTTGGTAGCAAAACATGCCAGAGGATAACCTGTCAGTTTGTTGGCAACAACGTTGGTACCAAGGGCGGGAGACGATCAGAACCATTTTCCTGCTCGTTGAAACGAGGCGGACCAATAGGCAAGGTTCTCGTCCACCGGCGGCTACCGAAATGTTATCCACAATAGTAACACGGTCTTACTGACAGAGTTGTACACCAAGGTTCATAGCTAAACAAGGAATTAACACTGCTTAGATAAGTTATGCCACAAGAAAGGTTAAAAAGGTCAACGGGAATTAGAATGTGTTCACACACACAAGTATTAAAGTATACCATTCCCAAGGAAAACATAGGGTATGGTATGCATGATAGGTCACCCGGTACATAACCATCTTGATAAAGAGACAAGAAGAATCATGATGTTTACCCATACCATACGGTTTGGATAATTGATCAGGAACAATTTAGCATTGCACTTCCAATGTTCCTGGTGAAATTTGAAGTACCACATCCGTGCTTTGGGGTAGCATCGACATGGTCATCAGATAAAGGTTGGACTTTGGGTACACAAAGAATTCATCAAAAACAAGTTATAAAATAAGCCATATAGTTTCCGCATGGAAGATGGCGAATCTTACATATGAAGGATTTATAACAATAGGTCCTCCGACCCAGTGTGCCAGACAAGACATCACTGTACCGGTTTTCCTAAAGACCAAAGTTATAATTATTGGGATACGTGCGCGAGATTCAAATCTGATTGGTGCCGGGACACCTCAGGCTCAAGATACCTGAGAAGAAGGATGAAAATGCAAGATTCTCATGAGGTGAGCTACACAAGCAATTCTTGAACCAAGAGTTTGATTTATTACATCTGAACACAATGTCAAGACATTCGTGCCCACATAGAATTCGTACGTCAAAATGCAACTGGGTTCTTATTTTGGGAACCATCATCGAGGATGACAAGGTTCCATGTGTAAGTCTGGATTAGCTCTTATGAAAGAACTTATTTTCCTTGATCAAATCAGTAAGTGGCTTGGCGTGCTAAGAGAAATTATATCAAGTGAAGATAACAAATCTTCAAAACATATAACACTTTGCACATGCGTGAATGATTTGGTATTTCCCAAGAGGAAGCGAAACAAAACTTTCACATATTCACGGCGGAAAGATTGCACGTGAACTTTGGGGAAAACACTTCTTTTATCAACATATCCTTCCTGAGCTAGGCACAAGGCTAATGCTTTCAAGAGCTTCATCGTCGCACCATGAATAAGTTGAGTTTGTGGCCGATGGGCTTGACAGCAATCCCACAAGATTTTGGTAGAGATGAATTTTCAAAGTTATAATATCAAGGAGACAGCATTTGTCAAATCAAATGGTATAATGTCGTATGCTCGAGGGAACATCATCAATTAAAAATTGGCCGAAGGGTGCACTCGAAAATATGAAATGAGTAGCACGACCAATGCTGGAATGGTGAGTCAACAACCAATACTCCAAGAATGAAATAATTAGTCGTTAACCTCAAGGCAATAGGGTTGCCAGAAGTATTGGGATCGCACATTAGAGTTCACCAGTTGGTATTCCGGTTTGAAACATCACATAACCAATAGATGAATGATGATGGCGGGAAGTATTATTATATCAAGAATTCTTAAGACGTGTGCAATCCTCACGACATTCTTGACATACCAGATAGTAATACTCCAAGGTAGAAGATAACATAAGCTGTATAGTGAGGAACACAAAGGACAACACAAAACACAAACATGTTCGTGTAGGGGGGGAGGCAAGAAGGTTGTCGACGATAAAACATATTATCGTGGGGCAAGGATGGTATTTCTCATCATGCATTCGGTCGATACCCTGCAAGAGCTCGGGATGCTGATGATGATCACGACACCTTTGTCGACAAGCTTCACGAAGATGTAAATGATCGGCGACGACATCAAGCAATGGAATGATGAAGCAAGAGGTTGTCGGAATCACAGATAAGACTGCTAGCTTAGAATTGAGATCGCCTTTTAAGACAACCAACATGGTGTTGAAAGATTGTTGTAAGCTTAACAACTTGGAATGACATGATCAAGTACAAACTCGTAAACAAGGAAGATTGATAAAAGTTGTTGAATCGCAATGCGTACTTGATTTAGTTATCGATGTACTTGCGTGTCCAACAACTCAAACACGAGGAAACTGGAATTAATGAAAACATCATAGTTGATGAGGAGCTCACAAGAAGTTATATAGCTTCGTGATATCCTCGAGCTACAAGGAATAATATTCGGAGGTAGATCAACATTAAGGCTTGGACCGGTGTATTGCTCTGAAGAAGACAAGTACTTTAACTCGTCTAAGAATGAAATCAAGTTAGGACAACATGGTCGGAACCACGGTTGTAAAGTACAAGATCACAGATACCAAATCAAATCATATAATGAATGATTATTGATACGAGAAGTTTCTATGGTAGGATCAACGTCGTTTCCATGGGCATGAACACAGAGTTCAAGGTCGACTCCCATTTCATCAATGCATCACCTGCCATTTATTCCTCGCCTTTGATCGGTTGTAGCTTTGAAAGAATAACCGGCATAACACCAGAAGAGTAAGACTCGAGAAAACTCTTCGGGTCATATTGATTTAGGAAGGCATAGGTTCAACCCATCGGGGCATCTTAGGAACATATACCACAAACTCCAAGAGTTATTAACACATGCTTGAAGGGCATGGCTGAAAAATTGTATTGTACAACTTATCAAAGGGAGAAGACACAATTTACCAATGGCATCATGTGTCATGGGAAGCAATCACAAGAATTTTCTAAAGCAAAGGATGACGTCGGATAATAACTCAAATGAGTGTGGCAATCCACAAATGATTTGATGTGAGTACCGGTACTCAATCATAGGGGGTAAAACGCAAGGCATCGGATTATAGAACATCTGAAAAATATCGATACTTAATCACCAAAGGAATTATGATTTCGAGGTTGGTGTATCATAATCAGATCCTCCGATCAAATACAAGTAAGTTAAATAGATTTAGATGGACAATCAATAAAAATTGATTTGTCGAGAACCAGCTCGGTGTGGAAGGACGTCTGAGTCGATAGAAAATTTATGAGCCACAACAGACGATCGTGTGCATTCAAAGAAAGGTAGAATCAATAAGATCACAGGAAAAATCACAAAGGATTTTAATGAATGCTGCTAGACATATGGATTTAACCATAATGCAAGCAGGTGAGAAAGGTCATGAACATTAGGCTACGGACGATTTCGGAAGAACGAATAGTAAGTCGAAGAACTTTCGAAACCCATGACAACTGATGATGGACGAATCCCCGATAAGATAATTCGTTGCATCTCGTAAAGCAAGAGCAATTGGAGAAGAAAGCATAAACGACATTTGTATGTAGTCATCCGTAGTGGTTGACGAAGGAAGGGAAAATTGCAGAAGCAATGAGCACAACAGCTCAAGAGAACATCGAAGAGTAACTGCAGTTCTTCTGAGGGATAAAGCCATCGTCTGGAATACGGGGCTCTCCGGAATGAAATATTTACGAGAACCTAATGTTAGAGTTAGTAAAATCTTTAACCCGAAAGAGCTGAGAGAGTAGAGCCCAGAGTATAGGAAAGGAGTAAAAGATACTAATACCACCCAATTGAGATGTGGGCCCGAAAGCCACAACATCAGTGTTAGTAAAGTTTTTCGAACACTAGACTCAATTTCGGCCAAGGAGTTGGAAAGGGGGCTACCTACACGCAGTTGGCTCTGATACCAACTTGTGACGCCCTCGGTTTAATCGTACGCTAATCATACACACAAATGCGTACGATCAAACCCAAGGACTCACGGGAAGATATCACAACACAACTCTAGACACAAATAAAATAACATCAGCTTCATATTACAAGCCAGGGGCCTCGAGGGCTAGAATACGGAAGCTCGATAAACACACGAGTCAGCGGAAGCAACAAATATCTGAGTACAGACATAAAACATGGGGTGCCTTACAGAAGGCTAACACAAAAGAAAACACGATCGAACGAGGCGAGGCCTCCTGCCTGGGAACCTCCTAACTACTCCTGATCATCAGCGGCCTCCACGAAGATGACACCATCGGGGCGGCAGGCATCGGCAGGAAACTCCACTCCTGGGCTCCATCATCTGGTCGCAGCAACGGATCAAGGGGACAAGGGGGGAGCAAGCAGCGGTGAGTACTCATCCAAAGTACTCGCAAGTCTTACATCAGAACTATTCTAATTATGCATCAGTATCAAAGAAGGGGGGTTATATGTGGACTGACTGCAGCAATGCGAGAATAGAGAGAGAAGGCCTAGTCCTATCGAAGACTAGCATCTTCAGGGTCTTGCAGCAATAGATGAGAGTAGAACAGGGGTAAAACAATAATAGTCATATTGTTGCAGCAAACTTTAAAGTGAGGTCACGCCTAAAGATCCTCCCTCGACTCCCTACGAGGAAGCAATCCCGAGGCAAACTAATGATCGAGTTAAGTAACAATTGTAGTTGTATAAGATCGAGGCACAACTCCAAGTCGTCCTGTAACCGTGGACACGGCTATCCGAATAGTTAATTTTCATCCCTGCAGGGGTGCAACACATGTCCCGTCACGCTCGATAACACTCTGGCCGGACATACTTTTTTGGGTCCTGCCCGGCCTCGGAATATCGACACGTCGCAGCCCCACCTAAGACTAATCAGAGAGGTCAGCCCGCCGGTCTAACTCCTAAGCACAAAGGGTTCATGGGCCCAGTTCCCCTTCACACTCCTGCACGTGGCGTGGGCGGCCGACGTCAGTCCTAGCATCCCTTAGTCACAAGCGCGTTGCATCTTGGGACCACTCGGGCGCACGCCACTACGATTGCTGACATCTGAAAAGCTTCGGCTGATACCGCGACGCCGAGTACCCATAATTCTTCCCGCGTAGCCGGTTAGTGCGAAAAGGTCTCCGACCAACCCAGATCAAATACCCAAATCCATTAACATTTTAATTAGGCCATCAACACAGTCTCACGGGAATCCACCCGTCTTACAACTAATCACCAATGATCCCAGTAACATGGTCGAGTAACTGTGTGGTTGGAACATCGGGGGGGGGGGGGAATCCGAGTTATCATCCTCGTTGGATTCCAAACGATGTCCCCGACAAGGTGGGCTTAGAGGAATCACCCTCGGGGGTCCCACACTTGCGGGGTTGCACGACAGAGGCGTCATCGGGAATGGTGAAAGAGGAATCACCCTCGATAACCATGACCGACTAGCTATACTACAGAGATATCATCAGGAGTACTTAGCGAGGTGTCACCCTCTGTACCCGATAGTATCCCTATAGCGTCGTACAACGAAGCGGGTGTATGTGCTGTGTCGGGTCTGGCTCGTCGATCAGAGATCGAGATTGAAAACAAGCGGGGCAACTGGACTACGGGGTCAGAGGGGATGACTGCTCCACCTATACTAGGCATATTAAAGGTACAGGACTGAAAGTAGCAGTTCATCAAAAACAGGCTATGCATCAGATATAGGATCTAACTACAACAGTAGAAAAATACTAATGCAAGCAGTAGGAAGAAAGACATAGGTGATATAGGAATGATCAAGGGGGGTTTGCTTGCCTTGCTGCTCTGCGGCAAAGGACTGATGGGCAGGGTCGTAGATGTACCCGGCAGCAGCGTCACTCTCGGGGTCTACCGGTAAGAAGAGGGGGAAGAAACAATAAATAATAGCAACGGTGCAACACAAAGCATGACATGACAAGATGCAGGCTAGAGATGAGCTGACGCAGCAACATCCATCATAGACGGGTCGGAAGAATATCTGACGATATTTTCCGGGTCTCGGGCTACTACCGGTCATACTGGAAATGATGGAAATGTTCCATGTTTGCTATGCTAGGGACGCGTGACACACGAATGGACCGTGTATCCGGGTTCGTCTCGTTCTGTTGATCAACTTTCATGTTGAAAATATTTTGATCTGACTTACGGATTATTTAATATTAATTTTTGAAGTTTTATTTAACAATTAGGAATTAAAAACAGATTTAAATGATTTAATAAAAAGCTATTATGACATCAGCATGATGTCATGCTGACATCAACAGTTGACTGGTCAAGTGACCAGCGGGTCCCCAACGTCATAGGCGCAAGTTTTAATTAAGATTAAATATTAATTAATCAGATTAATTTAGTGGGGGACCCACGTGTCATACTCTAATTATTCTAATTATCCAATTAATTAATTTAACTAATATATCTATTTATTTATTTAATAAAAACATTAACTTTATTTTTATTTATTAATTAATTATCGCGTGGGGCCTCCTTGTCATAGACAGCGGGTGCGTTGGCTCCACCGCTAAGTGACCTAAGGCTATATACTCATTTTTTTACAGATACATAACCATGCAATTACCGTATTCGTCCAAATATCTATATACGCAAATACATACATCGCATCTCATACATACATACATACATACATACGCATCTAATACATCTTTTGTTTTCTTTTCTTTTAACTCTCACACTCTCATTTGTGTTAACACAGAGACAGAGAACACAGAACAACTCTCTGCTCTAACTCAACATAGAAGGACACCTTCTTCAAATCCTCCTACCGGTCACTACCGTCGACGGATCGGAGTCCCGTTTGTCGGAACGGAACCGGGACGGTGAGGGGAACGCGACGGTGGGAGGAGCCCGAGGAGGGGCTCACCAACGTTGATGAGACGGCCCGATGAAGCCGGAGTTCGCGGGAAGGCGGAGGTGACGGTGTGGAGGCGTTCCCGGAGGCGGTGATGACGGATCCGACGAGGAGGGGTCTCGGTGCGAGGCCCTAGCACGGCGGGGAGCTCGACCGACGCGAGGTGATGAGGGGAGTGGAGCGGGATGTGGCGAGGAGGAGGCGCCGGAGGGACACCTCGGTGCAGGGGCCAGCCGGCGCGGGCTTCGGCCTGGGCGAGCGAAGGGAGGCCGAGGCAGGGCCGCCATGGCCGGTGAGGCCCCGACCGAGGCGCCGGTGGGGAGGGGCGGCCGGTGAGGGGGGCTCGTCGGGGCGCCATCGGAGTAGGAACCCGACGGGAGGGACCTCCGGCCGGGGTGGCGGGAGAGGGTACCGCCGGGGAGAGGTGGAGAGGCAGGGCGAGGTGGGATCTGGGGGTGGTCGGGTGCGGTTGTGAGGAGGGCTCTCGCGGGGGGGGGGGCCTGGTGCAGATGGTCTCCTGAGAGAGAGGGAGACCAGGGCGAGCGGGGGTAGGTGGCGATTTGGGGGAGGGAACGAGAGGGAGAGTTGGGATCGTGGGGGGGCGACGGGGGTCTGTGCGCAGGGTGGGGTGGCGGCGGCTGCCAGGGGGGAGCGAGGGCACGGGCCTCGCTGGCTAGGGTTTGGCCCCTGCGGGCGGTTGTTGGCGTGGCCGGCTGGGCCACTAGACCCAGTTAGGCCACGAGGTGGGGGGGTCTTTCCTTTTTTTTTAATATTTTTTTTATTAATTCTAATCCCTTTTATTATTCTATTTTTATTTACTTTCTTTTATAATTTATAATTTATACTTTTAGTCCTTTCTTTTGTTTATTTATTTTCATTTACTATATTTCTTTACTTATTTTGTTAAAGCTCCTTTCTTAATATATTGGGATCATCAATGATTCCAAAAGTACCCGACTTGATATTATAATCTGTTAGGGAATCTTTATAACTCCCCGACGTTGTTATCTCAACAACATAAAAATCTGTTCACGTTTGACTTAATCCCGAAGCTTCGAATTATGATTCGGTTTCAACCATTACGAGAACATTGATATAGTTAACGGTGACGTGGCATCATTAGCGTAGGATCGCTATCGCTTAATTACAATCATCACTATAGCAAAAGTTGAGGACGTCACACTTGGGCTGTCCCACCAGCCCACTAAGGGCGGGTGCGCCACCCATAAGTCCTTTGGGCTTCCCCTGGGAGGGTTGCCCCCCTCCCGGTGAACTTCCGGAACCCATTCTGTTGGAAATATGCCCTAGAGGCAATAATAAAATGGTTATTATCATATTTCCTTGTTCATGATAATCGTCTATCGTTCATGCTATAATTGTATTAACAGGAAACAGTAATACATGTGTGAATGAATAGATCACAATGTGTCCCTAGCAAGCCTCTAGTTAGCTAGCTCGTTAGTCAATAGATGATCATGGTTCCTGATCATGGACATTGGATGTCATTGATAACGGGATCACATCATTGGGAGAATGATGTGGTGGACAAGACCCAATCCTAAGCCTAGCACTAGATCGTGTTGTTCGTATGCTAATGCTTTTCTAATGTCAAGTATCTTTTCCTTCGACCGTGAGATTGTGCAACTCCCGGATACCGTAGGAGTGCTTTGGGTGTATCAAACGTCACAACGTAACTGGGTGACTATAAAGGTGCACTACGGGTACCTCCGAAAGTGTCTGTTGGGTTGGCACGAATCGAGATCGGGATTTGTCACTCCGTGTGACGGAGAGGTATCTCTGGGCCCACTCGGTAGAACATCATCATGAGCTCAATGTGACTAAGGAGTTGGTCACACGATGACGTGCTACGGAACGAGTAAAGAGACTTACCGATAATGAGATTGAACAAAGTATAGGTATACCGACGATCGAATCTCGGGCAAGTTCTATACCGACAGACAAAGGGAATCGTATACGGGATTGATTGAATCCTTGACATCATGGTTCATCCGATGAGATCATCGTGGAGCTAGTGGGAGCCACCATGGGTATCCAGACCCCGCTGATGGTTATTGGCCAGAGAGGTGTCTCGGTCATGTCTGCCTGTCTCCCGAACCCGTAGGGTCTACACACTTAAGGTTCGATGACGCTAGGGTTATAGGGAATTGTTATACGAGATTACCGAAAGTTGTTCAGAGTCCCGGATGAGATCCCGGACGTCACGAGGAGCTCTGGAATGGTCCGAAGGTAAAGATTGATATATAGGACGGATGGTTTCGGACACCGGAAGTGTTTCGGGCATCACCGGTAACGTCCCGGGACCACCGGGACCACCGGAGGTGGTCCCGGGGGACCACCGAAGGGGGGCTGCGACCCCAAGAGGCAAGATGGGCTAAGTGGGGGTGGGAACCAGCCCCTAGTTGGGCTGGTGTGCCTCCCCACTCAGCCCATGGCGCAGGGGAAAGGAAAGGAAGGGGGGAACCCTAATATAAGTGGGCCTTAGGCCCACCAGAGGGGTGCGCCACCCCTCCCCCTTGCCCTGGCCGCCACCCCTCTCCCATCTAAGGGCTGCCGCACCCCTTAGGGGTGGGAACCCTAAGGGCTGCGCCCCCCTCCCCCTTCCCCTATATATAGATGAGGTTCGGGGCTGTTTGAGACACGGTTTAATCTCTCTCTCTCTCGCAGCCCTGCCCTCTCCCTCCTCCTCTCTGCCGGTGCTTGGCGAAGCCTTGCCGGGAGACCTCGTCTCTCCACCAACACCACGCCGTCGTGTTGCTGATCTTCTTCCCCAACCTCTCCCTCCTCCTTGCTGGATCAAGGTGCGGGAGACGTTACCGGGCTGCACGTGTGTTGAACGCGGAGGTGCCGTTGTTCGGCACTAGATCGGAATCGCTGCGAGTACGACTCCATCAACCGCGTTCTAGCAACGCTTCCGCTTAGCGATCTTCAAAGGTACGAAGATGCTCTTACCCCTCTCGTTGCTGGTCTCTCCATAGGAAGATCTGAATATGCGTAGGAAAATTTTGAATTTATGCTACGTTACCCAACAGTGGCATCCTAGCCAGGTTTTCTATGCGTAGATTCCACGCACGAGTAGAACACAAAAGTTGTGGGCGATGGTTTGTCAATTTGCTTGCCGTTACTAGTCTTATTCTTTTCCGGCGGTATTGTGGGATGAAGCGGCCCGGACCGACCTTACACGTACGCTTACGTGAGACTGCTTCCACCGACAAACATGCACATCGTGCATAAAGGTGGCTAGCGGGTGTCTGTCTCTCCTACTCTAGTCGGATTGGATTTGATGAAAAGGTTCCTTATGAAGGGTAAATAGCTTTGGCATATCATCGTTGTGGCTGTTACGTAGGTAAGAAGGCGTTCTTGCTAGAAACCCAAATCAGCCACGTAAAACTTGCAACAACAATTAGAGGACGTCTAACTTGTTTTTGCAGGGTTTGACATGTGATGTGATATGGCCAAAGTTGTGATGTTGCATGTATGATGTATGAGATGATCATTTTATTGTAATAGGTTTCACGACTTGCATGTCGATGAGTATGACAACCGGCAGGAGCCATAGGAGTTGTCTTAATTTATTGTATGAGATGCAACGCCATGTGCTTGCTACTTTTACTTCATTGCTAACGGTTAGCCGTAGTAGTAGTGATAGTAGTAGTTGGCGTGACGACTTCACGGAGACACGATGATGGAGATCATGATGATGGAGATCATGGTGTCACGCCGGTGACGATGATGATCATGCGATGCCTGAAGATGGAGATCGAATGAGCAAAGATGATAATGGCCATATCATGTCACTATATGATTGCATTGTGATGTTTATCATGTTTTACATCTTATTGCTTAGAACGACGGTAGCATAATAAGATGATCCCTATTAAAATTTCGAGAACGTATTCCCCTAAGTGTGCACCGTTGTGAAGGTTCGTTGTCTCGAAGCACCACGTGATGATCGGGTGTGATAGATTCTAACGTTCGCATACAACGGGTGTAAGCCAGATTTACACACGCAAAACACTTAGGTTGACTCGACGAGCTTAGCATGTACAGACATGACCTCGAATACAAGAGACCGAAAGGTCGAACATGAGTCGTATGGTTGAATACGATCAGCATGAAGTTGCTCACCATGGTGACTAGTCCGTCTCACGTGATGATCGGACACGGGTTAGTCAACATGGATCATGTATCACTTAGATGACTAGAGGGATGTCGATTTAAGTGGGAGTTCATACGTAATTTGATTAAATGAACTTAATTGTCATGAACTTAGTCTAAAAGTTGTCTTTATAAATATTGTAGATGTCCAACGTCAACCTCAACTTCAACGCATTCCTAGAGAAAAACAAGCTGAAAGATGATGGTAGCAACTATGCGGACTGGGTTCGCAACCTGAAGCTCATCCTTGAAGCAGCTAAAAAGGCTTATGTCCTTAATGCGCCGCTAGGTGACCCTCCCGCTCCCGCAGCAGCCCAGGACGTTCTAAACGTTTGGCAAGCGCGGAGTGATGACTACTCTCTGGTCAGGTGTGGCATGTTATACAGTTTAGAAACGGGGCTCCAAAGACGTTTTGAGCAACACGGGGCATATGAGATGTTCCAAGAGCTGAAGCTAGTTTTTCAAGCTCATGCCCGTGTCGAGAGATATGAAGTCTCCGACAAGTTCTTTAGCTGTAAGATGGAGGAGAATAGTTCTGTCAGTGAGCACATACTCAAAATGTCTGGGTTACACGGTCGTCTGACTTCACTTGGAGTCGAACTTCCGGATGATGCTATCATTGACAGAATCCTCCAGTCTCTCCCACCAAGCTACAAAGGCTTTTTGCTTAACTACAACATGCAAGGGATGAAGAAAACCATTCCCGAGTTGTACTCGATGCTCAAGTCTGCAGAAGTAGAAATCAAGAAGGAGCATCAAGTGTTGATGGTCAACAAGACCACTAGTTTCAAGAAAGGCAGGGGTAAGAAGAACTTCAAGAAAGACGGCAATGCTGTTGCCGCGCCCGGTAAGCCAGGTGCCGGGAAGAAGAAAAAGAATGGACCCAAGCCTGAGACTGAGTGCTTCTACTGCAAGGGAAAAGGTCACTGGAAGCGGAACTGCCCCAAATACTTAGCGGACAAGAAGGCCGGCAACGTTAAAGGTATATGTGATATACATGTTATTGATGTGTACCTCACCAGCGCTCGTAGTAGCTCCTGGGTATTTGATACCGGTGCTGTTGCTCACATTTGCAACTCAAAGCAGGAACTGCGGAATAAGCGGAGACTGGCCAAGGACGAGGTGACGATGCGCGTCGGGAATGGTTCAAAGGTCGATGTGATCGCCGTCGGCACGTTACCTCTACATCTACCGTCGGGATTAGTTTTGAACCTTAATAATTGTTATTTAGTACCAGCTTTAAGCATGAACATTGTATCAGGGTCTTGCTTAATGCGAGACGGCTACTCATTTAAGTCAGAGAATAATGGTTGTTCTATTTATATGAGTGATATGTTTTATGGTCATGCTCCGCTGGTGAATGGTTTATTCTTGATGAATCTCGATCGTGATGTTACACATATTCATAGTGTGAGTACCAAAAGATGCAAAGTTGATAATGATAGTCCCACATACTTGTGGCACTGCCGCCTTGGTCATATCGGCGTTAAGCGCATGAAGAAGCTCCATACTGATGGACTGCTAGAGTCTCTTGACTTTGAATCATTTGACACATGTGAACCGTGCCTCATGGGCAAGATGACTAAGACTCCATTCTCAGGAACAATGGAGAGAGCCACCGACTTATTGGAAATAATACATACTGATGTGTGTGGTCCAATGAACGTTGAAGCTCGCGGCGGTTATCGTTATGTTCTCACTCTCACCGATGATTTGAGTAGGTATGGGTATATCTACTTGATGAAGCACAAATCTGAGACGTTTGAAAAGTTCAAGGAATTTCAGAGTGAGGTTGAGAATCAACGTGACAGAAAAATTAAATGTCTACGATCTGATCGTGGAGGAGAATATTTGAGTCACGAGTTTGGCACACACCTAAGGAAGTATGGAATCGTTTCACAACTAACACCGCCTGGCACGCCGCAGCGCAACGGAGTGTCTGAACGTCGTAGTCGCACTTTATTAGATATGGTACGATCTATGATGTCTCTCACCGACTTACCGCTATCACTTTGGGGATACGCATTAGAAACTGCAGCATTCACTTTAAATAGGGCACCGTCTAAATCCATTGAGACGACACCGTATGAACTGTGGTTTGGCAAGAAACCTAAGTTGTCGTTTCTTAAAGTTTGGGGCTGCGATGCTTATGTGAAGAAACTTCAACCAGAAAAGCTCGAACCCAAAGCGGAGAAATGCGTATTCATAGGATACCCTAAGTAAACTATTGGGTATACCTTCTATCTTAGATCCGAAGGTAAAACCTTTGTTGCCAAGAACGGATCCTTTCTGGAGAAAGAGTTTCTCTCGAAAGAAGTAAGTGGGAGGAAGGTAGAACTTGATGAGGTAATTACACCCCCTCTCGAACAGGAAAGTAGCGCAGCGCAAGAAGTTGTTCCTGTGGTGCCTACACCGACTGAAGAGGAAGTTAATGATGATGATCTTGAAGCTTCGGATCAAGTTACTACTGAGCCACGAAGGTCCACAAGGGTACGCTCTGCACCAGAGTGGTACGGCAACCCTGTGATGGAAATCATGTTGTTAGACAACGGTGAACCTTCGAACTATGAAGAAGCGATGGCGGGCCCGGATTCCAACAAATGGCTTGAGGCCATGAAATCTGAGATAGGATCCATGTATGAGAACAAAGTATGGACTTTGGTGGACTTGCCCGATGAACGGCGAGCCATAGAAAATAAATGGATCTTCAAGAAGAAGACTGATGCAAACGGTAATGTAACCGTTTACAAAGCTCGACTTGTCGCAAAGGGTTTTCAACAAATTCAAGGAGTTGACTACGAAGAGACTTTCTCTCCCGTAGCGAAACTGAAATCAGTCCGAATCATGTTAGCAATTGCCGCCTTTTATGATTATGAAATTTGGCAAATGGACGTCAAAACAGCGTTCCTTAACGGGAACCTTAAGGAAGAGTTGTATATGATACAACCAGAAGGTTTTGTCGATCCTAAAGGTGCTAACAAAGTATGCAAGCTCCAGCGCTCCATCTATGGGCTGGTGCAAGCATCTCGGAGTTGGAACATTCGTTTTAATGAGGCGATTAAGGCGTTTGGGTTCATACAGGTTTACGGAGAAGCCTGTCTGTACAAGAAAGTGAGTGGGAGCTCTGTAGCTTTCCTCGTACTATATGTGGATGACATATTATTGATGGGGAATGATATAGAGATGTTGGAGAGCATAAAGGCCTACTTGAACAAGAGTTTTTCAATGAAGGACCTTGGAGAAGCTGCATACATATTAGGCATCAAGATCTATAGAGATAGATCGAGACGCCTCATAGGTCTTTCGCAAAGTACATACCTTGACAAGATACTGAAGAAGTTCAATATGGAAAACTCAAAGAAAGGGTTCTTGCCAGTTTTGCAAGGTATGAGATTGAGTAAGACTCAGTCGCCGACCACGGCAACAGATAGAGAGAAGATGAGTTCTGTCCCCTACGCTTCAGCCGTGGGCTCTCTAATGTATGCCATGCTGTGTACCAGACCTGATATAAACCTTGCGATAAGCTTGGTAGGGAGGTACCAAAGTAATCCCGGTGCGGAACACTGGACAGCGGTCAAGAATATCCTTAAGTACCTGAAAAGGACTAAGGAAATGTTTCTCGTTTATGGAGGTGACGAAGAGCTCGTCGTAAAGGGTTACGTCGATGCTAGCTTCGACACAGATCCGGATGACTCTAAGTCACAAACCGGATACGTATATGTGTTGAATGGTGGGGCAGTGAGCTGGTGCAGCAGCAAGCAAGAAGTCGTGGCAGCATCTACATGTGAAGCGGAGTACATAGCTGCTTCAGAAGCGGCTCATGAAGGAATTTGGATGAAGGAGCTCATCACCGACCTTGGAGTGGTTCCAAGCGCGTCGGGTCCTATGACACTCTTCTGTGATAACACTGGAGCCATTGCCATAGCCAAAGAGCCCAGGTTTCACCGGAAGACGAAGCACATCAAGCGCCGCTACAACTCCATCCAGGACCATGTCCAAACTGGAGTGATAGATATTTGTAAAGTACACACGGATCTGAATATTGCAGACCTGTTGACTAAACCTCTTCCACGAGCAAAACATGATCAGCACCATAATGCTATGGGTGTTCGACACATCACAATGTAACTAGATTATTGTCCCTAGTGCAAGTGGGAGACTGTTGGAAATATGCCCTAGAGGCAATAATAAAATGGTTATTATCATATTTCCTTGTTCATGATAATCGTCTATCGTTCATGCTATAATTGTATTAACAGGAAACAGTAATACATGTGTGAATGAATAGATTACAATGTGTCCCTAGCAAGCCTCTAGTTAGCTAGCTCGTTAGTCAATAGATGATCATGGTTTCCTGATCATGGACATTGGATGTCATTGATAACGGGATCACATCATTGGGAGAATGATGTGGTGGACAAGACCCAATCCTAAGCCTAGCACTAGATCGTGTTGTTCGTATGCTAATGCTTTTCTAATGTCAAGTATCTTTTCCTTCGACCGTGAGATTGTGCAACTCCCGGATACTGTAGGAGTGCTTTGGGTGTATCAAACGTCACAACGTAACTGGGTGACTATAAAGGTGCACTACGGGTACCTCCGAAAGTGTCTGTTGGGTTGGCACGAATCGAGATCGGGATTTGTCACTCCGTGTGACGGAGAGGTATCTCTGGGCCCACTCGGTAGAACATCATCATGAGCTCAATGTGACTAAGGAGTTGGTCACACGATGACGTGCTACGGAACGAGTAAAGAGACTTACCGATAACGAGATTGAACAAAGTATAGGTATACCGACGATCGAATCTCGGGCAAGTTCTATACCGACAGACAAAGGGAATCGTATACGGGATTGATTGAATCCTTGACATCATGGTTCATCCGATGAGATCATCGTGGAGCTAGTGGGAGCCACCATGGGTATCCAGACCCCGCTGATGGTTATTGGCCAGAGAGGTGTCTCGGTCATGTCTGCCTGTCTCCCGAACCCGTAGGGTCTACACACTTAAGGTTCGATGACGCTAGGGTTATAGGGAATTGTTATACGAGATTACCGAAAGTTGTTCGGAGTCCCGGATGAGATCCCGGACGTCACGAGGAGCTCCGGAATGGTCCGGAGGTAAAGATTGATATATAGGACGGATGGTTTCGGACACCGGAAGTGTTTCGGGCATCACCGGTAACGTACCGGGACCACCGGGACCACCGGAGGTGGTCCCGGGGGACCACCGAAGGGGGGCTGCGACCCCAAGAGGCAAGATGGGCTAAGTGGGGGTGGGAACCAGCCCCTAGTTGGGCTGGTGTGCCTCCCCACTCAGCCCATGGCGCAGGGGAAAGGAAAGGAAGGGGGGAACCCTAATTTAAGTGGGCCTTAGGCCCACCAGAGGGGTGCGCCACCCCTCCCCCTTGCCCTGGCCGCCACCCCTCTCCCATCTAAGGGCTGCCGCACCCCTTAGGGGTGGGAACCCTAAGGGCTGCGCCCCCCTCCCCCTTCACCTATATATAGATGAGGTTCGGGGCTGTTTGAGACACGGTTTAATCTCTCTCTCTCTCGCAGCCCTGCCCTCTCCCTCCTCCTCTCTGCCGGTGCTTGGCGAAGCCTTGCCGGGAGACCTCGTCTCTCCACCAACACCACGCCGTCGTGTTGCTGATCTTCTTCCCCAACCTCTCCCTCCTCCTTGCTGGATCAAGGTGCGGGAGACGTCACTGGGCTGCACGTGTGTTGAACGCGGAGGTGCCGTTGTTCGGCACTAGATCAGAATCGCTGCGAGTACGACTCCATCAACCGCGTTCTAGCAACGCTTCCGCTTAGCGATCTTCAAAGGTACGAAGATGCTCTTACCCCTCTCGTTGCTGGTCTCTCCATAGGAAGATCTGAATATGCGTAGGAAAATTTTGAATTTATGCTACGTTACCCAACACATTCGTCACTCCCGGTACATTCTCGGTAATGCCCAAAAACTTTCCGGTAACCAAATGACGTCATCCTATATATCAATCTTCGTCTTCGTACCATTCCGGAAACTCTTGTGATGTCCGTGATCTCATCCGGGACTCCGAACAACATTCGGTAACCATGCATATAACTCAACTATACTAAAACATCGCCGAACATTTAAGTGTGCAGACCCTGCGGGTTCGAGAACTATGTGGACATGCCCCAAGGTACTCCTTGGTCAATATCCAATAGCGGGACCTGGATGCCCATATTCGATCCTACATATTCTCCGAAGATCTTATCAGTTGAACCTCAGTGCCAAGGAATCATATAATCTCGTATGTCATTCCCTTTGTCCTTCGGTATGTTACTTGCCCGAGATTCGATCGTCGGTATCCGCATACCTATTTCAATCTCGTTACCGGCAAGTCTCTTTACTCATTCTGTAATACAAGATCCCATGACTTACACTTAGTCACATTGCTTGCAAGGCTTTTGTGTGATGTTGTATTACCGAGTGGGCCCCGAGATACCTCTCCGTCACACGGAGTGACAAATCCCAGTCTTGATCCATACTAACTCAATGGACACCTTCGGAGATACCTGTAGAGCACCTTTATAGTCAACCAGTTATGTTGTGAGGCTTGATGCACACAAGGTATTCCTCCGGTGCCAGTGAGTTATATGATCTCATGGTCATAGGAATAAATACTTGACACGCAGAAAACTGTAGCAATAAAACGACACGATCAATATGGTACGTTCATAGTTTGGGTCTAGTCCATCACATGATTCTCCTAATGATGTGATCCAGTTATCAAGCAACAACACTTTGCACATAGTCAGAAAACCTTGACTATCCTTGATCAACTGGCTAGCCAACTAGAGGCTTTATAGGGACATTGTTGTGTCTATGTATCCACACATGTATCTATGTTTTCATTCAATACAATTATAGCATGATAATAAACGATTATCTTTAAACAGGAAATATAATAATAAGTATTTATCATTGCCTCTAGGGCATATTTCCAACACTCTCCCACTTGCACTAGAGTCAATAATCTAGTCCTCACATCGCCATGCGATTTACATTGTAATAAATCGAACACCCATACAGTTCTGGTGTTGATCATGTTTTGCCCGTGGAAGAGGTTTAGTCAGCGGGGCTGCTACATTCATATCCGTGTGCACTTTGCAAATATTCACGTCCTCTCCTTCGACGTAGTCGCGGATGAGGTTGAAGCTTCGTTTGATGTGTCTAGTCTTCTTGTGAATCATTGGTTCCTTTGCTAAGGTAATGGCACGAGTGTTGTCACATAACAGAGTTAATGGATCTAGTGCGCTCGGCACAACTCCAAGAGCTGTCATGAACTGCTTCATCCAGACACCCTCCTTTGCTGCCTCCGAGGCAGCCATGTACTCCGCTTCACATGTAGAATCTGCTACGACGCTCTGCTTGGAACTGCACCAGCTTACCGCACCCCCATTAAGAATAAATATGTATCCGGTTTGTGACTTAGAGTCATCCGGATTGGTGTCAAAACTTGCGTCGACGTAACCTTTTACGACGAGCTCTTTGTCACCTCCATACACGAGAAACATTTCCTTAGTCCTTTTCAGGTACTTCAGAATATTCTTGATCGCCGTCAAGTGATCCACTCCTGGATTACTCTGAAACCCTCCTGCCATACTTATGGCCAAGCACACGTCTGGTCTAGTGCACAACATTGCATACATGATAGAACCTACGGCTGAAGCGTAGGGGACGGAACTCATTTGTTCTCTATCTTCCACAGTTGCTGGGCACTGAGTCTTACTCAATTTTATACCTTGTAATACTGGCAGGAAACCCTTCTTGGACCAATCCATTTTGAACTTCTTCAAAACTTTATGAAGGTATGCGCTTTGTGAAAGACCTATCAAGCGTTTCGATCTATCCCTATAGATCTTAATGCCTAGAATGTAAGTAGCTTCTCCTAGGTCCTTCATAGAGGAACTTTTATTCAAGTAATCATTTATGCTCTCCAAAAGCTCCACGTTGTTTCCAATCAACAACATGTCGTCCACATATAATATTAGAAACGCCACAGAGCTCCCACTCACTTTCTTGTAGATACAAGATTCTCCAACCACTTGTATAAACCCAAATGCTTTGATCACCTCATCAAAGTGCTTATTCCAACTCCGAGATGCTTGCACCAGTCCATAAATGGATCGCTGGAGCTTGCAAACTTTGTTAGCATTCTTTGGATCGACAAAACCTTTGGGTTGCATAATATACAACACTTCCTTAAGAAAACAGTTAAGGAACATCGTTTTGTAACACCCCAGTTTTTGGCCTTCCTGACTAATTAACTTATTTCAAAAATTAGGACCAATTAAAAAAATGTGAGTTCTTGTGATGCTTGGAGTGACTATTGTTTGCTTGTTTGCTTGAATGCATGTGATTGCTCCCCATTAATTCTTGGCATCCTCCTAATCACCTCCTCATTCCATGATCTCCTTCCTAATGATCATGCCATGTGTTTAGGATAAATATCTATTTTTACCAAATATTATTTTACCAAAAAGCATTTCTTTGAATTAAACTTTCAAACCCCTCAGATGAGGTTTGTTCTACAAGTCCTCAAATTAGGGAAATTCTTTTGCACCAATTATATTATTTAAAACCTATTATCAAAATGTCTTCCAAAAACCAACATATTATTATTTTGAATGTTATTTTATAATTTTATTTAAAATCCTTTCTGTGAGGCCAGAAATGGTCTCCTATGAAGGAAAGTTATTTTTATTGCTTTCATAATATTTAAGAAAATTTAGGGAAACTCAGTGGATATATTTATTCCATATTTATGATTTTCAACACATGGTCATGTTCAAAAGATTGGGCAAATCCCTCCAAAACTATTCCTGCCTACTTTAAGCTTTTGAAATATTTCTATAAGAAATATTCTCAATAAAATCCAGTAAAATTCTAGCATGCCCTCTATGATAATATTGATGATCTTGCTAAGTTTCATTTAAATCCAAGTTGATTTGGCTCCCCTAATCACTCTAAAACCTTATCTGTCCAGAATCAAATTTGAGTAACTCTACATTGTGAAGTGTCTCCAATTGTGCTCGAATTTGGTGGACATGTTCCAATACTCCCATAAGGCATCCACACCAAGTGGTATATCAAGGAGAATACATGAACTTCTCTTAAGACCCCCAAAACCCTCTGTGTTGATTTCTGACTTTGGTAAAGTTTACATTATAAAGTTTCTCCAATTGACCTCAAACTTTTTGTGCATGTCCTAATACTCAAATAATGCCCCTACACCAAATATTGGATTTGTGGGGATTTATTTGAATAAGGTTCTAAGAAGAAACCCATTTCTGCCCATTTCTAGGGTTTTTCAAGTCTACATTGGAAAACTTCTCCAACAAATCCAAAATTTGGTATGCAAGATTATTTTCATATACTATTTGATCTTGTTAAGTTTCATAGCCATTGGAATTCCGCCGGTAGCCTAACCACAGATCAAACATCTTGTGTGCACTCACTAATTTGGCTTCTTTTGCCCCTTCCACTTTTACCCTTGAGATCAACTTTCTACCACAGCCTCACATAGTCATATTTTACCTCCAGTAACTTCCCCATGGCCACTGGTCAATTATTAGAGAAGGTACCTTTGTAACTTTCTCTCATTTTCACCCTTGGCAGCACAGTTTTATCTCTCTTTCCATTCTTGTGCATAAGCTATCCCCCCCAACTCTTTCCAGAGCATCTATTATATGCCAAGCCTTCATTTGGAGCAAAGATATGGCATGCTCATGTGGAGAAAATGAGCAGCACTTCTACAAATGGATTTCTGGCTAAATCATGGCTTTGAACAGCAAGTAGTAGCTACCCTCCTTTGTTTGAGTTGAAACGTTGCCGTAATAAAGTCCTTCCATGCCTAAGACTGCTAGACATGTTTTTCTTCGTGTATCTCTCAAGTTAGTGCCCTATCTGCCCACCCTAAGTTTGCTGTTGTAAACTTAACAGCAGTCAAACCCATCTCTAACCAGCCTCAGATGCTTCCAAACTCCAGAGTCTCTCTTCTGCATGGGTGCCCTACGTGCCACACATGTTTGACTGGTCTTGTGTCCCATGTGGACGTGAGTGGCCAAGGTGACCACCTCCCTGACGTGCAGAAACGGTGCTTTGCACCTTGTCTTCTTTCTCCAGGGCGTGTCCAACCATTCCATCATGTCTCAGAGCACCAGATCATCCCCTTTGACTAGTCCAAGCTCTCCCTGACGCCAGCTTGCCTCCAAAATCTCCCTGGCACGCGTGTCTACCCCGTGCTCTCAGAGCTCCAGAGAGCCCTGAGCTCTCTCCCTCCTCTCCCTCTATCATCTCCTCCTCCCCTTGAGCATTGGCAGCCGAGGGCAGCTCTCCCTCTCTCCCTGGAGCACTCTCCTCCTCCCTGCTCTCTCCCCAAGCCTTGCCCTCGTCCTGTCATAGCCATGGCCGAGGGGTAGAGCTCCGACCTCCGCGGGTTGGCATGCAGGGCCTCCCCTTGCCTCCTTCCTACCTGCCGGAGATCCCCAGGCCGCCGCATCTCCTCCCTCGAGCTCCTCCGGGCTCCTCCACCTCGCTGCTGGTGTCGAGGGCAACGACGTCGTCGGCCTCCCGCGGATGCGCGCCGGCTCCCCTGTTGCAGCCCCTCCGCGGGTGTCGTGTGTGGGGGAATGGAGGCGGCGTAGCCCCCTGAGCTCGTTGATGCTCTCACCCGAGCAGGGGGTGGCCCGAGTCGCGGCGCCCACGCGGCAACCCTTCTCCTGCTGCTCTTCCATCCCGACAGGAGGTGGGAGACGAAGCTGACTGGCGGGGCCCCCGCGTCAGCCCCTCACTAGTCAGCCCCCCCGACTTAAGTGGAGGCGCCCCAGGGCCTTACGCTTCCCCCGAGCGGAGGCGTGTTCATGGGAGTACGCCTCCTGCGTGGCTGCGGTTAGCCAGTCCCAGTCAGTGGGCCGGCCCAATCCCTATCCTCCGCCTGAGCGTCAGATAAGCCAAAGCTAAGGTTTTTGCCTTTTTGATATTTGGTTAAACTTGCAAATTCCATCCAAAATTCATACTGACTCCGATTCCGTTGATTCATATTTCTATAGGATCCTAAAAATGAGGCCTATCCAAATAAGTGCTTTGAACATTTTTCCCTGCCGACTTTCTGTCGCATTTTCACTTAAATCCAAATTTGTCCATATTTGACCCCCACTTTGGAAATTCCCATAGGATGCAAATCAACATCAAATGGAGTGATTCAAATTCCTAGGGTCTTCTAAAATCATCCTCTATTTTTAGAGCCTTGGTCAACATTTTTATCAAACTCCATTCTTTTACTTATAATAAATAGCTTCCTATTGCTATTTATCCCACATTAGAAAATTCCTAGTAAATTCATTTCAACTCCAAATCTAGTGAAACCACTTCCTAAAAATTTCTAAAATAATGCTATGTTAAATGGGTGCCTCCACTCATTTTTAATAGAATGATTTCTGTAGGCTTATTCAATAATCACCTATGCCTCCTTTCCTCCATTCAAACACCCCTGATGATCCAAACCCCTTGGAAAAAATTCCGGTATTTTTCTTATGACCAGAGAGGTCCAAGAAAAATAAAACTTCTATTTATAGAACACTTTTATTCTGCTTGCTATGTGGCTTACTGTGGTTGTTTCCGACTATAGTTGACGGTAGACGGAGTATTCGGAGTTGGAGCAGAAGACTTCGAAGACCCCGAGGACTTACGCGAGAAAGGCAAGCAGCCCTTTGACCATGATTGAGCATATGTTACCTTGCATGTTACGATAGCAAGTTATTTCCGTTGCATATGATCATAAGTACCGGTAATCATTTGATATGATTTCACCGAAGGCTCCTTCAGAGCGCATGCCTTGAGCTTCACTCTACCCCTTAGGGTCATGCTAATACCATCTTGAAGTAAAAGTAGCAGTAGTGTTATCATGAGCATGATGTTGTCACAAAGCAAGAGTTTATGAAAACCCCGTCGGGTGCCACTAATGCCCGAGGGTGATGATGAGTTGGTGGTCTCTTTTGGTGAAGTGATGCACCCGGTGTTTTGTGTGAGTAAGGTTTCGGAAATGGGATTAGATTTATGATGTGTCAACTGTCCCAATCTTACCAGTACGACAACGTTACCCCTTATGGGACGGGGCTATGTTAATTACTCTTGTCGGTGCTAGCAAAGAGCCACATTACTAGTGGCGGGTGTGATTGTATTCACTCTCGTGATGGGGTCGTGCCGGGTAGGATGACTATGCCAGTTTTATGAGTTCCAGTCACACCGTTGGTCCCCGCATGGTCGGTACGGTCTAGAGTTGGTGCTCGTAAGACGTACGACATGTGGGCTGGGTACCAATCGAGGGGACCTCTTTGTCTAGTATCGTCAGGGGAAAGGCATTGATCGGGTACTTACCTCGGGTATGTGATATACCGCGAGTCGTGGATGACACGGAAGTTTCCCGGATCTTGTGGGTCCAGCGTACTACCTCTCCAGAGTGTAAACTATTCGAATAGCC